>NW_006200163.1:64816-96598 GCF_000334495.1 Tupaia belangeri chinensis | reverse complement strand
AAATGCCACTAGCACCAACATTTAGGGAACATTTTCTGTGTAGGAAGCTATACTGCCCTTCTGCATTTTTTTTTTTTTTTTTTGAGAGAAAGATTTTTGGTATAGAGCACATCCACTCACCAGAGATACTGAAAGAGAAAATGAGAAATCACCTGCCAGGGGAGGATGGCCACTTTGCAAACCCTTCTCTTCCTTTCTCCTCTTGGGATTTTGGGCATGCAAACATACACACGTAATATGAACTTCAAGCTGCAGGGAACCAGCAGTTAGCATAATGGCTATGTCGCTGGACTCCCATGTAGTCGACCGTGGTTCGCGTCCTGGACCTGGTGGCTTAAAACTCACGCCGGGCACGTGTGCGTGCGTGCCCGAGATCCCGAGAGGAGTATGGAGGAGAAGGGATTGCGGCGTGACCATCCCCCCTGGGGGGTGATTTCTCGCTTTCTGTCTCTCTGTCTCTCTCTGTCTGTTTGGCGAGTGCACGTGCCCTATAGCGAAAACCTCTCAAAAAACAAAAAACAAAACAAAACAAAAAGCTGCAGAGTTTGGAATTTGAACCATGGTTGGCCATGTAGGAGTCCAGTGTCTTAACCACTACTCTACTTGCTGACCCCACATAATACATATTAACCCTCATCCCCTATATATATAAAGAACCATGGATATTAAGTAATTAGGATAACACATATTTGGGGATACAAATATAATTTTTTACAGTATAATAAAATATAATATATATATATAATTATATTTCATGAGACACATGAAGCATTAGTATTTAGGGAAACAACCACTGCACGCTAGTCAAATTCCCTAAAGTAATGCCCCAGCCCCTGCTAGGGTGGCATGTTGGTAAAGTAGTCATTAAAATAGATTGCATTTTAGCCTGCGAAACAGATTATATAGTATTATGTTCTCTTTATATAGTGGACAGATTATCTAGTATTAAATATATTTATTTCTTGTATGAGAGAGACAGGCCGAGACAGGTGCTCCCCACAGGTTTTCATGTCACAATCCAGCCTTAGTCTCAGATGGCTTGGATCACAGGCGGGCATGCATTCACACCCAGCATACTTAGAAAGCAAACCCAGTACCTTTCTACTGTGGGTCCAGTTACAACCACCAAAACACCACCTGGCCTCACTATGTTTATCTTTGAAGTTAGAAAATTATTTAGCAGTGTCATAGTTTGCTAGTAGTTTCCTTCCTAAATACATATAGCTCCTTTTTAATTTTTTAATTTTTTTTTTTTTTTTTTGAGAGAGATCTTTGCTCTAGGGCACATGCACTGGCTGGAGAGACAGAAAGTGAGAAATCATCCCCCTGGGGAGTTGGCTGCGCTGCAATCCCTTCTCCTCCATTCTCTTCTTGGAATATTGGGTACATATGTACATGTGCCCGGCATGAGTTTCAAGTTGCTGGGTCTGGGACTGGAGCTGCGGTCGACCACATGGGAGTCCAGCAACATAACCATTACACCATCTGCTGGTCTCGACACAGCTTCTTACAGCTAGACTTTAAGAGAGTATTGACACCTTTGGAAAAATGCATATTACATAGGCAGGATATAATACATTTGCTAATAATCATTTACATGTTTATTTATCAATAAACAGGGTCAAAGAATTATTCTATACATTTTTGCTCAGAGTCATGTATAAAAATGTAATTAAGGTACTCAGATTGTGTTTCTAATAGACCGTATCTTATTGGCTTTACTTGGCTATAATTTTCATAATTTGACTAGCTTTTTTTTTTAATTTCCTTGATCTTTAGGTCACAATGAAGTTAGATTTTATTGAACATTTTTCTATTTAACTTATCCTATTTAAATTGCATAGTAATCTCAATGTTCTCTAAGATGAATGTGGCTTTGACAGCTTCTTCTTGTCTTTGATCTTTTGCTTTGTGCATATACTTGTGTACTGAATTGTTTTGCCCTTCTAAATTATTGAACTGGTCATGGACCATACCCTCTTTAGCTGCTATCATTTTAATTATTTCAAAATTTGAGTGGGTGAGATTTAGCTTGCTACTAAATGACTAGAAATTAACTTCCCCACTTACTAAATAGCTCAAGATTTTTCTGCTAGGTAAGCAGAAGGGATGCTATCTAAGGCTCTCTAGACAGTTAATGAAATACTTTTTAAAAAATATTTTTCTTTCTGCTAAATGCTCTCCAGATTGCTAGGCTGGCTGGACAAGGGTGCAGTTAGCAGTGCCCTCAGGCCCTCGGCAGATGCAGCCTGCCCCTTCCCCGTGGGCTGTGGTGGGATCCCCGTGTGGTGGCTGGACCTGCTGTGATGATTACTGCCTCAGACCTCCTCACTCAGTTCTTCTCTTAATTTCTCTCTTGACAAGTCACTGTCCTCATTTTTTCTCTTCTTTCTCACTTTTCTTGTTACTTTTCCCACCTGTGTGACTTGAGTTTTATAATATTGCCATAAAATACGTGTATTTCCTCCTTATTGTTATTGAGCCAACCAACCACACATTGTCTTTTGTAGTGTGCCCATATTTAACTCTGTTTTAAAATTTTTTAAGGGTTTTGCATAGAGCATATGAGCTTGCCTGTAGAGAGACAGTGAGAAGGAAAGTGAAAAATTGGCCCCCAGGGTGGATGGCCACATTGCAATTCCTTCGTTTCCATTCTCTTCCTGGGATTTTGGGTGCACACACATGCTTGGCGTAATTTTCAAGCCACCAGGTCTGGGACTTGAACGGCAGTCAACCATGTGGGAGTCCAATGACTTAACTACTATGCTTCCTGTCCCCCCATGTCTAATTATTTTTTTCCTTTTCGAGAGAGAAATTTTTGCAACAGGGCACATGTGCCCACTGCAGAGACAGACACAGAGAGTGAGAAAACAGCGCCCCCCCCCCTCGGGGGATGGCCATGCCACAACCTCCTCTCCTTCACTCTCCTCTCGGGATTTTGGGCATGCACACACATACGTCTGGCGTGAGTTTCAAGCTGCTAGGTCTGGGACTCGAACTATGGTCAAATATGTGGGAGTCCAGCAATGCGACCATCATGCCCTCTGCTGGTTCTCCCTATGTCTAACTTTTAGCAGCTAACATCACTAACAGCTACATGCCATCTTCTGGCCATTCCATCTTCAGCATGTTGCTTTATCTTCTCATGCTTGCCTCAGGATTGACACAGACTGCTGCAGCAATTCTGGATATTACAAAGCAACTCCCAGGGCCTGGAAGAGTGTCTGTCCCTTTGTAAGAGCCTAAAACACTCCTTTCTGATCTCCCCCTGCAGGCTTGTCTTCAGCCGGGCTACGTCACTGGATGAGTTCTGAAAAGAGTCACTGTGAAGTGGAATCAAATTGCCATGATCGTCTTGTACTACTCACATACCCTAGAGCTGAGGAGGGGCCCAACTTAGCCTGAAATGCATGGACACAGATTCTTATACAGAGTTAGGGTTCTGTTAACAAGATTAAAAAAAAAAAAAAAAAAAGGATGGGATTGGCTGTCGGTTTGGCCCCAGCCACATCTGCTGAAAAATCAAAGGGCTTGGTACACATAAGAAACAGGCTTGGGGAAGCAAGCTATCTGAAAGGCTTTCTTTCAGGCCAAACCATCAAAGTGTCCTTTTGATTCCTATAGCAAAATTGTTGATGTGACACTCGCTGACACTTAACACAGCTGACCTTTTGAGTCAATTATTCTCCCGTGTGTATGTTCTGTTTCCCCAACTAGATGATAGATGAATATTTTGGCAGTTGGACATCAGTGAAAGGACATGTTAGGAACTAATCATGTTTCTGATCTCAGCAGCACTTCCACATACAGAACAGACTGGCCCTGAGCCCTGGATAAATCTGCTAACAGGTCTTATCTTCCCTTAATCCAGAGGCTGTGAACTGGTCACCGTGGGTTTATGGGGTCCATGAACATGCTGATTCAACATTACAATGCGGTTTTTAGAAAGTTTGAATAGTGATTGATAATTTAACATTGGAAGATGTAATATAAATGTATGATTTCTCTTTCTCTCTCTCTTTTTCCTTTTTTTTTTTTTTAAATTTAATCTGATGCTCTGACACTGCTAGGTCCACATCCTTCAGGGCAGTGACTACCCGGGCTGCCTAGCTAGCCTTTTTAGAACAGAACCTGTCCTCTGTTCTTTATGGGGCTGTCAGGCTGTCAGGACTGTGTTCTCCTAACACTAAGAGCATTTCACTCACTTAAAGAACCTCTCAGGCCTCTATAGTATTAACATTTGGGATTTATATTGCAAATCATTCTGTATATTGCTGCCATATTAATTAAAAAAAAATTCTTTTTTATTCCTTTTCTTTTCTTTTTCTTCCAGAGAGGTTTTTGCCATAGGGCATGTGTACTTGCCAGACAGACAGAGACAGAGAGACAGAAAGAGAGCAATTACCCTCCGGGGGGATGGCCATGCCACAATCCCTTCTCCTCCATTCTCCTCTTGGGATCTTGGGCATGCACGCACATGCACCTGGCATGAGTTTAAGCCACTGGCGCCGGGACTCGAACCGCAGTCGACTACATGGAAGTCCTGCAACGTAGCCATTACGCCATCTGCTGGTCCCTAAAAACAGTTCTTCTACTCACACTTTAGATTGCCTCTGGTTGTCTTTAAACAAAGTTTTCAGGCTTTGTAGCATTTTGTTCCTTCACACACACAGAGCTTCCCTATTTCCATTGAGTACACCCTATACCTTGCCATTCCACAATGGGTGGGCTCTCCATCTGCTTCCATGACTTTGATCAGAAATCTTCCTTGATAGGCTGAGTAATGCAGCTTCTGCTCCCCAAATGCATCCATGTCCTAGTCCCTGACACCTGTGAATATGTTACCTCATATGGCAAAGGGAGATTTTGCAGATGTGATTTACTTAAAGATGTTAAGATAGGGAGATTATTCTGTATTATTACCCAGGTAAGTCTATAATAACAAGGGTCTCCTTGTAGCAGAAGATGAGATTGGAAGAAGGTGATGTGAAGACAGAAGCAGAGATCGGAGTGATGCAGTTACAAGTTGAGGAACTCCAAGACAGCTTCTATAGGCTGTCTGCTTTTAAGAGGCAAGGACTGACCTTCAGAAGGACTCGGGCCTGTGGATATTTTGACTTTAGCTCCCCAAGGCAGATTTTAGACTTTTGCCCTTTGGAACTATAAGTAAGTTTGTGTTGTTTTAAGCCATGAAGTTTGTGGTAATTTGTTAAATCTGCTACAAGAAAATTGCTACAATCACCTTCCTTTATTTTTTTCTGAAAAATGTTAGCTTTTTCCTGACATCTGGATGGTCTTTCACTGATTTCATGTGTGTACATGTCTTACTTAGTTCCTCTCGCTGGTCACAAGCTCATTGAGTACAGGCCCTTTGTGATTCAGCGTTGCATTTTTTGCAGGCCTTATTGAATGTTTGATCAAATAGCTAAAGTTGACAGTTAATAAATATTTGTGGAGTGAAAGGCAGAAGAGATAGAAAAGAAGACTGGGATACTGGTGGCCCGAATGGCCATGACAAGCAATTGTCAATACGTCTAACATGACACTTACATACTTACAGTGTATACGTCCTCGTGTCTTGGCATTTTAGTGCAGCTTGATTACTCGCACGGGACTCAACAATGTGCAGGAAAGGATGAGAGAAAAGAAAAGAAAACACTGCTAAAGTGGAAGCATAGACGCCTTTTCTTTTTCTTCAGCTGGATATGGATCACAGAAAGCCTATATTGCTTGTTAGGGCACCAGGAGAGGCAGTTTTGTTCATCAAATTTTAAATTCTACATCTATTGACAGCTCCTCCTAGATGGTGTGGGTTACAGAATTTCAGAGACATTTTTCCATGTGAGATCTTTGGTCCAGAATGCTATTTCACTCTAGTAGATATTATGGATTCTCTTAATGAAGTCAAGATAACCTTTTGTTTTGTTTTGTTTTTGTGACATTTGTTGGAGTGGGTTGCAGCTGTCTAAGTGGACAATGTGCTATTCTAGTCCAACTTGGATGTTGGCATTCAGGCAGAAAGTCTCTGGGGAACGTTCCACATTTGCATAATGTCACTGAAGGTTTGTATTCTGGTATGAACTGACAGAGATGGACAATGACAGGTTGCCAGACAGTTTGTTGATGACAGAGCCTCTGAAAACAAGGAGTGCACATTCTTTCAAGATGACATCAGCCTTCCATTAGCGGAAAAGTAGGAAGACACTCAGAGGAAGGAGAATAAGAGAAGGTAGGGAAAGAGCTGCTGAGGAGTTGCCATAGTAGAGGGTAATACTGATCACTGCAGGAAGGAGGGAAGCAAATGTTTAAATTATGTTAGACTTGGGACCAGCAGATGGTGTAATGGCTACATTGCTGGACTCCCATGTAGCTGACTGTGGTTCAAGCCCCAGACCCAGAGACTTTAAACTCACACCAGGAGCATGCACATACCCAAAAATCCCAAGAGGAGAGTGGAGGAGAAGGGATTGTGACGTGATCATTCCCCCTTGGGAGGGACTTCTTGCTTTCTGTCTCTATCTCTCCAGTGAGTGGATGTGCCCAAAAGCAAAAATCTCTCTCTGGGACCAGTAGTTAGCATAATGGCTGTGTCACTGGACTCCCGTGTAGTAGACCGTGGTTTACGTCTCAGACCTGGTGGTTTAAAACTCACGCTGCGAGCGTGTGCATGCGTGCCCAAGATTCCGAGAGGAGAATGGAGGAGAAGGGATTGTGGTGTGGCCATCCCCCCTTGGGGGTGATTTCTTGCTTTCTGTCTCTCTGTCTCTCTCTGCCTGTCTGGTGAGCGCATGCACCCTATGGCAAAAGAAAACCTCTCCAAAAAAAAAAATCTCTCTCTCAAAAAAATTATGTTAGATTTTGAACAGCAAAATATGAAACTTGGCACAAATAACTTAAGCATTTTATTTAACTAAAGAGTTAATAAAGGGGGAGATAAATAGATTAGGATCAGGCTAATATTATTATCAATAATTTTCCATTCTTCCTATTGAATCCCAACTTAAAATCTTGTCTTTCACATGCATAACCAGAGCGAAATGTTCCCTTCCTCTCTGCCCCATCTGTGTAGGGTCAAGAGAACAAGCTCTGTTTATATTTCTTGGCCAACCCAGTGATGAATTCAGCACTTTGTCCCATTCTTCAAAAGGATTTACGTGGTGTGTGAACCTTAGAATGTGGCATAGACATTACTTAATATTTCATAGAGGGTATGATTTGCAAATGTGTGTGTGTGTTATAGGGAGGTGTTGATTATATCACCAGCTCTGTCTCAGCAATCACTGCAGAATTTACCTTCTCAAACCCACTGGAACAAAGCATCTTCCAATTATTATAATAGGACCCACCAATTTTAGAAGGCTACCTTTTGTTACTTATTCCTGTGGTTGGAGCCAACATCTTAGTAACTCATGTCTTACATTGGCTTCTTCCAGAAGCAGTGCTTTGAGATGACTTGACCAGATGCTCTGAAGCATAAACTGTACCTCATAGCTCATGACTTGAGACAGGAAACTGGACTTCCGTGCTCCAACACCATTAATCATTGATCAACAGCCAACCCACAGGGTTATAAACTACTAATATTTCAGGGTCTCTCTGCATATAAGCAAAGGGCTCTAGTTACTTAGGGACTGTCCTTCAAAGAACAGGTGCTTCCTTGAGCCCTGAGAAGCTCCTTAAATCTGGGGAGAAGGGACAAAAGAAACAAGAAGAGGGATTCAAGAGGATCTCAGTTAAACACGACAGTGGTTGCTATATTTATGAAGGTATTCCATCTAAGCAGTGAGTGCCCTCTCTATGAAAACATCTCTCTCATTTTAATTAATTTATTTTAATTTAATTTATTTTTTATTTAAAAATTTTTTTCATGATTTTTTTTTATTTCGCAGAGGTTTTTGCTATAGGGTGCGTGTGCTCGCCAGAAAGACAGAGAGAGACAGAGAGACAGAAAGCGAGAAATCACCCCCGGGGGGGGACGGCCATGCTGCAATCCCTTCTCCTCCATTCTCCTCTCGGGATCTTGGGCATGCACACACACACACCTGGCGTGAGTTTAAGCCACTGAATCTGGGACTCGAACCACAGTTGACTACATGGGAGTCCAGCAACATAGCCATTACACTAACTGCTGATCCCTCTCATTTTAATTTTTGGCCATTGCAAAAAGACTTCTCTGTTTTTATTTATTATAATAAATATTAATGAAGGTAAACTGCCCTTGTAAAATGGCATAGAAAACGGGATGGGCTACATAGGTCAGCATTTGCTGTTTTCATGAGCTCTTTCTCCTACTGGCTCCATTTTAGTAATGTGTCTAAACTGAGTTCCTGAATTCTGGCCCTGGACCCCAGGTGACTCAGTTATGGTATTTCTGTAATATTTCTAGTTAATATACAGCTGCACTGGTTTTATAGTGATATTTTCACAAAATGCTTTTTTCCTACAACCTCCGCAGGTTTTTGTTTTTGTTTTCATTGCACATGCCAGAGGGTGCATGTGCTCATCAGAGGGAGACAGAGAGAGGAAAACAGTAATCTCCAATAGGGCGTAGTCATACTACAATCACTTCTCCTCTATTTCTCCTTCCTGTCAGGATTTTAGGCATGCACATACATGTGCCCAGCAGGTTGTTCAAGCCTCCAGGGCTAGGATTTGAACTGTGCTGTCAGTTCTGAGCGATCTGGCTCCCTTAACTACTAGCCTATGGGGTGGGCCCAGATCTCTCTAGGATTTAACCTTGTTTTGCATGATTGAGATTTATTCCTACCTTATTAACAATAATGCTGATGACAGTAGTAGAGTGACAGCTATCATTTCTTAAGTACAGGGACTTCTGAAGTAAACACTCACATTAGCCCTGAGAATTTGCTATTATATTCCTGTTATGAATGAGAAAAAAGGTAAGAAAAAGAAATGATGTTTCCAAGAACCTCTCCACTTTAACATGCTACATTGGAGTTAACATATGTAAAAATTCTACATCCCTTCTCCTGTTTGTTAAATAAAAATTAAAGGAGATCATTTTCAGGGGCTGATTTTATCCACTAAGCTCAGAAAGATCAGGCTAGAAATAAAAATGGAATCATTCATGCCTTCATACCGCCAAGCTAAAACTGAGTTGCTATCCAACCTTCAGAGAAATCGAAAGAGAGAGATAACAACCCGCTTTCCAAAATTGGCCAGTTTCAAATGACAGGATAATAAATTCCCTCCGCTTTAATCCTTACACAAAAGAAGTAACCTGAAGTAACCTGATGTTAACTACTGAGTTATTTTCCTATTGTTCTATCTCATCATTCCCAACTCACAAGGAAAATAACTTTGAAATAACCAATCTGCTTTTGTCTTTTGTTCAGCCCTCCTTTGTCCAAAATCACCAACCTCTTCTGCTTAACTCTTTGGAACATGTTTTAGTGGTACCTGAATCCAAGTCACAACCTCCAAGACCCCAAAGAAAGCTTTTCGTTCTTTACAGATTCAGAGTTTGAAATTCGTTGACATCTTACATTGCTCCTCAAGCACTCTCCTGGGCAACAAGCTTTTGAATTTTACAAAATTAGGGCAAATTAAAAGCAAATACATACTTGTGTTCTTCAAGGTCAGTAGCAGGTTGGCTTCTTTAGTGAGGCTTGCTGGTAAATGACAATCCATTCTCCAACTGCTATGTCAACTAACAGCAGAAGAAAGTGTTCTTTTTGCAGCCTAATGTTATTTTGAATTAAGAGTTTCTGTCCTCATTAGAGGCTCTTAGCATATCAAAAAAGTGTTTTAAAAATCACTCTGAGAATCTAGAAGAGCAAACCTAAGCACATTTTGATGCATGCATAATGAGGCTAGCTACTTCAGTTACAAAACAGGCCAAGGCACCATGAACACAAGTGCCCACCAAATGGTCCACATAGGTGAGTCTAGTGATGTCGAAGTCTCCTGCAAGCTGGATTTCTGTGATGCCATTCTGAAGAAAGAGGAGGAAGACCTTCTGCATTGGGAATAGTCTGAGACTGCTTTAATTTTAATTTAAACATCTAGATTAAGGAAGTTTTAAGTTATTTTTATTTTATTTTCAAAATTTTGATAGAATGGAACCAGCAGTTAGCATAATAGCTATGTCACTGGACTCCCATGTAGTCGACCGCAGTTCGAGTCCTGGACCTGGTGGCTTAAACTCACACCGGGTGCGTGTGCGTGCGTGCCCAAGATTCTGAGAGGAGACTGGAGGAGAAGGGATTGAGGCATAGCCATCCCCCCTGGGGAGTGATTTCTCGTTTTCTGTCTCTCTGTCTGTCTCTGTCTTTCTGGTGAGCGCATGTGCCCTATAGCAAAAACCTCTCCAAAAAAAAAAAAAAAGAAAAAAAATGTTGATGGGGACTTGTTTCATGTACCTCTGAGTGTAGAAACTTTATTTCCACCATTTTATGATGATCTGGTTATCTGTTTTTGTGTAAGTACATCAAATTTAGTGCCATCTTTAAGGAAAAAAAAAATTGTACCTCACGATTTTGTGGGCCAGGAATTCTGGAAGGCTTTACCAGGGTGATTATTTTATACCTTTATACCATCTAGAGTTAACTAGCATCACCAGGTGATTTTCCATCAATTTCTGGATTGTTGGAATAAGAACTCAGGGGATGGGTTGAAGTGCAGAATGATCATGACTGAAGTAAGGAATTGGTTAGTTGGAAAGTAAAATTGAGTAAAATTGAAAATGGTTAAAATGTGAGAGAAATGAAGAAAATCTAAGAGAGATAAAGGATGAAAGCAGCACGTCAATGCCCCTTTAATATAAAAGCCAGAAAAAGAAAAACAAATTAATAGATGGAGGAGATAGCTAAATATAATAAGTGGCGATGGATACAAGATACGAGTTCAACCATCCAAAATCAGCATAGTATTCGTCTATAGAAGACAGTAAGTCAATATAAGTAAGACAAATTAAAATACTTTTCCTAATAGTAACATAAACTTTAAAACATTCAGGAATAAAGCTAACAGAGTAAACTAATTATTAAGTAGAAAAATTTCTTAGTTATTACAGTTAATAAAAAGAAGACTAAAGTCAAGGGATAGAGTATTTTTTTTTTTTTTATAGTTAGATCAACTCCGGGAGCAGAAACCTTCACAGGCTTCACAGTCTTCTACTTAGGTGTTGCCTTTGTGGGAGCCTTAGCAGCAGCCATTGCTGTCTTTTTAGATGCTTGCTTAGCCTTTTTTGCTTCCTTGGCAGTCCTGATAACTTGCTCTCACTGAGCCTTTCTCTAACTTCAGGTTTTCGGTTCCTTTTGGCCATGATATCAGCAAGAGAGGCACTGGTGATAGCCATCTGATCCCCCCAGAGGGGATGGCCACACCGCAATCCCTTCTCCTCTATTCTCTCCAGATCTTGGGCATGCACGCACACACACTCAGTGTGAGTTTAAGCCACTGGGTCCGGGACTCAAACTGTGGTTGACTACATGGGAGTCCAGCAATATAGCCATTGCACCAACTGCTGGTCCCTGAGATAGAGTATTTTCAAGGATGAGCCCACATAACACAGGAAAGACCTAATTTACTCAAATTAACTTTAAATTTGATGCCATCTGAGTTAGAATTCTTGGAACAGTCATTCATAAAATTTGAGAAGCACGTTTTCCAAAATTGATATGGAAAAATAAAAGTCCATGAATAAATAACTTTTTTAAGGACAAAAATGAGGGATATATTCTATGAACAGTAAAATGGGATAAGAATAAATCCTCATCTATGGGAATTTGGTATGTAATAATCATGGTATTACAAATCAGCAGGTATGCAGGGATTTTCACTATGTGATGTTGGGAAAATTGTCCCTTTGTGGAGAGAAAAAGTAAAATTGAGTTACTACTTAACATCATATGGATCTCAGATGAGTTAAAAACTGAAAAGATAAATATAAACTTTAATGCTAAATCAAATAAAACATATTAGAACATATTTTTGTTTTTAAATTTTATCAGTGGGTGTGTGGGCTGGCCCCAGAGACAGAGAAGGAGAAAGAGAAAGCACACTCCAAAGAGATGTGGTCATTTTATAATCTCTTCTCTATTTTTCCATCCTTTTGGGATTTGGGGAATGGGTGTATACGTGCCTGGTATGTTTTTCAAGCCACTGGGGCCAGCATTCAAATTCCCTGCTATGTGGGAGCTGGCTCCCTTAATCCCAGAGTCATGAGTCCAACCTGAGAACATCTTTATGCTCTTGGATTGTGGAAGAATTTAAAAATCAAGCTATTTCTTAAGTGCAAATGATAAGATTAACTTTCATGCATTTGACTTTTACCACAAATTAAAAAGAAGAATTATTTCTGATCTCTAAAATACAAGAAGAAAAATTGGACATGGTTATGCCTCTCTCTTTTTCTCTGTCTGTGTGTCTCTCTCTGGTCAAATTAAAATAAGTTAATGAATACATAAAATAAAATTAAATAATTCTTTAAAATAAAGAGTTTAGCAGATGGCATAGTGGTTATATCACTGGTTATATCACATGGCCAACTGCATTTCAAGTCCTGGACCTGGTGGCTTGAAAATCATACCAGGCTGCATGTGCATGCATCTCCAAGATCCTAGGAGGGGAATGGAGGAGAAAGGGTTGCAGTGTGGCCATCCCCCTGGGGAGTGATTTCTCACTTTTCCTTTCTCTGTCTCTGTCTCTCTCCCATGAGTGCATGTTCCTTATGGCAAAAACCTCTAAAACGAACAAAACAAAAAAAATTTTATATAATCTTTATCTATATATGAAGGGGTTAAATATCTACAACATTCAAAATTTCAAATAAACAAGAAAAAAGAAAGAAAGCCAACAGGAAATTACACAGATAATAAATGGATAATTTAGAGAAGAAGAAACCAAACGCTTAAAAGCATACAAAAAGAGGTTCAAAAACACGCACATTGAATGTATTAATATCACTAATTTTCTAAACAACAAAGATGTTACGTTAAGGATGGGGAAGCTACGGAAGGAGGGAATCCTCATTTGGGAAATGCTTAGTGATGCACCAGAGACCCCACAAGTCCATTCCAGTACAACTCAGAGAAACTCAACCATGCACCGGTAAGGAGTTGTATTCCAGGAAGCTCACGGCAGCGTTTTTATCAGGCAAGATTTGTTCTGTGATAGGTGACTGTCTCTAAGGAAACCAGCACTTAAACTGCCTTATCACCACACGGGGCAATACTGTACTATCTGAATGAATCAAGTACGTTGACAGATGGCAGTGTGGTTGGAACTCAAGAACAATGTAAGAAAAAATAAATAAAACGATTTAAATCTAATCCCATATATGAAATTTTATAAAACCTCCTAAAAGCATATGTTAAGATATAGATGCTTATCTAACTATGCATAAGGATGATGTATCAGAGGACATAGTTTATATACAGTGGAAGAGATGACTAGGGACGAGGGAAGAGAATGGCAGTGGGGACAGAGAGACAAAAAAGATCATGAAACACAGCAAAACGATGTGTATAAACTAGTGGCAGTGGCGTGCCATGAGCAGAGTACCATTAACTTATTTTTTGTGCATCTAAAATAAAAGAAAGAAGAAAAAGGAAAAGCATCAAAGAGAGGGTGGAGTGGCATGAAACAGCCTTCTGTAGGGGCAGGTCTGAGTCACAGTGTAAGCAATTCAGTGGCTGGGGTCACCGAGTGATTATTTTTTTTTTTTTTTTTTTTTTGAGAGGTTTTTGCTATAGGGCGCGTGCGCTCGCCAGCCAGCCAGAGAGAAACAGAGAGACAGAAAGTGAGAAATCACCCCGCAGGGGGGAATGGCCATGCCGCAATCCCTTTTCCTCCATTCTCCCCCTTGGGATCTTGGGCACGCATGCACACACACCCAGCATGAACTTTAAGTCATCGGGTCCGGGACGCGAACCGCGGTCGACTACGTGGGAGTCCAGCAACATAGCCATTACGCTAATCTGCTGGTCCCATCAGTTCATAATTTTTTAAATTCTTTTTTTTTTTTTTTAAGAGATTTTTGCTATAGGGCGTGTGTGCTCACCAGAGATACAGAGGGAGACAGAGAGACAGAAAGCGAGAAATCAGCCCCCCAGGGGGGATGGCCACGCTGCAATTCCTTCTTCTCCACTCTCCTCTCTGGATTTTGGGCACATGCGCACACATACCCCCATGAGTTTAAGCCACCATGTCCGAGACCTGAACTGTGGTCAACTACGTGGGAGTCCAGTGATGTACCCATTTCGCCATCTGCTGGTCCCATAATTCCCTAAATTTTTACTCTTTCCATTTATTCATTGAACCCACAGAAAACTGTACTTCAGAACTGTTGATAATAATGGTCTTGGGGATGGAGAAAAACTTACCCTTGGTAGAAACAGCATTATAAATACTGACTAAGCAGGATATAAGCCCAACACCTTTTTACTAAAGCTTCTTTAGTAAATTCTGTTGCCTGTTTTGCAGTTTCTGTTAAAAGAACATTATGGGGAGACCAGCAGTTAGAGTAATGGCTATGTCACTGGACTCCCATGTAGTCGACTGCAGTTCGCGTCTTGGACCCGGTGGCTTAAAACTCACGCCAGGCGCTTGTGTGTGCGTGCCCAAGATCCCGAGGGGAGAATGGAGGAGAAGGGATTGCAGCGTGGCCATACCCCCAGTGGGTGATTTCTCGCTTTCTGTCTCTCTGTTTCTCTCTGTCTGTCTGGTGAGTGCATGTGCCCTATAGCAAAAACCTCTAAAAAAAAGAACATTATGGGGACCAGCAGATGGTGGCTTAAAATTCATGCCAGGGACTTGTGTGTGCGTGCCCAAAATCCTGAGAGAAGAGTGAAAGAGAAGAACTGCGGTGTGGCCATCCTCTCTGGTGTGTGTGTGTGTGTAAATTCTTGCTTTCTGTCTCTCTCTCCGGCGAGCGCATGGGCAAAAATGTCTCAAAAATAATAAAAAAATGAACATGGTTCTTGAATGATCTTTTTGTTGTTGTTTACTTTCCTTCTTCCTTTCTTCTTTCTTTGTTTTGCTTTTTTTGTGTGTTTGTTTTTAGTTTTGCTGTATGGTGTTGGCATTCACTGGAGAGAAAGAGGGAGAGTAAGAGAGAAATAAGAAATCATTCTCCTCCCAAGGTGGTTGACCCCACTGCAATCCCTTCTCTTCCATTCTCCTCTCAGGATTTTGGTCATGCACACACATGCACCTTCGTAATTTTCAAGCTGCCAGGTCTGGAACTTGAGCAGTGAAGTCAGTGAAGTCAGCTATGTAGGATCCAGCCAGCTTAACCATGTGCTGTCTGATGATCTTTTTATATTGAAGTACTGGAGTCATAAACGGAAGAGTCTATTTTTTTAAAAAAACGACTCTTTACAAAAAAATTTGCCAGATGGCATATGTACTTGCCATAGAGGCAGAGAGATGAGCGAAGAAGAGAGTGGGAGAAAGCAACCCCTCTTCCGACCATGTCACAATCCTTTTCCTCCATTTCTCTATCCTTCTGCGATTTGGGACAAGCATGCATATGCACCTGGCATGTTTTTCAAGCTGCCAGGGGTGGGATTCCAACCACAGGATCAGTCATATGGGATCCTGCTTCTCCCCTTCTTCCCCCAGCACCCAAACCACTGGACTGGCCCTAAAAGAATCATCCTTAATGGAGATGCTAATTTAATCATGAACACTAACAATTGAGTGTTTTTGGCCTTTTCGTGTTGCCCATCTTCACTCTTCACTGCCTTTAAAATATTGTCAGACTAGAAACTGAAAACCATTCGAGTGTGAAGTCACACTAGTCTATATTTTCTACTAATGACTCTGCTGTCACCTCGCATTTGGCAAGTTGGATGTTGACTGACATATGTGCCCAGAACCTCTTCTGATGAAAATCTTTCAGCAACTGCTTTGAAAAGTGTGAAATGATAGATTTCCTTCCAAACAGGAAATAGTCTCAAAGAATCAGTCAGTCATATTTGAGATTTTCAAAAACTTGTGAACCACATGTGAAAAATCTGATGATTTTTATGGCAATTGTTTGGCTAACTTCTAGAGTCTATGGAAATCATGCCAAAATAGAGGATAGTGAGAACTATAGCCCTATTGACTTATTTCATGGAATTATAATGAAAGGAATTTCATATTGTTTCTGACACATGTGCCTTTTGGGGATTGCTACATATAAAGAAGGAGATTTGAGGACTGGCTATGAGCAGACACCCAGAAACATCTAACGTGGCTCCACTTCCAAGGTTTTAACATATCTATCACCTACTGTTGTCTCTGCCTTGACAAGGTTTTGAGAAAGCGTTGAGCTATGAGGTTTTCTTACCTAGTCAAATAGTGGAGAACTGAATTCTATAAGGAAAACAAAGAATACAAAGAAGACAATTATTCTGCATAGAACGTCTCACATTTTGTTCTTGGTGTTTGTGACATTTAAGTATGAAGTGACGGTAAAAATGTATCTTCAGTTGTTAGCAAGAAGACTACATATCTAAGATGATTATCATAAAAAAACTGTAGCAGCAGATTTTATTTGGACTTTTTATAAATTTACACATTTCTATACACACACATATGTATACATGAATACATTAAACAATTTGTAACAGTTTGTATTTCTATATGTATGCATACAGAACAAGCATACAGGCATACTGTTTTGTTTTGTTTTTTGAGAGATTTTTGTGTAGAGAATCTGCACTCTGCAAAGAGAATTAAAGTAAGAAATCACCCCCCAACCCCCCCGGGGTGGTGGCGATGCCACAATCCCTTCTCCTCCATTCTCCTCTCAGTATTTTGGGCACACATACACTTGTACCGAGTGTGAGATTCAAGCCTCCAGGTCTGGGACTCGAACCGCGGTCAGTCATGCCATCTGCTGGTCCCACATTCAGGCATACTTAAGAGATACTGCAATTTCCATTGTAGAGCACCATAAAACAAAGCAATGATCATAACAAAGTGAGTCACACAAATTTGGGGTTTGCAGTCTATATAAAAGGTATGTTTACACTATACTATAGTCTATTAAGTGTGCAATAAATAGCATTATGTATGAAAAATAATGTACGTACTTTAATTTAAAATACTTTAGTATTTAAGAATGCAATGATTATCTGATCATCGGTTAGTGAGAGTCTTGCCTCAGAGTTGATGACTGCTAACTGATTACAGTGGTGGCTGCTGATATATATTTTAATGTAACTTCTAATTTATATGTAATAGTTCTATATCTCTGTGGAGTACAGGGTGGTTTTACAAAACATGTATACAATCTCTAAATAAGACGAGAACGTTTGTCACACCTACTGACTCTTCCTGTCAAGAGAAATTTCTATGTAGCACGCGATGCTGTTTGACAGCATTTTATCCACAATAGAACTTCTCCGAAAATTGGAGTCAATAGTCTCAAATCTGCTGCTGCTTATCATCTAATATTCTAAATCCTTTGTTGTCATTTCAACAATGTTTACAGCATCTTCACCAGGAGTCGATTTTATTTCATGAAACCACTTTCTTGGCTCATCTACAAGAAGAAACTCCTCATCCATTGAAGTGTTATCATGAGACTGAAACAATTCAGTCATATCCTCAGGTCCACTTCTAATTCTAGTTCCCTTTCTGTTTCCACCACATCCGTAGTCACCTCCTCTTCTAAAGTCTTGAACCCTTCAAAGTCACTCTTAAGGCTTAGAATCAACTTCTCCCAAACTCCTGTTAATGTTGATATTTTGACATCCTGCTACAAATCAAGAATGTTCTTAATGATCTTGAATGGTGAATTATTTCCAGAAGGTTTCTAATTTACTTTGCCTAGATTCATCAGAGGGTTCACTATCTATGGCAGCTACTTTCTTATGAAATATAATTTAAAAATATATTTATTTAACTTCATTTATTTATTTACTTTAATTTGATCAGAGAGGCACAGAGTGAGAGAGAGAAGGAAAGTGATAAAGCAAGCCACCAGGTCCGGGATTTGAAACACCATTAACCATGTGGGAGTCCAGTGCCCTTAACCACCATGCCACCTGTTGGCCCCTGAAATAAAATTCTTAACTCCTAAGGTTTGAAAGTTGAAGTAAGTCTTTTATCTATGGGCTGCAGAATGACTGTTGTGCTAACAAGCATGAAAACCATACTCTTATACATCTGACAGACCTCTTGGGTGACCAGATATATCGTGATAAACAATAATGGATATACAATAAAGGAATCTTTTTTTCTGAGTGGCAGATCTCAACAGTTGGCTTAAAAAATGAATAAACCTGGGACCAGCAGTTACCATAATGGCTGTGTCACTGAACTCCGATGTAGTTGACCGCGGTTTGAGGCCCGGACCTGCTGGCTTAAACTCACATCAGGCGTGCATGTGTGCATGCCCAAGATCCCGAGAGGAGAATGGAGGAGAAGGGATTGCAGCATGGTCATCCCTCCTGGGGGTGATTTTTTGCTTTCTGTCTCTCTGTCTCTCTCTGTCTTTCTGGCGAGCACACGTGCCCTATAGCAAAAACCTCTCAAAAAAAAAAAAGAATAAAAAATTAATAAACCTGTTGGTGATGTCGTGTATAGTATTCTCAACTCACCTGCTGTGTGGCGTATATCATGTTGGGTAAAATCTCTTTACAAACTAAATGATGTATAATGATTGAATGTATAAATAATAATACAAAATTAATAAACCAGGCTATAAACAGTGTGCTGTCCCCTAGACTTTGTTGTCTCACTTATAGAGCACAGTTGGAATAGATTTAACATGATTCATTTTTTTTTTTAAAGAGATTTTTGCTATAGGGAGCATGCAGTTGCTGGAGAGACAGAGAGAGACAGAGAGATAGAAAGTGAGAAATCACCTCCCCTGAGGGATGACCATGCTGTAATCCCTTTTCCTCCATGGTCCTCTTGGGATTTTGGGCATGCACACACACATGCCCAGTGTGAATTTTAAGTTGTCAGGTTTGGGACTTGAACCACCGTCGACTATGTGGAAGTCCAACAACATAACTATTATGCCATTCATTCATTGGCCCCACATTTAGTTCTTTTTGAAAAATAGGTTTCATTCTTTTATGTTTTCCTTTGTATCCTACTATGTCTTTTCTTTTGATTAATTTTTTTCTTTGGCTGTTAGTCACATTTTTCTGCTCCTCTGCATGTCTTTGTAAGCATAGATTGGATACTAAACATTATTAAAAATATTTTTTTCATCTTGTGGAAAAAGGTACTGAATTTTGTTTTGTCAGACAGTTGAGATAGGATGATGCTTTTGAGACTTGGTCTTAATCTTATTTAGTGGGATCTTTAGACATTTTCCTGTATTAGCCTACTTTAATCCTATTGCAGAGGCATGAATTTTCTGGGGTCTTTATTGAATGTACCAGTGCTTGAAGTCTCTAGTTGGTTGAAATCTGGATATCTCCTAGCCCTGTATGAACATTGAGAATTGTTCAGCCTACAGTTCCCGGTAGTTTTTCTCATGCAAGAAGACACCTATGCAGATTTCTTGAAGTTTTTCTCGGTAAAACATCCTCCTCTCCAGTATTCTGCCCTGCGAATTTCAGCTGCTGTATTAACTCTGACCTTTGTCCCAGAGGAGGTGGTTTGCTAGGGTTTTCTCTATCCTGCACAGTCACTGGAAATCACCTTCATAAAGAAAGCCGGGTCAGTTTAGGAGTCACCTAGTTTGTTTACCTTCTCTTAGGATTCACTGTCCTAGGCTCTCTGTTTTTCAGTGTCTATAAACTTTTATTTCAGCTTTTACTATAGAGAGCATGCACTTGCCAGAGAGAGAGGAAAAGTGAGAAGTCACCCACCAGAGGAATGGCCATGCCCTAATCTCTTCTCTTCCATTCTCCCCCTGAGATTCTAGGCAAGTTTATATATGCACCTGGAAGATACCCAAGCCACAGTACCTGGGACTTGAACTGCAGAGTTGGTGGGATCCAGCATCCCAAACTCCTCACCACTTACTAGCCCAGTGTATAAATTCATATAATGTTCAGTTTTCTAATTGTTTATGTTGGAATATTAAAGCCATCATGGCTAGAAGCAAAAGTCATACCTTCTAATCTTAACAATAATACAATATTTTAAAACTATATTAGATGAATACAAGAGAGATAATTTTTGTTCTGCTCTCTGATACAGGCCAAGTGCTAAACTACCTGTCATCACAAAGTTGCTCAATAAAGATTTGATAAACACACGATAAATGAATGAAATTTATTTTTTAAACTAACTTGACCTCTGCTACTGGCTGAAAGACTAATGATTGGATTAGCCTGTTTCTAGAATGTAGATATTTTGTCAGCACCTTTAAGTGCTAATTATTATCAATAATTACTTAGGTTCATATTCTTCATTAAGGAACTTTGACTATGAGGAGATGTATTATGAAAAAAAGAATGAATGAATTAGAAAATTTTTTGCACCAAAATATATTCACACATAAATTTCATTTACCCATTAACTTTTTGAAGTTCCCTCATATTAACCCAAGGTATGAGAATAAATTTAAAATATTGAATGTGGAGCCAGCAGATGGTGTGGGGGTTAAGGCACATAACTGACCATAGTTCGAGTCCTGAACCCGGTGGTTTGAAAAATCACACTGGTTGCATGTGCATGCATGCCTCAAATCCCAGGAGGACAATGGAGGAGAAGATATTGCAGTGTGGCCATCCTCCCGGGGGGGGCGATTTCTCACTTTCCCTCTCTCTGTCTCTCTCTAATGATTGCATGTGCCTGATGGCAACACCTAAAAAACCAAAAAAATTGAATGTGAACATGTATACACGCTATTTATATTTGAGTACTTTTTTTGACCTTATTAAATTACTGAGTTTATTCCACATGTATATTTTTGTCTCCCCACTATTTCCATGTCTGACCACCACTACTACTGTGTCCTATCGTAACATTCCATACATACTTAAAACCAAGCAAAGGGTGGAGTTCCTTCTTCAAAAACTAAACAGGCATTGGGACCAGCAGTTAGCGTAATGGCTCTGTCGCTGGACTCCCACGTAGTCGACCGCAGTTCGAGTCCCGGACCCGGTGGCTTAAACTCACGCCGGGCACGTGTGCGTGCTTGCCCAAGATCCCGAGAGGAGAATGGAGGAGAACGGATTGTGGCATGGCTGTCCCAGCTGTGGGGGTGATTGCTCGCTTTCTATCTCTCTGTCTCTGTCTGTCTGTCTGGCAAGTGCACACACCCTAAGGCAAATACCTCTCCAAAAAGAAAGTAAGTTAAAAAAAAAATACCAAAACTAAACAGGCATTTTGGACAATACATTCTTGGCAATGGAAGCTGGACAGCATTTATCCAACATGATGGGGAAAGTTCTCACTGCATTATAAGGAGGACAGCCATATATCTACTGTTACAGAAATGAAATAAGACAAAATTTGAACAAACTGTTTAAACTATTTTCTTAATGAGACTTCCTCCACTGCCAGAGTCTTGAATAGCCTCCTGGTCAGTCATCTGGAAGCAATTCTTCACATAATTGATAAACTTGGCTTCTACTTTGGGAAAAGAACCACCTTTTTCTATACTTTATTGCATTTTTCTTTAATGTCTTCTACAGAACTAGGTCCTTTTGGTATTTTAGGAATTTTTTCCTGTTTTTTGAATGATTCCTGATTGTTTAATCTTGGTGTTGATGATTTTGAATCTTTTCCATTCTGGTTTGATTTTTGAGCATTTTTGCGAAGAATATCTCGTATAGATTTCTTCACTGGAGATTTTTCTTCTGTTTCCTCATCTTCAAAGTCATCATCATCATCTTCTTCTTCATCGTCATCATCTTCATCTTCATCAGCAGCAAGTTTTACTTCTTTCTGTGGGACCTTGCTTCCACCTCCAGGGGCAGATTGCTTTCCAGATATACTTAAGAGTTTCACGTCCTCTTCCTCTTCTTCTTCTGACTGCATCTTCCTCCACAGCTACTAAGTGCTGTCCACTCATATGCACAGGCCCTGAAGCACACTTCAACCTTAAGACCACAGGTGGTGTTATTTCAGCACCCCAAAGGGAAACCGCGGGCGGTGCAGGCATTCTCAGTGTTGCCAGTGTTACTTTCATTGGACTGCCTTCATAATTCATTGCCTCTGCTTCAACAATGTGCAATTCATCCTTTGCACCAGCCCCTAAACTGACCGTTCTTAAAGACAGCTGGTGTCCATTTTCATCCTTACCCATTTTAAAGTGATAATCTTTGTCGGCCTTTAATTCACAACTGAAAAGATAGTTCTGGGGCCTCAGGGGGCTCATGTCCAAGTCCATCGAACCTTCCATGGGGTGGTGGCACGCACTTGGGTGAGCGAGAAGGCAGATGGAGGTAAATAACTATAGCTCCGGAAAACAGCCGCGCAGGATGGAATCACTCCAGGATATATTTGAGTGTTTTAAACAAAAGTATAGGGGGACCAGCAGTTAGCGTAATGGTTGTGTCACTGAACTCCCATGTAGCCAACCGTGGTTTGCGTCCTGGACCTGGTGTCTTAAACTCACTCCAGGCGCGTGTGTGTGCGTGCCCAAGATTCCGAGAGGAGAATGGAGGAGAAGGGATTGCGGCGTGGCCATCCCCCCCTGGGGGATGACTTCTTGCTTTCTATCTCTCTGTCTCTCTCTGTCTTTCTGGTGAGCGCACGCACCCTATAGCAAAAACCTCTAAAAAAAAAAAGTATAGGCAACATGTGAGGTAACATCTGAAAAAGTCTGTGGAAAGATTGAATCAAAATACAGATTTATTCCAGTGCAAATATTTTTAAAATCTATGTATAATTTTCTTATATTACACATTTTCATGTACTTTTGATGACCCCTTGTACAACACAGTACAAATATGTAATAAATAAAAAATTATTGCTCCTGATGTTTCCTCTTTCAGGTCTCTTTTTCATAATTGCAGTAGATTTTTATTAAATAGGTCTATACAAGCTGTATATACATGTCTCATTCCCCTTTTGTCTCACAAATAATTGCATGTTATACAAGGTAATTTCTAGCAGTTTATGGAAAGATGAGATTCAGGGATAAGTTCATTTTGGTGTGAAAAATGGAAATTTATGTTGCCTTTTTTTTAAAAGGCATTTTCCATAAACTTTTTGGAGATCATCATACACACACATATATGTGTGTGTGTATATTTCATGAACCACAGGTTCTATCATATAATCGTACAAAGTAGCAATAAAAACATACTTGAAACCATGTAACAAACAGATAATCCTTCAGTACAATAGTTCATTATTGCTGTACAGTAACTATATCTCCCTCGTTCAAAGTTTTATAATAAAAAACTTCAGGCACACAAAATTACCCCCAAACATGAACTGCTTTGTAATAACTCCATGCTTCTTCTCTACTGGCTCTGTGTAATAATGTGTGTGATATTACTATGATAAAAGTCCTTTTTATTAAGAAAAGAGATTATATCCTTGCACTTTGATCTCTGGATAAAAAAAAAAAAAGAACACTTGAAAGTTTAAGCCTTTATATGTGGGGGCAAGAAAAAAAATGTTTTATAAAAATGAAGAGCCAGAATCTTGTTGGCATTTGTCTCATTTTTTAAAAAAAAATGTACTATGTAATTCGTTAAGTTAGCTGTCTGCATTCACAAGAGAACTGCATTTCTCTTGCCTTTATTTTCTCATTAAGTTGTCTTGGGAAATCACCTCTGACAGAGGAAACTCTTTTTCATGATTCTAATGTAGGGTAGCTTTGTGCTGATAAAATTATGACCACAACAAGTTATTCCAGAGAAAATGAGGCACAAATATTCTTTTGTATGTTAAAAAAGTCCAACTTTCCCTAAGATTAATTGTGGGTTATAAAGTCCTTCAAATACTTTTCTTGTTCGCCAATTAACATCTCTGTGTATTGAAGAAAATTCCCAGAGGAAGCCTAAAGACATTATTAAAACAAAAGCAGAAGCTTGGATTTTGTAATGCAAAGATTCTTGATGGACACATGAGAGCTCAGACGTGGAATAATTCTTAATTCCTCACAATTAAAGGTCATTTGGTATGACATTGAAAATGTAATTTTCTTAAGGCTTTGATTCTTAATTGTTTTTTCCTTATCAACACCTGGAGAGGTGCCCAGACCTTGCCTGCTCCTCAGTGTGCTCTTTATAACAACTACCCAAATATGTAGAACAGTGATCTTAGAAATGTCTTGTTAGGGGGCCGGAGGTGGCATGGTGGTTTGGGGCACTGGACTTCCCCATGGTGGACCGAAGTTCAAGTCCTGGATCTCGTGGCTTGCTTTTTCACTTTCCCTCTTTCTCTCTGTGTGTCTCTCTCTGGTCAAATTAAAATAATAATACTAATGATAAATGAAGTTAACAATTCTTTAAAAAATAAAAAGAAATGTCTTGTTAGGAGGAGAAAAAGCAGAGGGAGACAAGTGTTCTCTGGGAGACAAGTCTGCTGGATTTTGGTTCAGGCCACACCACCTCTCAGCAATGGGAAGGGGTATTGGATGACTACAAGATGAAGGAGGAGAGTTAGAGCCCCAGGTTTTCGGAAAGCTAATGGCTAGAGTCGAACAGCTGGGGGAAGAATAATAGGGTGGAACTGCAGGAACTGGGTCTGTTGACAGCCCCTGGAGTCTGAGGTGCACTCATTTGACCAGTCACTGTGATGTCTGAATAACTAGAGCTTGCTCAGTACCACCTCTCTCCTTCTACTCAGCTCTACAGTAATGATGGCTATAAAGAACTGACTGACAGCAAGCTATTGTTATTATTTAACAGGTACAGAATGTCAACAGCCTGCTTGGTGCTGTGAAAAAAATGAGGAATATGAAACTGAGATAGCTTGATGAGTTTATGTTGTCAAGTTAACAGCAGCAGCCAGAATATCAGAAGGATTATCCTGAAAAGGCCAGGGTGAATTTGCTGAGCTCAGTGCTTTGTTTCTTTCTTTCCTCCCTCTTTCAGTGCCCTTAGATGACTTGTCCTATGACTCAGTGATTCTCAAACTAGGCTTAGCATCACCCTGAGAGCTTTAAAAAACACTGGCTTAATAAGACTAAGGCTGTGTTCTGGGCATAAAATTATTATAATTTTTTTAACCATAGGGTATGTGCACTTGTAAGAAAGAGACAGAGAGAGAGGGAAAGTGAGAAATAAACTCCCCGGGGAGGATGGCCATGCTGTAATCCCTTCTTCCTCATTTTTATCTTTGGATTTTGAGCATGCACACATGTGTGCTCTGCAGGATATTCAGGTCTCCAGGTCCAGGATTTGTACTGCAGAGTGACCATGTGGGACCCAACTGCCCTAATCTCCATGCCACCTGCTGGTCTGGTTTTATCGTTGGTATATTTTATTATTATTATTTTTTTAATTTTTGATTTTTTTTAAAAACAACTATCCCTAATAGCACTACATTTGAAACAATACCAAAAGGAGGCGATGTCTAACTTCCGAGTTTCAGGAGTATATTGGTGTTATCTATTGCTACAAGATGAAGGAGGAGAGTTAGAGCCCCAGGTTTTCGGAAAGCTAATGGCTAGAGTCGAACAGCTGGGGGAAGAATAATAGGGTGGAACTGCAGGAACTGGGTCTGTTGACAGCCCCTGGAGTCTGAGGTGCACTCATTTGACCAGTCACTGTGATGTCTGAATAACTAGAGCTTGCTCAGTACCACCTCTCTCCTTCTACTCAGCTCTACAGTAATGATGGCTATAAAGAACTGACTGACAGCAAGCTATTGTTATTATTTAACAGGTACAGAATGTCAACAGCCTGCTTGGTGCTGTGAAAAAAATGAGGAATATGAAACTGAGATAGCTTGATGAGTTTATGTTGTCAAGTTAACAGCAGCAGCCAGAATATCAGAAGGATTATCCTGAAAAGGCCAGGGTGAATTTGCTGAGCTCAGTGCTTTGTTTCTTTCTTTCCTCCCTCTTTCAGTGCCCTTAGATGACTTGTCCTATGACTCAGTGATTCTCAAACTAGGCTTAGCATCACCCTGAGAGCTTTAAAAAACACTGGCTTAATAAGACTAAGGCTGTGTTCTGGGCATAAAATTATTATAATTTTTTTAACCATAGGGTATGTGCACTTGTAAGAAAGAGACAGAGAGAGAGGGAAAGTGAGAAATAAACTCCCCGGGGAGGATGGCCATGCTGTAATCCCTTCTTCCTCATTTTTATCTTTGGATTTTGAGCATGCACACATGTGTGCTCTGCAGGATATTCAGGTCTCCAGGTCCAGGATTTGTACTGCAGAGTGACCATGTGGGACCCAACTGCCCTAATCTCCATGCCACCTGCTGGTCTGGTTTTATCGTTGGTATATTTTATTATTATTATTTTTTTAATTTTTGATTTTTTTTAAAAACAACTATCCCTAATAGCACTACATTTGAAACAATACCAAAAGGAGGCGATGTCTAACTTCCGAGTTTCAGGAGTATATTGGTGTTATCTATTGCTGTATAACCAACGATTACTTCTGAACTTAGTGTGTTTGACCAACTATTTATCACTCTCTCGCTGCTTCTGTGGGTCAGGGATGTAGGAGCTGCTGACCTGGGGCAGGGGGGGGGGTTCTGGCTCATGATTTCCCTTGAGATTGGAGCCAAGCTGTCATCTGAAAGCTAGACTGGAACTGGAGTACTTACCATCTTCACTCCCATGACTGTGGACAGGCCTCTGTACCTTGCTGGTTATTGGCCAGTAGCCTCCATTTCTTACCCTATGAGTTCTCTGTAGGACTGTCATGGCATGGCAGCAGGTTTACCTCAGAGCAGACATCTGAGCGAGAAGGAGAGAAAGAGATAGGATGATAAAAGCAGCAGTGCCTTTTATAACTAAATTGGAAGGGACACACGGTCATTTCTGCTGTGTTTTATTGGTCACACAGAGCACCCGCCCGATACAATGTGAGAGGAGATATACAAGACTCTCAATATCAGGAGGTAGGGTCATTGGGGCCATCTTGGAGACCGACTCCCACAACTGGGCAAGACCAAGCAGAATAAGAATTGTATGAATTTTGGTGAGATTTATCACCCACCCCCATTAGCATTCTACCAAGTTGTCCAGTTGTACCAGTTCTGGACAACTTCATGGGACAAGTGAATGTTAGTATTCTCATAATTGGGCATTTCTTAGAGGTGGTTCTCCAGGATGCACAGAATCTATCCACTCTGATGGGCAGTTACAAAGTGGTTCATTTCCACAGCAGACTTCCTCCTAGTAATCTGAGTTGTCAAAAGGTCATGACGCATTTTTGCACAGAAAAGCAGAAAAATATGTCATGACTTTTCCAATGATCCAATAAGTGGATAAAGTTAAATGTTCAACATCTCAGTTTTGCTTGTTTGTTTGAAATACAAATACCTCATGCCTTTTATCTAATCCTTTCCCACATTGTGGCTTCCGAGTCTTTCTTATAATTCTACATTATTATTTTCAATTCTAATCTGTCACGTGAAGTGGTAAAATCATGCCTTCCCAGCATTATTCTGGAAAAGGAAACTTGTTTTTTGTCTAATGGGTCAGGACATCCTTAAGCTAAATTGTGGGTCCCCCAGTAAATGTGATATTTTTGAGTAAGAGAAAATTGTTGAAACCTTTGACTCCAAAAAATTGTTGAGTCTTTTTCGTGGTTGTTGATCTATCACTATAATTTTTTAACTTTTAAATAACAGCCTTATTGAAGCATAATGGACAAGTAATAAACGGTACGTCTTTAACTGTTCACATTGATTCGTTTTGACATGTGTGAAAACCCATGAGACAATCACTAAAATCAAGATAATAAATGTATTATATGATAATAATAATCACTCCTGAAAGTTTTCTGATGGCCTTTTGTAATTCTTCCCTCCCATCTCTCTTTGCCCCCCCCCATCCCAACTAACCATTGATGTTTTTTCTATTATATTTTCTAGAATGGATGTCTCAATTCTGGCACTATCAACATTTTGGACCAGATAATTCTTTGTTGTCAAAGGTTGTCCTGTTCATTGTAGGTTTATCAGCATCTCTGGTTTTCACCCACAGATGAAAAGAGCACCTCTGACTCTGTGGTAACAATCAGAACTGTCATGTCCCCCAGGGGTAAAATTGACCTTGGTAGTGAAGCACTGTTTTAGGGTTAAATATGAATGGAATCATAGAGTACGTGTGCTGTATTGTCTGGCTTCATTCCCTCAGCTTAATTTTTTAAAAAAAGTTATTTTATTTAACTTTATTTTAATTTGATCAGAGAGGGACAGAGTGAGTGAGAGAGAGAGAAAGTGAGAAAACAAGCTACCAGGTCCAGGACTAGAGAGAGAGGGAAAGTGAGAAAGCAAGCTGCCAGGTCCAGGACTCGAACTGCGGTTGGCCATGTGGGAGTCCAGCGCCCTTAACCATCATGCCACCTGCCAGTCCCCATTCCCTCAGCTTAATTATTTTGAGACTCATCCCATAGGAATGGTTTTCATCAGGCTAACCTGATCAGAGAGTCTCTAAGAGTGAGTGCTTTGCTGTCAGAGAAGGTAATACAAAGATTATTGGATAAGGTAGGAATCCAAAATCTTAGACTCTAATTTTTAACCTTTTTACTTACTAGCTGTTATGTATTCATCATATAAAAAAATCTGTTTTGGCCCAGCAGGTGGCATCGTGGTTAAGGCATGGGACTCCCACATGACCAACTACAGCTTGAGTCCTGGACCTGGCAACTTGAAATCATGCCAGGCACATGAGCACGTGTGCTAAAAATCCAGGAAGGAGATTGGAGGAGAAGGGATTGTGGTGGCTTTTCCCCGCTGGGGGCTGATTTCTTACTTTGCCTTTCACTGTCTTTCTCTGTCTCTCTCCAGTGAATGCATGTACCCTAATGGCAAAAACCTAAAAAAAAGAAAAAAAAAATCAGTTTTAGGGGCTAACAGTTGGCATGGCAGTTAAAGAGCTGAACTCCCACATGGCCAACCACAGTTCAAGTCCTGGATCTGGCAGCTTGCTTTCTCACTTTCCCTCTCTCTCTCTGGTCAAATTAAAAAAATAATAATAACAAATAAAATTAAATAAATAATTCCTTTAAAAAAAATAAGTTTTACACACTTTGCCAGGCCAGTATGAAGATCAAATCTGAGCTATATGATGAAGAAGTAATAGTATTTGCATTTATTTTTCAATGAATGCAAAATACCAAGTACTTGCCTATCAAATGACCTAAATTATGTCACTCGATTGAAATTTATTATAGAGCATTTGCATTTATAGAATAGTTTATGTGCTTTGATACAAGAATTAGTTTGTTCCCAAAGAGCTCCCAAGACATTGTGGCTAAACGAAACAAAAGAAATATGAAATGTGGATGAAGTGCAGAGGTAGCCAAAGGAGGGAAGAGTGATAAAAGCTTTCAGGAAGCCTTAGCACTAAGATGTGCTGAAGTAGGCAAGGTCTGGGCAGGATTTTGAAGGATGAATGGGATCTTGCTGATGGACATAGGAGAAGGAAATTCTACTATAATGATAAACATGGAAGCAAGAATCCAGGTTTATTTGGAGACCTGTAAGTAGCTTACTATTGCAATAGCGTGAAATGAAGGATCTGAGTGGTGGAAGATGAGAAATAAGCAAAAGCCAACTAAGACGGATATATTTGATCTTCCGAATAAATTTGGGCTTTATTTTGCAAATGGTGGGAAGTTAGTGAAGTGTTTTAAGCAAGAGATACAAACTGGTTAGTGTTTTGGAAAGATTGCTTTGGTACCAGAGTAGAGAATTGATTTAAATGCCTGTTCTCATTACTGAAGTCTGGGGATTTTTATTTCATCAATATTTTATTGTTTCATTGTCATAAATTAACATTGATTTGTGCAATTATGTTTCATTACTCAATGGCAAAAAAAATGAGTTCTTAAAAGAGAGAAGTAATTCCTTTGCATAATTTCAATTTAAACAGCCAGATAAATATATAGGAAGTTTAAAAAAATTAATGGAGCTTTAATTTAGTAATGGCCATTTGAAACTACTTTCTGCCCACATTAACATATTAAAAGCCCATGGTAGCTGAAGAGCTGGTGGGTGGACATGTGAGCCATGATCGACAAAACAGCTCCAAATGTAATGAGCAAAGGAAGCCTTCTCTGAGGAGAGGTGAAGGGATGAGCTGTGCTTTAGAAATAAGTCTTTCAGGAACTGAACAGACTCTACTTATTACTTTTAAAATTTCTTTCTTTTTTTCATGAGACAGAAAGAGACAATGCCCTCAACAGCATCTTGATGCTCAATCCACTCCCAGACTTCAGCCAGCTGGGATCTTGGCAGACATATGCCCAGAGCACTCAAGGTTTCTGGACTTGAACTAGAAAGCTTCCCAAATGGGATTGCCTTGCAAAGCATCACATTTTACTGCTCTACTCCTATCTGGGTCCAAGACCTTCAAATAGTCATCAGATCATCCCAAGCTAGAAGACTTAGATCGTTTTACATGGGTTCCAGAAGTATTAGAACCACAAAAAGGATGTGGGACACGATAGGGAAGACTTTTGTACAGTAAACAAGTTAGGGTGGCTACAAGCAGCTTTTCACCATTCAGTATGCTTGAACGGAGATTGAGTCCTCCCTGTTCGATCACCAGATGCATTCAAAATTGAGTCAGGCTAGATATCTCTTCTGTCTCTTTGAAATGTCATCCAGAATTTAGATGCTATGATAAGCTCAATGTCAAGATCATGAACATTGATTTTCACATAACTTTTGTTTTCTATCATTGGAGATGATCAAGGCACTACTAATTTTGTTCTAGATCTTCAGGTTTTTGTTCCCCTTCTGTGACTGCTGTCACAGGGTGCCTGGCAACTGTTTTAATTAATTCTTTCATGTGTTTATTTATTCATTCAATCATTTATCCAACAAATATTGTTGAATGACTCATTTATATTAGATGGTTGCGGTAAAAAAATCAAAGATAAAAATGACACAGTATTGGGACTGGCAGGTGGCATGGTGGTTAAATATGCTGGATTCCCATACGGTTGACCGTGGTTCGAGTTCCGGACCTGGCGGCTTGCCTTCTCCCTTTCTCTCTCTCTCTCTTTCTCACTCACTCTGTCCCTCTCTGGTCAAATTAGAAAAAAAAAAATTAATAAAATAATTCTTTATTTAAAAAAATGACACAGTATCAGGGCCATCTGGTGGTGTGGTGGTTAGGGCACTGAATTCCCACATAACTAACCATGGTTCAAATCCTGGACCTGGGGGCTTGAAAATCATGATGGGTGCATGTGTGTGTGTACCCAAAATCCTGAGAGGAGAATGGAGAAGAGATTGTAGTGTGGCCATCTCCTCTATGCAGTGATTTCTCATTCTCTCTCTCTCTCTGGCAAGTACACATGCCCTATTGACAAGAATCTTAAAAAGAAAAGAAAGGAAAATGACACAGTATCTTCCGTCAGCTTTATGAAGATGTGAATCTGTGCTCAGCTGCTAGCAAATTTGTACCTTTACCTTTAAATGTATGTAATGCTTCTAGCTTTTTATTGATTGTTTAGGTCTTGAAAAGATAGTGTTACTCATTCAACTTGATCTTTCCATGCAAGAATGAATTTAAAACAAACGGCTCAAGAGTCAGGCATTCAACTTGATCTTTCCACGCAAGAATGAATTTAAAACAAATGTATCAAGAGTCAGGTGAGAATGCATGCAAGATACATAATTCAGTCACATTTTTTTTCAAATAATTATTTATTTAACTTTATTTATAGTTATTATTATTATTTTAATTTGCTGTAGGGACCATGAGAGAGAGAGAGAGAGAGAGAGAGAGAGAGAGAGAGAGAGAGAGGGAGA
>NW_006200163.1:61831-64759 GCF_000334495.1 Tupaia belangeri chinensis | reverse complement strand
CCCACCTGTGGGTGCCAGCGCCCTATTTAATTTTTTTTTTTTTTTTTTCTTGAGTAGACTGGTAGTTGCACTTGTCTATGGTAAGGGAATGGATCCCAGACTCAAACAGGAGGGTTCAAATACCCTGCTTAGTCAAGTTATCTAACCTTCCTTTGTCTTGTTCTTCTTTCTGGAAAAAGGAGTCATAGCAGAATCTACCTATGAGAGTTCTTAGGCACGACAGAAATAATGTTGGTAAAGTGCTTCACACATAGTAATTACTCAATATGATAAACTGTGAATTCTATGTCTTAGACAAGGCTCTCCCCTTCACTTCTTTCTATTTTAGCGTCTATGGCAAGGAATTTTAGTAACGGTAGCTATTGCTTACACATCTGTCTCCCTCACTGAACTACGAGTTTTCTAAAAGCCCTGACCTTACCTTAGCCATCACTTTATCAATGTCACAGAGCTTTCCAATGTTGTTTATGTCAAGGAAAACACCGAAAATCTTAATGTTTAAGTGACACACCAGGAAAATGAAAAAGGCTGATCTGGCTGGAGGTGGCCAACCTGCTGGCTCTAATGACCCCAAACTCTGCCCTGTTCTCCTGAGGGTTAAGAACATTCATTTCTTAGGACACCAGAAACTGTGGTTCATTGGTCAGAAAAGCCTGGCCTCATTGCCTGACACAATGGTAAGTGGGGAATACCCTCGTAATTGTTCTTCTGACTTTTTTTTTTTCTACATTGAAAATCTTTTTTACCTTCCAGCATCATTCTAGTGCTTTAGAGTGGAACACTTTTGTCCCCTGGTTTTATGTTTGTTTTGAATGTGAATGCCATATCTTAAAACCTTGAGTGTCCCCCTCTAAATTTCCTTTATAGTTTGCATCAGGGATCTATGGGCCCTTATTTAAGCAGGGCTTATGGTTCATCTGGTAAGGTCTCCAGATCTTCAGAGTTTCCAAGATTCGGTAGATTAGGTCTCAGTTTGCTGCTTGTTGACTAAGTATTTACATGCACATGTAAGTTTCATAATGGGTCATGTGCAGCAGATATAAGGACAAACAGTATCTATGTATACATTGCTCTATAGTTTAGGTTAAAATTTCATAATTGATGGAAGGGAATGCTTATGTCTTTACTTTTCTGTAGTCCATGAAGATGAGTTTTTCTTAAATGTTACTGTTTTATTTTATTTTTTATATACAGAGGGCATGTGTTCTGGTCAGAGATTTTAGAGTGGGAGAAAGTCCCCCTCAATGGGGCATCATCACACAGTAATTCCTCTTCTGCCACTTCTCCCCCTCATCAGGATTTGAAGCACTTACTAACACAGATTCAGCATGTTTTTCGAGCTCTCAGGTCATGGCTTCCAACCACAGTCAGCTGTGTAGAAGCTGACTTCTTACTCACAGGGCTTAACCACTGCTTCTGAACTGACCCTTTTAAAGTGCCATAAAGCCTCTTACCCTGACCATTAGTTCTTGTCATGGAGGTGGAATGGACTTATTGGTCGCTGATTCACAACTTTCCACTGCCTAGAGCCAATATGTTGAAAGTTCTTAAGCATGGAGGATCCTGTCTCTTTTTGTCATCCTCTCTTCTCTAGAACAGTGCTAGACACTGATCTTGGAAAGTACGCATGCACGCACTTAGACTCAAACTTTTTCTTGGATTGACTGTTTCAAAACATAAACCAGGGAGGGGGAGTTCAGGGTATTTTAATAATTCCATTGGCTCTTACACTAAGTCATTTCCTCTAGTAGGGCTTTATCAGAAGTCAAGATAATAATACGGTTTCTTCCTAATTCCTGTATTTCATCCCAACTGCTCTAAATAAAAAAAAAAATAAGGTGGTCATTTATAAAAAGTATTGTCATTTATTAGACTTTCTAAATGGCAACAATGATCAATTGTTATTTACTAGTGTTTAACCTGGATATAAAAAATTAATAAATCACACATTTAAATGACAAACCTCCCCAAAGCATATATGCCAATAAAATGAAAGAAAAGTTATCTTTCCTTTTCCTACAGTTACCTACTAACAGGTAAACCTAAAAACTTACCTACTATTTCTACAAAACTTTAGAGAAAAAAGTACATATGCTTATATATGCGTTTATGTGCTTTAGAAAATGTACACACAAACTTTGATTTAGGTAATGATTTCTAAAATATGACACTAAAAGTACAAGTTATAAAAGACTGGTTTGTTGTAGTGTAAAATATAAAACTTTTGTATTTCAAAGAGCATCATTAAGATAGGGCAAAGAGGGGCCAACAGACGATGTAGTGAAGACTTGGGAGTCCCACACGGCTGACCATGATTAGAGTCCTAAACCTGGCGGCTTGGTTTCTCACTTTCCCTCTCTGTTTTTCTCCGTTTCTCTCTGGTCAAATTTAGAAAAAATAATAATGGCAAATAAAAAATTTTATTTTTAAAAAAAGAGAGTGAAAAGATAGCCAACAGAATGGAAGAAAAATATTTACAAACTATATATCCAATTAGGCACTTATATACAAGATATATGAATAACTCATAGCTCAATAATAAAAGGCAAATAACCCAATCAAAAAATGGGCAAAGGAGCTGAATAATTTTGCCAAGGAAGATATATAAGTGGTTAATAAGCAGATGAAAAGATGCTCGATATCATTAGTTATTAGGAAAATGCAAATCAAAATCAAAGTGAGATACACTTCACACAATTAGAATGACTATATAAAAAGAGGTGGACAATGACAAGTGTTGTCAAGAATGTGGAGAAATCAGGACGTTACATGTTCCTGGTGCTATAAAATACACTCATTGTATGGTAAAGACTGAGAGATTGGAGGACACAAAAGCACTGAAAATGATTATGGACACTGGAGACAGTGTGGAAGGTGAGTGGGAGAAGGGAAGAGTGTAGGGAAGGAAATTAGGGAGGAAAATAGAGA
>NW_006200163.1:42658-61387 GCF_000334495.1 Tupaia belangeri chinensis | reverse complement strand
CAGTATGGGGACTGGCAGGTGGCATGGTGGTTAAATATGCTGGATTCCCATACGGTTGACCGTGGTTCGAGTTCCGGACCTGGCGGCTTGCCTTCTCCCTTTCTCTCTCTCTCTCTTTCTCACTCACTCTGTCCCTCTCTGGTCAAATTAGAAAAAAAAAAATTAATAAAATAATTCTTTATTTAAAAAAATGACACAGTATCAGGGCCATCTGGTGGTGTGGTGGTTAGGGCACTGAATTCCCACATAACTAACCATGGTTCAAATCCTGGACCTGGGGGCTTGAAAATCATGATGGGTGCATGTGTGTGTGTACCCAAAATCCTGAGAGGAGAATGGAGAAGAGATTGTAGTGTGGCCATCTCCTCTATGCAGTGATTTCTCATTCTCTCTCTCTCTCTGGCAAGTACACATGCCCTATTGACAAGAATCTTAAAAAGAAAAGAAAGGAAAATGACACAGTATCTTCCGTCAGCTTTATGAAGATGTGAATCTGTGCTCAGCTGCTAGCAAATTTGTACCTTTACCTTTAAATGTATGTAATGCTTCTAGCTTTTTATTGATTGTTTAGGTCTTGAAAAGATAGTGTTACTCATTCAACTTGATCTTTCCATGCAAGAATGAATTTAAAACAAACGGCTCAAGAGTCAGGCATTCAACTTGATCTTTCCACGCAAGAATGAATTTAAAACAAATGTATCAAGAGTCAGGTGAGAATGCATGCAAGATACATAATTCAGTCACATTTTTTTTCAAATAATTATTTATTTAACTTTATTTATAGTTATTATTATTATTTTAATTTGCTGTAGGGACCATGAGAGAGAGAGAGAGAGAGAGAGAGAGAGAGAGAGAGAGAGAGAGAGGAAAAGTGAGAAAGCAAGCTGCTAGGTCTAGGACTCAAGCCAAGATCAACCACGTGGGAGTCCAGCACCTCAACCACCATGCCACCTGCTGGTCCCAGCACCATATTTAATTGTTTTTTTTTTTTTTTTCTTGAGTAGACTGGTAGTTGCACTTGTCTATGGTAAGGGAATGGATCCCAGACTCAAACAGGAGGGTTCAAATACCCTGCTTAGTCAAGTTATCTAACCTTCCTTTGTCTTGTTCTTCTTTCTGGAAAAAGGAGTCATAGCAGAATCTACCTATGAGAGTTCTTAGGCACGACAGAAATAATGTTGGTAAAGTGCTTCACACATAGTAATTACTCAATATGATAAACTGTGAATTCTATGTCTTAGACAAGGCTCTCCCCTTCACTTCTTTCTATTTTAGCGTCTATGGCAAGGAATTTTAGTAACGGTAGCTATTGCTTACACATCTGTCTCCCTCACTGAACTACGAGTTTTCTAAAAGCCCTGACCTTACCTTAGCCATCACTTTATCAATGTCACAGAGCTTTCCAATGTTGTTTATGTCAAGGAAAACACCGAAAATCTTAATGTTTAAGTGACACACCAGGAAAATGAAAAAGGCTGATCTGGCTGGAGGTGGCCAACCTGCTGGCTCTAATGACCCCAAACTCTGCCCTGTTCTCCTGAGGGTTAAGAACATTCATTTCTTAGGACACCAGAAACTGTGGTTCATTGGTCAGAAAAGCCTGGCCTCATTGCCTGACACAATGGTAAGTGGGGAATACCCTCGTAATTGTTCTTCTGACTTTTTTTTTTTCTACATTGAAAATCTTTTTTACCTTCCAGCATCATTCTAGTGCTTTAGAGTGGAACACTTTTGTCCCCTGGTTTTATGTTTGTTTTGAATGTGAATGCCATATCTTAAAACCTTGAGTGTCCCCCTCTAAATTTCCTTTATAGTTTGCATCAGGGATCTATGGGCCCTTATTTAAGCAGGGCTTATGGTTCATCTGGTAAGGTCTCCAGATCTTCAGAGTTTCCAAGATTCGGTAGATTAGGTCTCAGTTTGCTGCTTGTTGACTAAGTATTTACATGCACATGTAAGTTTCATAATGGGTCATGTGCAGCAGATATAAGGACAAACAGTATCTATGTATACATTGCTCTATAGTTTAGGTTAAAATTTCATAATTGATGGAAGGGAATGCTTATGTCTTTACTTTTCTGTAGTCCATGAAGATGAGTTTTTCTTAAATGTTACTGTTTTATTTTATTTTTTATATACAGAGGGCATGTGTTCTGGTCAGAGATTTTAGAGTGGGAGAAAGTCCCCCTCAATGGGGCATCATCACACAGTAATTCCTCTTCTGCCACTTCTCCCCCTCATCAGGATTTGAAGCACTTACTAACACAGATTCAGCATGTTTTTCGAGCTCTCAGGTCATGGCTTCCAACCACAGTCAGCTGTGTAGAAGCTGACTTCTTACTCACAGGGCTTAACCACTGCTTCTGAACTGACCCTTTTAAAGTGCCATAAAGCCTCTTACCCTGACCATTAGTTCTTGTCATGGAGGTGGAATGGACTTATTGGTCGCTGATTCACAACTTTCCACTGCCTAGAGCCAATATGTTGAAAGTTCTTAAGCATGGAGGATCCTGTCTCTTTTTGTCATCCTCTCTTCTCTAGAACAGTGCTAGACACTGATCTTGGAAAGTACGCATGCACGCACTTAGACTCAAACTTTTTCTTGGATTGACTGTTTCAAAACATAAACCAGGGAGGGGGAGTTCAGGGTATTTTAATAATTCCATTGGCTCTTACACTAAGTCATTTCCTCTAGTAGGGCTTTATCAGAAGTCAAGATAATAATACGGTTTCTTCCTAATTCCTGTATTTCATCCCAACTGCTCTAAATAAAAAAAAAAATAAGGTGGTCATTTATAAAAAGTATTGTCATTTATTAGACTTTCTAAATGGCAACAATGATCAATTGTTATTTACTAGTGTTTAACCTGGATATAAAAAATTAATAAATCACACATTTAAATGACAAACCTCCCCAAAGCATATATGCCAATAAAATGAAAGAAAAGTTATCTTTCCTTTTCCTACAGTTACCTACTAACAGGTAAACCTAAAAACTTACCTACTATTTCTACAAAACTTTAGAGAAAAAAGTACATATGCTTATATATGCGTTTATGTGCTTTAGAAAATGTACACACAAACTTTGATTTAGGTAATGATTTCTAAAATATGACACTAAAAGTACAAGTTATAAAAGACTGGTTTGTTGTAGTGTAAAATATAAAACTTTTGTATTTCAAAGAGCATCATTAAGATAGGGCAAAGAGGGGCCAACAGACGATGTAGTGAAGACTTGGGAGTCCCACACGGCTGACCATGATTAGAGTCCTAAACCTGGCGGCTTGGTTTCTCACTTTCCCTCTCTGTTTTTCTCCGTTTCTCTCTGGTCAAATTTAGAAAAAATAATAATGGCAAATAAAAAATTTTATTTTTAAAAAAAGAGAGTGAAAAGATAGCCAACAGAATGGAAGAAAAATATTTACAAACTATATATCCAATTAGGCACTTATATACAAGATATATGAATAACTCATAGCTCAATAATAAAAGGCAAATAACCCAATCAAAAAATGGGCAAAGGAGCTGAATAATTTTGCCAAGGAAGATATATAAGTGGTTAATAAGCAGATGAAAAGATGCTCGATATCATTAGTTATTAGGAAAATGCAAATCAAAATCAAAGTGAGATACACTTCACACAATTAGAATGACTATATAAAAAGAGGTGGACAATGACAAGTGTTGTCAAGAATGTGGAGAAATCAGGACGTTACATGTTCCTGGTGCTATAAAATACACTCATTGTATGGTAAAGACTGAGAGATTGGAGGACACAAAAGCACTGAAAATGATTATGGACACTGGAGACAGTGTGGAAGGTGAGTGGGAGAAGGGAAGAGGGTAGGGAAGGAAATTAGGGAGAAAAATAGAGAAGTAAGACACTTGTGGGACACAGAAATGGTTTATTACCTGATGATAACATATATAGTATTCTCAACTGAACTGGACTGAGGTGTAGTTCATGTTGGGTAAATTCTCTCTACAAGCTAAATGGTGAATAGCAACCAAATGTATAAAATAATAATAATAAAATAAATTTTTAAAAATACGCCCATTGAGGAAAACAGTCTGGCAATTTCTCTAAATGTTAAACATAAAATTATCATATGACCCAGCAATTTCATTCTTAGATATATGTTCAAGAATAAGTGAAGACATGTACAAAAACTCACACAGGAAAGTTCACAGAAGCATTTTCATAATATTAATAGCCAAGAAGTGGAGAGAACAACAGTGTTCATCAAGATAACTGGATAAAGTATGTTATATCCATGTAATTGATATCCTTGGCCATAAAAGGAATGCTACAATGTGAATAAACCTTTAAAACATGCTAAGTGAAAGAAAACAGGCACACAAGAGCACCTGTTGTATACTTCCACTAGTATCAGTGCTCAGAATAGGCACGTCTTTAGAAACAGAAAGAACTTTAGTAGGTCCCTGGGGTTGGCAGGAGGGAGAATGGCAGGTAACTGCTAATGGGTAGAGCGTTTCTTTCTGAGATGATGAAAATGCTCTACAGTAAGATTATGGTAATGGGTGTATGGTTCTGTCAATACTCTTAAAATGATAGAATTGTACCACTTTAAAGAGGTAAACATGTTATAAAAAATTGTTTCTATAAAACTATTAGAAACAAAATGTATGCATTTATAATCATACCATACACACTGTCACTTTATTTTTTTCATTTAACACACTTTGGATATGTATATATTATATATATATATATACACACACACACACACACCTGTAAAACTGGTATATTTTATTTTTATTTATTTTTAACTACTCATTTACACATTTTAGTGTATACGTATATATGTGTGTGTGTATATATATATATATATATATACACACATACACCTATAAAGCTGATATATTTTTATTTATTTTTTAACCACTCATTTACATATTTTATTTGGAAATGTTTATACCAAAACTAAATCTCAGAGATAGTGGCTGTCATTATGTTAGATATCATAAGTTTGTTATAAAAGAGAGACATGAAAATTATTTACATGATGAAAGATTTTACAACTTCAGTGGAATGGGCAGCTTCGTGTGATGCCATTTCAGTAGTGATTTATTCCAGTCTACATACTTTCCAAGAATGCCACCATCTCTAAATAAGAAATAATCCTTGTCATGTAGAACTGCTTTAGTGACTCCATATTCTGTGAGAAGAACTTTATCTCCAACTTTCACGCTAACCAATTGAATCTCTCCACCCTTTCCTTTAGAGCCAGATCCAACAGCTACTACTGTTGTTTGCAATATTGCAATACTTTCCCTCAGACTTTTCTGGAAGCATAATGCTTCCTTTGGTTACTGTTTGGGCAGAACTCCTTCCAACCAATACTCGATCAGAGTGGAAGAAACTTCCTTAATATCTGTCCTGCCAGGGCTCCCACAGACACAGCTTGTCCTCTGGTCTCACTGCATGGCTGCATCAAGGAGAGACCAAAGCTGGTATACTTTTAGATAGTTAAGCAATATTTTAAATTATGGGACATGTTTTTTTGCTGGATTTTCACTTTCTCTCTAAGAATTTTCTTTAGTTAGGAAGAGCCTCATTCTTGGCTTGTTCCTTTCCTATAATAACTACAATTAGGTGATGAGACACGCTTAGAACTGATAAAAATATGCTAGGGAAAAAGGTGAGTAGGCTTTGTTTCTGTTGATGAGGCTCAGAATACAGAGAGGAGACAGAGCAACTGTGGCCCAGCTACAGACTTCTGAATGCCTTTCCTTGACTGACCTCACAGTTTTCTGGATATTAAAACTGGGCCCACTAGGTTTACTCCCAATATGGAGAACTTCTTTAGTGGTATCTCAATGTTCTCCTGGGTTGTTGATTTTGCTTTTTTATTAGGCTTGCTTTGCATTTCTTTGTGGAAGTCCACGGGTCATTTAATATTTTACACTTTATTTTAATATTTTTCCCTTCTTTCCTATCTCGATCTTACAAGTTTGTTCTTATTCATAACCGAAACCTTAAAAGTGGTAACTACTCTTTCTTTTATGAATATTTAGGACTGTATGTTGCTGGTGGTTTCTGATAAGTTCTTTTTATCAGGTTAATGATATTTCTCCTACTTCTTGAATAATTTTTCTTAAAAATCAGGAATAGATGTGGCGTATTACCCAACTTGTGGGGACATCCATCATGATGGTTATATATGCATTTATTTATTTGTTCTCCCTCAATGTGTTCACATGGTGAACTTCATTAACGCATTGCCTAGCCCGTTTTTCAACCATTCATTTGGCATTCGTTTCACACATATTTATTTAGTGCCTCTACGTGGCCGATGCCGTTCTGAGCACTGGTGATGTAGTAATAAGCAAAACAGACATTATTCTTTAAAAACACTGTTAAATGCAATCTGCTAACATTTACTTTTTTTGCATTTAGATTTTAGAATCTGTCTCAAGAAATAGACAAACCTGTTCACAAAGATAAATGACAAAGAATGATGATTACAATATTGTAAACATGAACATGTCCTTCCATGGGGAAAATGCTTAAATGCATTTTAGTTTCTCCATGTATGAAATAATATATGGTAGTTGAAAAGAACCAGGTGGTTCAATATATTCCGATGTGACATGCAAAGACAAGTTGCACAATATATGTGTGCATAGTATTGTGTCATTTTTATAAAAATGAATGAAAAAAGAAAATACTCTGTGTGTTTGTACTTTCTATAGGCATAAAAGTATGTGGAAGGATATAAGTTTATAAGCAAACTATTATTCTGGGGCATAGGAGAATGAAGACAGATGTTTACTTTTAATATATAACTTTCGTGTTGCTTGATTTTTAATTTTTTTATTTTTCCTTTATTTATTTTTCCTTTATTTATTTATTTATTTATTTTACAACAACCTGGTATTGTTGTCATTGCAAAAAGAAAAAACTTAATGGAAGAGCTTGAGGACTGGAAGGAGGGCACTCAAGAACATGTCGAGCATGACTTCATGGGTTGTGTTCAATTGCACGCAACAGAATTGTCATAGCTAGTTTTATGCAGAATATGATTTATTCCTAGGTATTAGATGGTTTACAATATCATCAGAAAAGCCAGAGAAGCAGGTGGCAGGTGGAATTTTCCAGGAACATCTCTCAACCCGAGTCAAACCGCCACTATTGTGAATGGGGCAGATGCTACCTTTATGCTGCAAGAAACTGCAATCAAGAAATGGGAACTGCAGAACCACCGGCTTCTGCTGGGATCTGCCATGATCTGCTTCCTATGACCTGCCTCCTGCCCATTCAGCTCACTTCCAAATTCTGAGGATGTCTAATTGGTAGAACCTGAATCTCCTCTGAAACCCTACTGCAGAGAATCTAAAAAGGTAATTTTCAGCTTTCCTAACACTGCAGTATAGGAAGATGTGGAATACTGCAAGGAGGCCTGAGTGGATATTGACTAGGCAAGCCAAACAGTGTCCACCATAATGAGCATAGAGCACACAGTTTTTCAAATACAGTAGTTATTTTCCCACAAAGGCTGGTGAAATCATCGATGTATTGGCCAAATCGTGTTTGCATATATAAGAAATATATACTTACTATAGAAAATGGACGAGATAAAAAAGCGTGGATAAGAAAAAAATAAATAAAAATAATCTGAAATCTCTCCACTGAATCTTAATATTTAAGTTGTTCATTTTGTTACTATTTTGATCTTTTAAATAACCCCACTCACAATCCCCTTCCCACACATTAAAAAAAGACATAGAATCATATTACACATTGACAAAATCTATTTCAAATGTGTAGCAAAGCTGAATGCAATGTTTAAAAAGTAAAGTTAATTAAAAATCATAAAACTAGTATTGACTTAATAACTTAATTTAAAAACTCATTGAAGTAATAGACCCTGAGTTTAAAAAAATGAAATTCACTCTTAAATCACTTTCATCCAGCCAAAAATAGGCTATCTTTTCTTCATTTTTAATGAACTCTAATTTTCTACTCAATAAGGATTTGTTTTTAATTAACTTTTTTTTTTTTTTGGAGAGGTTTTTGCTATAGGGCACGTGTCGTGTGTTCACCAGACGGACAGAGAGAGAGACAGAGAGACAGAAAGCAGGAAATCACCCCTCCAGGGGGGATGGCCACACTGCAATCCCTTCTCCTCCATTCTCCTCTCGGGATCTTGGGCATGCACGCACATGCGCCCGGTGTGAGTTTTAAGCCACCGGGTCTGGGACGCGAACCGTGGTCGACTACGTGGGAGTCCAGTGACATAGCCATTACGCTAACTGCTGGTCCCTTTAATTAACCTTTTACAAAAAAATTTGAAAAACATCTTTTCTAAAACTGCCCCCTCTCCTTGGTTATTCAGTAAATTCTGTGCACTGTTCGGTTTTAAAACAATGGAAAGATCAGTATTAACCACTCACATGACCCACACAAAGCCATAAAACCTCTTAGTACCCTCGTTTCCATGTTAGTAAAGCCAAGAGTTTGAACTAGATTATCTCTCAGGTCTAGATCTATGAGGTTGAACATTCTATGAAGATATTTTCATCCTTAGGGAAAAGTGTCAGGCTGCAACATCCTGGCTTTGATGTTCAGGCCTGCTTTTCATGGACCAGGTGACCTTGAGCTCATTATGAACCGCTGGGTGCCTCCATTTATGATCTGAGCACTGAGATTAAAAGCAGCTCCTATTTACTTCCTGGAGTTTGATGAGGGCTGCCAGCTCCCTCACAGCGAATGTCCTATATACATATTATAACTAATTAAAGTAAGGACAATAATGTGGTCCAAGAGATAGCTAAACAAGAGTCCTTTAATTTCAGTGTAGATTTTAATCTTGAGATGACTTTGAGAGATGTAAAAAGCAACAATGACAAAATTTTAAGCTACCCAAAGAGCATAGGAGTTTATTTCAGATAACAAATGGATTATATTACCACTCTGAGTGAAAAAAATTTACCTAGCAATGTACCTTACTCTATATATAAGTCTACCAATCCAAGGCATTATTTCATTTATGTAATTGATCTGGAAAGGCTTATACAAATTAAATGCCCTTCTCACTGGGGATAGAATTTCCAGTGATATTTTGAATTTTCCAAGTTACTAATAGAAGTAAATCATACATCTTGAGTGTACAAATAATACTTTCTGTACCTAGAAAATATACAATCAAATGCTTTTTTAAAAAATGATTTTTAAAGTAAAAGTTATACCTTGTATATATTCTTAGGCTGGGGTGGAATAGTACAGGAAAAAAGAGATTATACCTGTTAAATTGCTCTTCCTTTTATGAGAAAGAAAGAGAATGCTTTTAGTAAGTCATGACCCTAGCTTTTCAACTTGCCTGCTAACCTTATCCTTTGCTTATAGTTTTAGATTTATCTAGAGAAATCAATGTTGTCTTTTCTCAACAATCATTGACCTCTATGGTGTTTAGCAGTTACATGCTGGGTGCTGGGATGGCTAAGTAGGAGGATGATGTAGCCCCAGGTCAGACACTCTCCCGATGTTACCACAAGTATTGTAGACTCTGTCTCTCTCTGTCTCCAGTTCTCCCAATTTCACTTCCAATCTCCTTCCCATTGTTTTTTTGAAGCATAGATTAGATATTTGCATTCCCTAGCTCAATAATCATAAATGCTTTCCTAGTATATAATAACAAAACCAGAAGATTCTCCAACTTTTTGTATATATATATTTTTAAGTTTACTGTAGAACATGTACACTTGCTGGAGAGAGACAGAAATAGGGGATAGTGAGATGTCATCTCCCAGTGAATATAACCACACCACCACAATCCCTTCTCCATTCTCCTCTCAGGATTTTGTACACACATACATACGCCCAGCACGTTTTCAAGGTGCAAGATCTGGGACTTGAACAGTGCTGTCGGCCATGTGGGATCCAGCCGCCTTAACCGCCATGCCACTGGTTGGCTCAATTCTCTAAACTCCTTAAGTGAATTTTCAAAGCCTTCCTTTCTGTGCCCCAATCCGCCTTTCAAACCCCATTCTTTCTTCCTTCTACCATCCCTTTCCTGCGTTTTGTCTTTGTTTATGTCAGGTCCTACTGTTTTTCTTTACTTCTGTCCATTCCACATCCTTGCCATTTAGAGTTTAGTTCAAATTGCTAGGACACCATTTCCAATTCCCTCCCCTGAAACACTCCATACTTTCCTCTCAACTCCCATACCACTCTATCTTTTCTTCTTTTGGGCACTTACTACCTTTTATTGTGCATTTGGTTATTAGCATTCTCTGGGAGCCTGGCCATAAACACATTCTGTCCCTGATCTGACTTGGCATTTTCTGTTGTAGACTTGTAATAAATAGGTTCTATTAAAGAGTTGAATCCAGCATTGTTTCTGGGCTGGATCCCACCAAATTTGAAAAACATCTTTTCTAAAACTGCCCCCTCTCCTTGGTTATTCAGTAAATTCTGTGCACTGTTCGGTTTTAAAACAATGGAAAGATCAGTATTAACCACTCACATGACCCACACAAAGCCATAAAACCTCTTAGTACCCTCGTTTCCATGTTAGTAAAGCCAAGAGTTTGAACTAGATTATCTCTCAGGTCTAGATCTATGAGGTTGAACATTCTATGAAGATATTTTCATCCTTAGGGAAAAGTGTCAGGCTGCAACATCCTGGCTTTGATGTTCAGGCCTGCTTTTCATGGACCAGGTGACCTTGAGCTCATTATGAACCGCTGGGTGCCTCCATTTATGATCTGAGCACTGAGATTAAAAGCAGCTCCTATTTACTTCCTGGAGTTTGATGAGGGCTGCCAGCTCCCTCACAGCGAATGTCCTATATACATATTATAACTAATTAAAGTAAGGACAATAATGTGGTCCAAGAGATAGCTAAACAAGAGTCCTTTAATTTCAGTGTAGATTTTAATCTTGAGATGACTTTGAGAGATGTAAAAAGCAACAATGACAAAATTTTAAGCTACCCAAAGAGCATAGGAGTTTATTTCAGATAACAAATGGATTATATTACCACTCTGAGTGAAAAAAATTTACCTAGCAATGTACCTTACTCTATATATAAGTCTACCAATCCAAGGCATTATTTCATTTATGTAATTGATCTGGAAAGGCTTATACAAATTAAATGCCCTTCTCACTGGGGATAGAATTTCCAGTGATATTTTGAATTTTCCAAGTTACTAATAGAAGTAAATCATACATCTTGAGTGTACAAATAATACTTTCTGTACCTAGAAAATATACAATCAAATGCTTTTTTAAAAAATGATTTTTAAAGTAAAAGTTATACCTTGTATATATTCTTAGGCTGGGGTGGAATAGTACAGGAAAAAAGAGATTATACCTGTTAAATTGCTCTTCCTTTTATGAGAAAGAAAGAGAATGCTTTTAGTAAGTCATGACCCTAGCTTTTCAACTTGCCTGCTAACCTTATCCTTTGCTTATAGTTTTAGATTTATCTAGAGAAATCAATGTTGTCTTTTCTCAACAATCATTGACCTCTATGGTGTTTAGCAGTTACATGCTGGGTGCTGGGATGGCTAAGTAGGAGGATGATGTAGCCCCAGGTCAGACACTCTCCCGATGTTACCACAAGTATTGTAGACTCTGTCTCTCTCTGTCTCCAGTTCTCCCAATTTCACTTCCAATCTCCTTCCCATTGTTTTTTTGAAGCATAGATTAGATATTTGCATTCCCTAGCTCAATAATCATAAATGCTTTCCTAGTATATAATAACAAAACCAGAAGATTCTCCAACTTTTTGTATATATATATTTTTAAGTTTACTGTAGAACATGTACACTTGCTGGAGAGAGACAGAAATAGAGAGAGGGGAAGATGTCATCTCCCAGTGAATATAACCACACCACCACAATCCCTTCTCCATTCTCCTCTCAGGATTTTGTACACACATACATACGCCCAGCACGTTTTCAAGGTGCAAGATCTGGGACTTGAACAGTGCTGTCGGCCATGTGGGATCCAGCCGCCTTAACCGCCATGCCACTGGTTGGCTCAATTCTCTAAACTCCTTAAGTGAATTTTCAAAGCCTTCCTTTCTGTGCCCCAATCCGCCTTTCAAACCCCATTCTTTCTTCCTTCTACCATCCCTTTCCTGCGTTTTGTCTTTGTTTATGTCAGGTCCTACTGTTTTTCTTTACTTCTGTCCATTCCACATCCTTGCCATTTAGAGTTTAGTTCAAATTGCTAGGACACCATTTCCAATTCCCTCCCCTGAAACACTCCATACTTTCCTCTCAACTCCCATACCACTCTATCTTTTCTTCTTTTGGGCACTTACTACCTTTTATTGTGCATTTGGTTATTAGCATTCTCTGGGAGCCTGGCCATAAACACATTCTGTCCCTGATCTGACTTGGCATTTTCTGTTGTAGACTTGTAATAAATAGGTTCTATTAAAGAGTTGAATCCAGCATTGTTTCTGGGCTGGATCCCACCAGGATAACTATGCAGCAGATGCCTATTAAGCTCTTGGAAAAAAAAAAAAAAGAATTAACTTTCCCAGGCCACTGAAGCACCATTTAGTGTCCAAGTATTATAATTTATTAAATAATCTCCCTTCTTATTTAGGGTGAGTTACCCATCACTGCACTGTTTCTTAGGATTGCGAACTCTTTCTTGGTACTAGCCCCTAAATCCACATGGATAGCTATGATGCCAGAAACTGGCAAAATAGATTATCATTTGCAATTTCAGGCCATGGAATGAATTTTTAACTTCACACATTTTACCTTCCTTTTCTGCTCTGACTTCTTGTCTCTGATTTATTTGTTTTTATTTTTCTTTCTGGTATAGATTGGCTCTAAGTTGGGATATCTGCCAACCTCTATTAATGACAATGTGTGAGTATTTGAGGGAGGTGAGTGGGAGTTTGGAGAAAAAGGGAAGTCTCCCCTCTTCCCCACCCCCTGGAAGTGCGTGTTTCTTCAAGGACAGCAGAAAACCAGTTTTCCTTTACCAGAAGTAAATAAACATCTATTCCCACTTGTGTAGACATCTAATTTGATTAAGGAAACCTGAAATAAACAGATTCCCATGAAATGACCAATATTACATTTCTCCACTTAGTCGTCTGATGTTGTAAATAGACGAAAGTCATACCTCTTGGCTCAGGCTCAGTGGTGATGCAGTAGGTAGCATACTGAACTGCAGTGCTGGAAGCTACATAACTGATTGCAGGTTCTAATCCCCTGTTGACCTGAAAACATGCCCATTGTAATGTTGTAAATAGACGAAAGTCATACCTCTTGGCTCAGGCTCAGTGGTGATGCAGTAGGTAGCATACTGAACTGCAGTGCTGGAAGCTACATAACTGATTGCAGGTTCTAATCCCCTGTTGACCTGAAAACATGCCCATTGTATTCCCAAGATTCTGGTGAGCTATAAGGTAGGGGAGAGGGAACTGTGGCAAGATGAGACAAATGAGGGAACTGAGGGAGCTTTTCTCTCTCATTTTCTCCCAGTGCACTCATGTGTTCTCTGTCATGAAAAAGAAGTGAACTTAAACATGAGGAAGTAATATTCATTGAATAACTGAGTTTGTAATCTGAGATCGGAACTTACTACCCATATGCTATGTCGGTCACTCTTAGGTCATTCTGCTGGGTTACACTGAGTCTGGTAAATCCTGGCTGCCCTAATCAAATTGACTTTCTAAACTGAAGAACTGTGGTGAAGTCCTTGGTTAATGGTGATTCCACCAGAGATGTGATATTCTTGAAAACCTCATATGGGTAAGCCCGTAGCCTTTCTTTCTTTATGAGCCTTTGACCATATCACTGTGACTGTAAATTAAACCAGAAAATAGTAATGGAGACAGGAGAGAGAGAGCGTTTGTTCTCAACAGGAGATGGGAGATGGGAATGGAAATGAGGCCAACCCCAAGAACAAAGTTTGACTGAAAAAGAGATAAAAGCAGGAAATAAGAGAAGGAAAATAGGAACCAGGCCAACCTGATAACAAAACTTCATTGAAAAAGAGAAACCATGAAAATTCTACCTGCCAGGATTTATAGCAGCGTCATGGTCAAGCATGTGCAGGGACCCTAGGTGAACTAAACTTGACCTTTTCTCATTAGCATACTGAAAACACATCTCTGGGGAGGAGATTATATATGCTAATGATACAGGTGATGTGCGTTCAAGCATGTTCAGCTAGAGAGCATGTGCACAAATGAACACCTTTACAGGGGTTCTCAAAATCACTCCTAAACCCTACAAAATCCCACTCCCTTTATGAATATACATATAAATCTCCAAGTGAGATCCTCAAAGACACTCAAGGCTGTGTCCTCCTATAGAGTAATTCACTCCACCTGTGGAGTGTATTCTTGCCTTTGCTCAATAAACTCGCCTTGCTTTGCTATCTGACTTACGCTTGAATTCTTTCCTATGACAAAGTCAAGACCCTGAAGATCCTATCCCTGGTGATAGTTTATTCTGGTCATATATATGGCAAAGTTCAAAGAGAAGCTAGTAAATAACTAAAAATTTCAAGGGAATTATCCTATAGTAGATTCAATTATAAAATAATGTTTAACATCTTTGTTGGGGCCAGCAGGTGGTGTGACACTTAGGGTGCTGAATTCCCATGTGGCCAACTGCAGTTCAAGTCCCAGACCTGGCAGCTTGCTTTCTCACTTGCCTTTTCTTTGTCTCTCTCTGGTAAGCACGAATGCCCTATAGAAAGTTAAATAATAATAATAATAATAATAATAATTCTAATTTTTTTTTTTTGTTAAACAAATCTATACAATTGCTGTCAAATTGTTTCTATAAAATTAGCACTGGATATTTTTAGGGGAAAACATTCATTGTTTTTCCCCTTCTGATAATCAGATAATTCATGTGACTGTAGAAAAATTTTTTAAAAAAGAGGAAAAACACACAAAAGAAAATAATACGACAGTATGTTAAAATAATATTTTTTAATCATTGAGTTTCTACAGAAAAAGCAAAATCTAAGAATAACACCATAGGCTTCATGTTCCTCACACTCTAAAAGGAGACATAAACTATGTATACAGTATGTATTTAAAGGTGGAGAGGGCCAGGTGGTGTGGTGGTTAAGGCTCTGGATCCCACACAGCTGACTGTGTAGTTCGAGCCCCAGACCAGATGGCCTAAAAATCATGCCAGGCATGTATGCATGCATGCTCAAAGTTCTGAGAGGAGAATGAATGAGAAGGGATTGTGGTGTGACCATCCCAATTAAAGGGGTGGTGGAGCCTCGCTTCTCCCTCTCTCTTTCTGTCTCTAGCAAGTGCACACTCTGTGGCAAATCAAAAACAAAAACAAAACACTTAAAAAAGAGAGAGAGAGAAAGAGACAGAGGAATAAGGCAACAGCATTAATCCAGGTAATCTCCCATCTTGGGAATTTACAAGGGCACTTCAAAAATCCATGGAAAAACAGAACTTAAGTATGAGTTTATTTTGGTGCAAAAAACTTTTGAAATGTATGCATGGTTTTTTAATAACGCACATTTCCACGAACTGGTTGAAGATCCCATGGAGAAGAATTACTTCTCCCTTGCCTTAGCCAAGTGTGAGAAGGGGTTTCAGGAAATAAGCTTGGAGGACTTGACTTTTGTCCCCTGGAATTTAGTGAACTCAGAACTGGGGTCTGATTTTTTCCAGAAGTCCTAAGGTTAGAGGCTGACTTGAGCTGCTGGTCATGAGTTGTGTTTCCTCTGAAGGTAGGACAAAGGTGTATCTCTTGTGAATCAGGTGTAGGTCCCACTGAAAGAAGCTGTCCAGGATCACACAACTGTCTCGAACACTACGTGAAGAAGTAATTAATCCCAACTGGATGTAGGTGGTGGGAAGTCCAGGGCAGAGGGGGGCTTAGAGTGTGTTGGTGAGGAATCAAGGAAGGTGTGAGAGGGAACTATCGTCAGAGGTGACCCCAGATGAATTTGCAAAAAATCCTTGTGAAAGAAAAGTTCCAAATTTTCATTTCTAGAGGGTATTGACACCAGAGCATGGTAAATCACCCCAGGAAAATGTTCTCTCCCCTCACCCATTACCCCTTCCAGCTACTCTCTCCAGCTAACAAGTTACAGAGGATGCCAATTGAGAAAGAGAAAAGCCATTTTCCAGTGTGTCCCCTCTGTTCTAAAGCATTACTTCTCATTTACATTGAATAAAGATTTGTAGTTTCAATATTACACCTGACTGTGGTTGTGGGATCCTTAGAATAGTGGGACTTTTTTTATTACCTGGAGAAAGAGGCTATTTACTCATTATTTAAGACTGAAATTCCACCTACAGGGTAGGGCATAATAAATTCAGAGTGAATTTGTAGAAGTAGAACAGAGAAAATATGGTTAGTTTATGCTTGCTGTTATAATTGCCATCCCCTGAGATTAGGCCCGTCCAGAGATAGCCCTAATGCATATTGGTTTCTTTCTTTCCAGTCTTTTTTTTTCTTTGACAATACATATTTTGCAAAAATAACATTAAGATCATATTATGTTGGTTTCAGTGTATGTTTCCCAATCTATCTATTTTTCTTAGATCCTTAACTAAAGTCTTAAAAAAATCAGACAATAGCAAAATCCTTTAAAAAATAAATTGGTGTACATCAAAAAGACATAGGCAATTTAATGCTGTTAATTTTCTACAAAGATCAAGGCTACTGTGCAATTGTCAAGTGACTGTCATTAAAAACTATTATAGTACTTTGCAAATCAGTTAGTTTAACTTGGGGCATTTTGTTGACAGAGTGAGGCATCACGGCCTCTGAGATCTTTACACTTTCTTTCAATCCTGCATGGAACTCAGAGGGTGTGAGTCCCTGGTCTGTCCTCTTCACTGGAAGTCATCAGTCTCTGTTGAAGTATCAGAAACACCTGGTAATTGCAGAGACAATAATCTTGGCACTGTTTCATTAATTACGCCTCCTTCCCAGCTGGTGTTTTCATTTCTGGAATGTTTGTCTTCTTTGTGTAGATTTCATGCCCCTTGGGCAGGGAACACGTTTCCCATTTTGCCTTGTTTTGTACTATTGCCTAACCAATACTGAAATACAATTTAAAAAAATTTGATTCACTTATGATTCATCTGCAAAAATACCATGGCTATTTTTCAGCCTTGTGTCTTGCAAAACTAACTTGTTCTGAAATTTTTAGTTTTCCCAGCATCTCCTTCTGCAGAGACATGTGGACAAAAGTGGGAAAGAGAATACCAGACACTTAGTATATTTATATCAGAAGGGACTACCCCTTTCAACTAAGGTGTGACTGAGAAATATTGGCGAAATAGTTTTTTTTTTTCCCTATCACTGTTGCAGATTGGCAGCCTATCATAGCTTGTTCTATTTGGTTTACACATTTTTAAAAAGTTGGAATAATTAAAATATGTACAAATCAGGAGATGTACATAAAAACCCAAGACAAAAAGATCTGGCAATTTAAGGGCCATAATTATTCTTGACAATAATCAGCTAAGTAGCTATTTCGCTTCTTAAAAATTTTAAAAGATTTTTGCCATAGGATGCATGTGCTCACCAGAGAGACAGTGAGAGGGAAATCATCCCCCTAGGGAGGATAGCCACCCAGTAATCTCTTCTCCTCCATTTTCCTCCTGGGGTTTTGGGCACCCATACAGTGCCCAGCGTGATTTTCAAGTTACCAGGTTTGGTCAACCTGTGGTCAACCTTGTGGGAGTCCAGTGCCTTGCCCACTGCTGGTGCTTTTGAATAGGGCATGCAACTCTGTAACCCTCCAGTCACCACTGCTCCCTAAGTTAACAATTATGAGGCAATGTGTCATTTAACGCATGCTTGCACGGCCCCTCCTCCCAATTTAGCCTACATCAATCATTTGTGTAGCTTGCCTTCCCCTTGAAAGTATTTTAATTTTCCCCGCTCTGATTTCACCCAAATGGTCTTCCTGATCTACCTGTTCAGCAGTTCAGGTATCCTATCAATCACTGGAGAACCCTTAAGGCAATGGCATCATGAAATACTCAATTTGGAAAGAACGATTGGAAAAGGATTTGAAAACGAAAAAGCATCTTCAAAGCTCCTTACTAATAAAATAGAAACAGACTCCAGCTTGAAGCAATAACGCTGTTGACAAGTTCTGGAAAGCAAGTGGCTTACCATACTACCGTAATTGAGCTAAGATGTGTCTCTCTGGATTCTAGTCAGAACTCATGCAGAAAGAGGTACCTTGCTGTTTGTCTGGATATTCTCTGGTTGATAAAATGATGGTCTGCTTTATTTAAGTCGTTGCTTATTTAAGTAGTTGGAATTATGTATTTCTCTTAGAATCCCAACTGTCAGGAGTATCATTTATCTTTATAAAGACTTCCGAAAGCCAATCACTTATTCCTAGGACCCTGACAATTATATTGAAAACTAACTGCCTATGCTAGCAGCCCAACATTTCATCAAGAAGTGTAGACGCTACCTTGGAATTTGTTAAACTCGTTTAGTCTTTAGCGGTGAAGTTTCTCTTTTCTTTGGTAGACTCCTCCACCGCCAGTGCCTTTCAGCTCAGTAAATTGCCTCTCCCCCATCCAGTTGTCCAGTCAGACACAGGGGAGTCGGCTTTGGCAGTATTCTTGCCTCTGCCAACCACATCCAGTCAAACCCTGTTGATTTCACTTCTTGAGTTCTCTTGACCCATCTACTTTTCCCCTTAGCTGTTCCATTCTCCTGGTCCATGCTACCTTCTTTTGTAGAAAAAAATATATAGTTCTTTTCCCT
>NW_006200163.1:36730-42627 GCF_000334495.1 Tupaia belangeri chinensis | reverse complement strand
CCTACAGTGTCTCTTGCCCTACTTCAGACCCGTATAACAGTGACTCTCCATTACCTCAGGATGAAAGTTGCCAATAATTGACCTTTCCCCAAGGCCCTCTGCTTTCTATACCTGCCTCCATCTCCATAGTCCATGCTCCCTCCCCTGAGGATTTTTTTGCACACTCTTGCTCCTCCTGGGATACTCTTACCCCTGCACTTTCCTTCATGTGTTCTTTTCATCTGACACCCGTTCTTTAGCCAGTGCTTTCTGTACTGCTGGGTTCTCTCACAGCATTTTATAATTGTCCTTCTGGGACAACTGTGTATCACATTTTGATTTAGTTGTCTACTGGTCTGTAAGGTTCCTGATTTCATTCATCTTGCTTATGATTGTAACTCCAATTGTAACTTAGCACAGGGTCTGGAATCTGCTTAGTGCTTAAATATATTAAAGTCACTAGACATGAAGCCATCAGGCTTTCACCTTTCAAGGTGAACATGTTATGAAATGATTCCTATGACAGGTGAAAAAACCCAAGTAATCAGGTTATTTAGCTTTAGCAAATTATTATTTTTTTTTTATAAAAGTCAAGTAGAAATACCATAAACTACAAAGAAAAAAAATTAGAGAATTTTTAACACCCCTTAGAAATAAATACCAACTTGGGGCCAGCAGGTGATGTGGTGGTTAGAGTGAGTGCTGGACTCTCACATGGTTGAATGCAGTTCAAGTCCTGGCCCTGATGGCTTGCTTTCTTTTCATTCTCTTTTCACTTTCTTTTCATTCTCTCTTTTGTCAAGAGACAATAACAAAATTAATTAAGTAAATAATTCTAAAAAAAATACCAACTGTAGATTTTTTAAAAATCACCCCATGATTATTCCATATATTATACGTTTAAATGCAGATATGGCTTAGTAATTTGATTTTTTTCACTTAACATGTTATGAAATGATTCCTGTACTATCAAATATTCTGCTAAACATGATCTTTAATGCCTCTGGTATGGATATTGCAAAACCAATGCCTATATTCTTGCCTATTATAGATTTTTAGGTTATCCACATTTTAATTTTCACTCTTACATGTGCCTGAAATATTCGTTTATTGAACATTGTGCTGTCACAATTCTCTTAGTTTGGGGATGACTGACAGAGCTAGTGCATTACTGAAAAGTCTTAATATTGAGAAACAATAGAGAGAAGTGGTTAGAAGCGAGGACCCCTGTAGCCAGACTGTGCCATGGCTCTGTCACTAACCAGCTACGTGACTTTGAACGTGTTTCTTGATTTTATTTTATTCTTTCTTTATTTAAAGAATTAATTAATTATTTACTTATTTTACTATTTTTAATTTGACCAGACACACACACACATATCACACACACACACACACACACACACACACCACACACACACACACACACACACACAGAGAGAGAGAGACACACCACACACACACACACACACACACACACAGAGGGAAAGTGAGAAAGCAAGCCTCCAGGTCCAGGACTCGAACTGTGCAAGTCCAGCACCTTAATCACCACATCACCTGCCAGCCCCAATTTCACTTTATTCTACTACTTTATTTTTGTTGGCAAGAATACTCGACACAAAAGTTGTCCTCTTAGTGAGGTTTTAAGTGTTTCATACAGCAGGAGTCCCCCACTTGTACCGTCTGTGGCCTGTTGGAACCTGGGTTGCCCAGTAGGAGGTGAGGGGTGGGCCAGTTTGTGAAACTTCATCCACCTGAGCTCCACCTCCTGTCAGGTCAGTGGCAGCATTTGATTCTCATGGGAACATGAACCCGATTGTGAACTGTGAATGTGAGGGATCTAGGCTGTGTGCTCCTTATGAGAATCTAATGCCTGATGATCTGAGGTACGGAGCTGAGGCAGTGATGCTAGTGCTGGGGAGCGGCTGCAAATACCGCAGACTGGTGAGTTGTGTACTATTTCATTCTATATTATAATGTAATAATAGTAGAAATAAAGTGCACAATAAATGTAATGCGCTTGAATCATTCCCAGACCATCCCTGCACATGACCCACCCTCCAGCCTTGGGTGAAAAATTGTCTTCCATGAAATCATTCTCTGGTGGGACCAAAAGGACTGGGGGCTGCTGTCATACGGTATTGTTAACTAGAGGCACCATGTTACAGATGGTCTCTAAAATTTATTCCTCTTAATTGAAACTTTATGCTGATTGGTTTGTAATTTCCCATTTCTTGCTTCTTCCAGTCCCTGGTTAACATCATTTTACTCTCCAACTCTAGGAAGTTATTGTATGAGTCTTCCTAGCTACATTCTAGAATATGCTGTCTGTCAATGCATAGTGAAAAGATAAGGGCAGAGACAGGAGCATGAGTGTGGTGCTTCAGCTGCCTCCCAGAACACTCGGCTCCTACAGTTGAAGGGTGGTTGCCCAGAGTTTGGGTTCACATCAACTTTAGAAGGTTTGAGTTGGGAGCAGACAGCAAGGGAAATGACAGGTATTCTTATCTTAGTCAAGCTGCCTGAGCTTCCCATAACAAAGCCTCAATCCGGCATCATAGTCAGCATCTTGGTCCAGTTGCCTCAGAGTTGGGACAGAGATCACCCAGATTTGGGCACTGGACTATCCAATGATCTTAATTGTGTTAACTATAAACCTTCAGTTTAAGCATGATATGGAAAAATAGTGTTTGAGGTGCTGCTAGGTACTTCAAGTGACTGGAAATCATGGGGCACAATTTTTTAAAAGTCATAACTCTAAAAATCATTTACAATGAAAAGTAGGTGTATAGAGTGGGTGTGACGTAATATGCCACAATAGCAGCTTGTGGCACTGTTTAAAAGACTAGCAGATGGTGTAACAATTGTGTCTTTGGACTCCCATGTAGTTGATCGTGGTTGGAGTCCCAGATCTGGTGACTTAAAACTCACACAGGGCAGTGTGCATGTGTGCCCCAAATCCTAAAAGGAAAATGGAGGAGAAGGGATTGCGGTGTGGCCATCGCCCCTGGAGGTGATTTATTGCTTTCTCTCTGTCTCTCTGGCGAGCACACGCACACTATAGAAAAAAAAAAATCTCTAAAAAATAAGATAGAGTGACAGCCTGAGAAGCCCCTGTACAGATGGCATCCCACTTAATTCATGGCATTTGGATAAATATCCACATAATTCCCACACAGTGTAGCTTTGATCAGGAAGACATTAAGCCTTGTCGATGCTAGTGCTGGGGAGCGGCTGCAAATACCGCAGACTGGTGAGTTGTGTACTATTTCATTCTATATTATAATGTAATAATAGTAGAAATAAAGTGCACAATAAATGTAATGCGCTTGAATCATTCCCAGACCATCCCTGCACATGACCCACCCTCCAGCCTTGGGTGAAAAATTGTCTTCCATGAAATCATTCTCTGGTGGGACCAAAAGGACTGGGGGCTGCTGTCATACGGTATTGTTAACTAGAGGCACCATGTTACAGATGGTCTCTAAAATTTATTCCTCTTAATTGAAACTTTATGCTGATTGGTTTGTAATTTCCCATTTCTTGCTTCTTCCAGTCCCTGGTTAACATCATTTTACTCTCCAACTCTAGGAAGTTATTGTATGAGTCTTCCTAGCTACATTCTAGAATATGCTGTCTGTCAATGCATAGTGAAAAGATAAGGGCAGAGACAGGAGCATGAGTGTGGTGCTTCAGCTGCCTCCCAGAACACTCGGCTCCTACAGTTGAAGGGTGGTTGCCCAGAGTTTGGGTTCACATCAACTTTAGAAGGTTTGAGTTGGGAGCAGACAGCAAGGGAAATGACAGGTATTCTTATCTTAGTCAAGCTGCCTGAGCTTCCCATAACAAAGCCTCAATCCGGCATCATAGTCAGCATCTTGGTCCAGTTGCCTCAGAGTTGGGACAGAGATCACCCAGATTTGGGCACTGGACTATCCAATGATCTTAATTGTGTTAACTATAAACCTTCAGTTTAAGCATGATATGGAAAAATAGTGTTTGAGGTGCTGCTAGGTACTTCAAGTGACTGGAAATCATGGGGCACAATTTTTTAAAAGTCATAACTCTAAAAATCATTTACAATGAAAAGTAGGTGTATAGAGTGGGTGTGACGTAATATGCCACAATAGCAGCTTGTGGCACTGTTTAAAAGACTAGCAGATGGTGTAACAATTGTGTCTTTGGACTCCCATGTAGTTGATCGTGGTTGGAGTCCCAGATCTGGTGACTTAAAACTCACACAGGGCAGTGTGCATGTGTGCCCCAAATCCTAAAAGGAAAATGGAGGAGAAGGGATTGCGGTGTGGCCATCGCCCCTGGAGGTGATTTATTGCTTTCTCTCTGTCTCTCTGGCGAGCACACGCACACTATAGAAAAAAAAAAATCTCTAAAAAATAAGATAGAGTGACAGCCTGAGAAGCCCCTGTACAGATGGCATCCCACTTAATTCATGGCATTTGGATAAATATCCACATAATTCCCACACAGTGTAGCTTTGATCAGGAAGACATTAAGCCTTGTCGGTAGCATTTCGGAGGGGTATATGTCATCAGTTTGGCATCAGAAATCAAAAGCCAGAGGAGATGGGAGGGAAGAGAGAAAGTTTTAGGCCCAGAGGCGAAGCTTAGGTCTAGTTTAGCAAGCTTTCAGTGGCTCTTCTCAGAAAAACCCTGATGAACACAGAGGACTTCATGTAGTTGTGCTTCTTTTTATTAGGACTCTGTTTGCCGAACAGAGAGAATGTACATTGATTGGTTTTAGAATTCAGGAGTCTGGATTTATTTCCTCTTAATCATCACAAGCCCTAAAGCTTGCTGTTCATGCTGCACTTAGTAGTATCATAAAACATACATAAATTTCTCATGACATAAATATTTCTCAAATATTAGCATATAGACTAACTAATGGTACTCAGTTAAAAATTTTAAATCAAGCAATCAAGAGAAACAAGGAGGTTGACATTATTGCTTTATAATGAGGGTTTGAAACTAGTAATTTAATCATTAACTGGTTTATGATTGTAAAGCAATTGGAAAATAGAAAGTGCTGGGAAAAGGCTTTCGAAAAAATACAACAAGGTCAGACAGTGTCCTTTAAGTTCATCATAAAGAAAGAAAATGTATGAACGGGGTTTGCAGTTGTTCTTTCAATAAGGAGGAATGTTGGAAATTCTTCACACACTGCCCCTTCAGTGTAGATCTTTATCTGCCTGGTGTCTCCTCCCATCCAGCCTTGACTTTTTGAGACTCATGAGCAGCTCTAGGTGTCAGTGTGGATGATCACAGCAGTGCTGTCCTCCTGAGGCGCACGAGCATCACACAGTTCTGTGTCCTGAGGCTCAGGAGGCTTCTCCTACTGCACACCTAGGGCAAAAGCATCCATTTGGCTTCTCCTGTGGTTTGCTTTGGCCTCAGAATGTGACTTGCAAATTCGGTTTCTCCAAGACTTAGGATTCTTTGCTGGTACCTCTGGTTTGCACCTCAGTTTCCCTGGACTTGATCAGCCTCCACCCCAGTTTGGGCTGGTGCCATCTGCCCCACAGTTCTCTGAGGTGCTTGTAAAAATAAAAATTTCTCATCTCCACCCCACACCCACAGAACTGGCACTTCTGGCAGTGAGGTCCAGGAATCACTACTACCAACTGCCTGGTGTTTCCTCTGGACAGACTTTAAAGAATACAGAAAAATAGAGAATTGATCACACACACATATAACCTCCTCCTATGCAGCATAAGGTAGCTTTAAAGGCAATAAGTTGCAAGTTGAGTTCTTTTTATTTCTCTCTCTATATCCGACCCTCTACTCCCTGCTTAGTAGTAATCAGAGGCAAGACTATGGCATCTCTTTATTCCATGTTTCATAGTTTATATTAGAGTTTCCATGTTGGAATTCCTTCCCAGCATTTCTTGACAAGTTTAT
>NW_006200163.1:0-36569 GCF_000334495.1 Tupaia belangeri chinensis | reverse complement strand
TATATATATATATATATATATTTGAATTATAAATCTAGAGAAAAGTCAATTGGGAAAATGGGGAAAAGTATTATAATCCTCTTGTAGGAATTAAAGCTTAACTATCAACAAAAGTAAAAAGCAGAAAAACAGTGACCAGCAGAGCTGAAGGTTAAGGTGGATAACTTCAGGAATGCATAGGAGAGACGGGGGTCACCATCTCATCTGACAGTATTTCTTGGGACTGTGGCCTTCTTCTGAGTATGTGTTACTGGTCCTATCTACTGTTAACAGTGAGTTGATGTTGCAAATAAAGCAAATATTTATAAACTATTTATAAGCTAATAGTCTTAGTGTACTACTCATTACTCTTCTGAGCAGCATTCCAAGAAATAGCAATTTTTGAAAACAGAAAAGTCATTAGACTGGCAGTATTGACATGAAATTCTGTGTAGTATGAGGGAGGTCTTCAAAAAGTTAATGAGAAATGAATATTATAAAAATATGCATGAATCTCTCTTTCTTTCTTTCTGTCTTTTTTTTTTTTTAGGTTTTTGCCTTAGGACACATACCCTTGCTGGAGACAGACAGAGACGGAAAGAGGAAAGAGAGAAGTTGCCCCAAAGAAAATGGCCATGCTGCATGCAATTCCTTCTCCTCTGGTCTCCCCTTGGGACTGAGGGCATGCATGCATACATAACCTGGTGTGATTTTTAAGCTGCCAGGTCTGGTACTTAAACTGCAGTCGGCCATGCGGTATCTAGTGCCTTAACCAACATGCCACCTACTGGCCCCAGATCTCAACATTTTTACACCAAAATAAATTCATACTTTCATTCCCTGCTTCCACAAACTTTCTGAAGCTTCCTCATATATGTTCAGAACGGAGTAAGACTAGATGATACTTGGTGTGGTTTTCTTTTTCCACCTTGTTTTTAGGTGTGTGGGAGCTATAGAAACACTTTTTAAAAGCGTTATCAGGCTGCTCCAAGTGCTTTACGTGTATTACGTGTATTCAATCCTCACAAGAACCCTATGAGGAGTTTACTATTATTATCCTTCTCTTTGATGAAGAAACTGAGGGGCAAAAGGATTCAGTAACCTTTTCATGGTTGCTGTTATACAGATTGATACACATAACTCTAGTTCATTTATTTTAACTGCTGTATATTATTTCATCGTATGAATATTCTATGAGTTTTCTAGTCCCCCAGGCAGGCACATTTGTTTCTATTTTCCACTTTGAGAAACAATGCAACAATGAATATCCTCATATATGTTACCTATAAAATATGTAGGTGCTTATCAGTAGCACTGCCGTGTCTGGCTTATCAGACATATACGTTTTCAACTCTATTTGATTTTACCAGATTGCTTTATAAATGTTAGGTCAAATTACCCTTCCATGAACAGTTCTTGAGTGTTCTTATCTTCCCATTTTCTCAGTACTACTTTATATATATATATATATATTTGAGAGGTTTTTGCTATAGGGCACTTGCGCTTGCCAGACAGACAGAGAAACAGAGAGATAGAAAGTGAGAAATCACCCCCCAGGGGGGATGGCCACACCACAATCCCTTCTCCTCCATTCTCCTCTCGGGATCTTGGGCACGCACACACACGCACCCGGCGTGAGTGAGTTTTAAGCCACTGGATCCGGGACGTGAACTGCGGTTGACTACATGGGAGTCCAGTGACATAGCCATTACACTAACTGCTGGTCTCAGTACCACTTCATATTGTCAGATTTTTAAATGCTTGCTGTTTTGATGAAATAGTATCTTACTGTCGTCTTCATTTGTTGGTATCATGCTATCCTCCTTTTAAAAATGAAAACATCAAGACTTAACAAAGTTTAATAATTTGCTCAAAGTCATAGACCTAGTAGAGATTCCCAGAGCACAGAAAAAAGGTAGTTGGATCACTGAAATTAAAACGTTCCCTTTTGCTAACTACCTCCAGTTACACTGAGCAAGTTATGAAAAAAAAAATGTCAGCAAAGAATCTAGCTTCTGGAAATTTATAATCCCAAGCAGATTCTTCAGAGTGTATAAATGGTATCATTAAAAAAAATATAAAAAGTGGTGCTGGATGAGGAAAAAGAGTTGAGTAGCATATCTCATTTTAGCAACAGAAAATTGCAACAGTGGATAAACAGTTAATCTGTCTGGTACTTAGTTTTCTGATCTGTACAGGGAAGGTGTTGGAGCAGAGAATTTTATTTCTTCTTTCGCAAATGAAAGTTTACATATTCTCTCAATTTATAAGATAGATAAAAGCTGAGCGACTTTGGTTGAAAGGTGAGAGAGAGCTGCTTAGTCTTTCTCTTTTCCCATGGTATTCATGTTGCCTCTGTGGCATTTCCCAGGACTCCAGAAAATACAGTTTAAAAACCACTGGATGGAATGGTCTGACACCTATTCCCGGTATTGTCAGTTAGCGAATGTGCATGTAGGTATCCTCAAAACTGACCCAGTGTTGGACGTGCAAATGATCCCTTAACTTGTGATGTGTTTATTCTTCACCTTGAGTCCAGTTGCATCTTTTAAACACCAGATGACATTTAACAAATCCAATAATGCTGGGTTTTGTCCCCATTGCAAGTTTTATATTTACACTAGTAAAAGTCTTGGGGCAAATGTTCTGGATTAACGGACCCATGAGGGATGCATTTTCATACATGATAAGTCATAATTCATATTTAAATAACAGTCACTACTTCTCTACCCAGATGGTTACAGCTATCATGACTAAGCTCATTTGTATGTAATAGGTAGAATTCCAGAAGTATTTTTGATATCGTATGTGATTTTTCCCTTTCTGGTGCTTTTGTGCATACTACTTTAAATGTCTCCTCCTTCAACTCTTACTAAGCAGCAAAACCAACATGGATTCAAGGGAGCCAATTAGAATATATTTTCCTTTCTTTTGCCAATTTTCTTTCAGCTTATATTATCTTCTCTTATGAGAATAAATCAGTTTACATTTTGCATAGAGAGAGATCTTTTGCATGTTTAATATTCAATTCCCAGCAAAATACTCCTCCATGCAGTAGAAGGCTTGCAATAATTAGTCCCTTGGATTTGATAAATATATTCACGAGATTAAATCCCGCGGTCAACACGCGAGCACACATATTTATTAACTGGTATCTGAAAGTATTATGGAGCAGGAAAAAGTAGATGTGGAAATGATGAGTGAAAATTAAGTAGGGATTTCCAACTAAGAAACATGATGAATAACTTCTGGCCTTTGAATAATTTTGTGTATTTATTTTTAAATTTAAGAAAGCATAAAAAATTAAGCCATTCAACTCCTTCCCTTTGCAAAGGGAGCGAAAACAACGAAAGCCATTAATAACATCATTTCTAGAGAATTGGACCTCAGCTGGAAGTGCTTGAATGTTCTAAACCAAAGCTTGAAAATGTATTCAGTGATGATGATAAATGCTCACGCTGGGCAATTGGATACAAACTGATGCTGTACGAATCTTCCTGTGGTAACTAGAAAACAAAGGAAAGCAAATCATAAGAAAGAACAGAATTGCTTTTTCCTGAAACTTAGACATTCTCTCATTGGCTATTTACGGTGTCAAAGGTGACCTTCACAAGGTAAACGAATAAAAACAAAAAAGAAAGGAAGATAAAGAAAAAAAAAAGAAACAATACATTGAATGGGAAGAAACTTAAGAAAGTGATAAATGGTAGAAAGGAAACTAAACTTCAGAACCCTATTTTGGAGGTGACTTTGGGATGCTCAATATCAGAGAATGTTTTTGTTTGAATAAATTTTCTTTCTATTCTTGTCTTGAATAATTGGAAATAATTTATTTCTGTCTTAGGATTTTCCTACAGTGTATCACAGATATCATTTTATAATAAAAAAAGTTAATAGCATAAACATTAAACAATTGGGAGTTAATAAACATATTTTATAGCTCAACCATATGTTAGAGTGTATTTATTAAAATTACATTCAAAGAACTACTAAAAATTACTTTGAAAGTGATAGCTATTGACATGAGAAACACTCATCTATAATATCACATAAAAAAAGCAGATCACAAAATAGAATAGAAACTGCATTCTCAGTTTTACAAGAAAATGCATATTTGCATATTTTTTACCAAAAGGACAGGCAAAAAATAATTCATAATTTCTTTTCTTCTTTTTAAAAAATTATTTACTTAATTTTTATTTATTCATTCATTTATTTTAATTTGACCAGAGAGACACACACACACACACACACACACACACAGAAGAGAGAGAGAGAGAGAGAAAGAGAGAGAGAGAGAGAGAAAGAGAGAGAGAGAGAGAGAGAAAGCAAGCTATCAGGTCCAGGACTTAACCCATGGCCAGCCATGTGGGAGTGTCCAGCATCTTAACCGCCTTGTCACCTGGTGGTCCCCACAATTTATTCTCTAATAAGTAAAAATGAACATTATTAAAGTATTGGAGGAGTTTTCATTGGTCATTCCTTTGTTCTTTCATGATTAGGTCCCTTATACAAATGTTTTTCCTTTTCTTTTTCTTGTCTCATAGTAGTGTCTGATAGCTAATACATAAATTCTTCATTTTTAACTGAATATTGCAGTTTACACTCATGAAATTAAGATACCCTATATTCAAATAGGCCAAAAAAAAAAAAAAAGGATTAATTGCTAGATTTTGTAATGGATTACATACTGGTTTTGTTAAAATTGAGAAAGAGGGGGCCGGCAGGTGGTGTGGTGGTTAAGGATGCAGGACTCCCACATAGTCATTTGAATCCTGGACCTGAAGGTTTGCTTTCTCACTTTCCCTCTCTCTTTATCTCTTTCTCTCTCACTCTGTCCCTCTCAGTAAAATACATAAAGTTAAATAAAATAACTCTTTTTAAAAAAATTTGATAGAGGAGAAAGGGAGAGTGTGGAAGGATAGAGACAGGTATTTTTGATGGGGCCTCTCAACATTGTGATCCCTTCTGCCCTATTCTGACAATTAGCTAGGACCATAGGCGTGTATTATTATTATTATTATTTTTGAGAGGTTTTTCACTATAGGGTGCGTGCGCTCGCCAAACAGACAAGAGAGACAGAGAGACAGAAAGCGAGAAATCACCCCCCAGAGGGGATGGCCACGCTGCAATCCCTTCTCCTCCATTCTCCTCTCGGGATCCTGGGCACGCACGCACACGCGCCCGGCGTGGGTTTTAAGTCACCGGGTCCGGGACGCAAACTGCGGTTGACTACGTGGGAGTCCAGCGACATAGCCATTACGCTAACTGCTGGTTCCCAAGGCGTGTATTATTGTGCCTGGCCTGACTAGGTTGGACCAGGAACTGAACTTGGGCCTTCCATGTGGTCTCAGCCACCACACAGCAACACCCTCCTGCTTGTGTCACCGCGGTCGGGCCATATACTAGGTTATTTGAATTAGAGTTTTATGAATTTTGTATAGACTAGTGCTTAAGAGTACAAACTCTGGAATCCAAATGCTTGGGTTTGGATCCAGTCTGATACTAAACTATGTGGCCTGGACCATGTGGCTTAACCTCTCCATTAAGACTTAATATTTTGTGAGCATATTGGAAGTACTGAACAAAACAGTTCTTATAAAAGTGAACTCAGTGCACATGTTTGTAAATATTTAATATATGTTAGCTATAATTTTATTATTATGGAAACAAAGTTATAAACTTAAAAATAATTAAATTAAGATTGTTTAAAATTAAACTAGAAAAAAGCCTATAGATCACAAAGTGCAATGATTTTCTTTTTCCATTGTACCAAAGGGCATGTGTGTTTGTCAGAGGAGTACAGAGACACAGAGAGAGAGAAAGAGGGAGAGGGAGAAAGCATCCCCAATGGGGCATGGTCACACCACAATCTCTTCTTTATTTCTCCATTCTGCCAGGACTTTGGGAATGTATGAGCACATACTTAGGATGCTTACCACGTTGCCAGGGCTAGGATTCAAATCGTTCAGTTGGCCATGTGGCATCTGGCTCCCTTAAATTGCCTGGTCATGGGGCCAGCCCCAAAGTACAATCATTTTAATAAAAGCTTTAAAAAGTTAGAAGATTGTTCTGACAAATGTTTTAAGAATTTTACATATAGCCATTACTCTGTTAGAAAGATAGGTACATGCAATCCCATTTATAGAAATGTTTTCCTATTTTCTCTCTTTCTCTCTCTCCATTCATCCACTTAACTGTCTGCACAGAGAGATATCTGGAAATGATATTAACATTGGTTATTCTGAGTGGTATGCTTTTAAGTGGTAAGTTGCTTTATTCTTTATACGTTCCTGTAATTGTTGAATAGTTTATAAATATGTATCATTTTTATAAAGCTATCAGATATTGTTTAAAAATCATGTAATAAAAATAAATGTCAACTCATCCTCTGTTATAATAATTATAAATTCAATTTAGTGGAATAATTATAAATTCAACTTAGTGGAATTCACCAAATCTTACTATATTTGTAATCTGTAGGCAAAGAAGTTATGAAACTGAATAGAACTACTATCTTTTCATGACACAGAGTAGAAGTAGAATAAATTTAACAGAGAATTTGTAATTAGGAGAGATGACTGTTTCACACATTTTAAGAGCTTTATTTTGCATTAGAAGAGGAATATGCCTAATGTTTTGGAGGGTTGGAGCAAATACATTCTAATTGCTTATGGATTTAGAGTGTCAATGGCAGAACCATATTCATATTGAAAAGAATGATTGGAAGATATTTCTATGCTATTTCTTTCTTTCTTTCTTTCTTTTTTTTTTTTAGAGGTTTTTATTATAGGGCGTGTGTGCTCTCGAGACAGAGAGAGAGAGAGAGACAGAGAGATAGAAAGCAAAAAATCATCCCCCCCGAGGGGGGGGGTGGCCACGCCGCAATCCCTTCCCCTCCATTCTCCTCTCGGGATCTTGGGTACGCACGCACACACACCCAGCGTGAGTTTCAAGCCACTGGGTCTGGGACGTGAACCGCCGTCAACTACATGGGATTCCAGTGACATAGTCATTACACTAACTGCTGGTCTCCTCTATTTCTAACACTAATAATATTTTAAATAAAAAGTAGAAAGAGTAACAAGTAACAGGAGATCTACGTATAACAAAATCCTGGATACTGAATCTCTGCTACATGAACTCAGAGTTATTAACAACTCTAGCTGCCCACTGCAGTGGATGCTGTGGTGAGCCACTCAGATCCCTGCTTTCAGTCCTGGCTTCAGCTCAAAAGAGCAGACTCAGAAAAAAGTCATACTCCCTCCTGGGGTAAACCGATTATCTCTTGGGTTCTCTTCCCACATTCACTTCTCAAAACAGTTGGCTATTTTAATAATGCTAAATGGTAAACTAATAACCTTATTTCCTGATTTAATCACTTTAATATTTAAATACTACCCACTAGAAAAAAATGAGGAATACAGTGTATATATACACTACCTTACACTTACTTCTGTGTATTTATAATTACATATATTTTTTAGTTCCTTTTTAAAAAAAATATTTATTTATCCATTTTTTTTTAATGAATGAGGAATCCACCCCCAGTCCCAGCCAGCCCCATCATAAACACATGCATGCCTGGTGTACTCAGGAAAGTCTCCAGACTCAAACTTGAAAACTTATCTGTGTAGTTCAACCTCTCTGGGGATAGTGTTTTAACTTGAGGTCTTTCTAGCTCTTGTAAGTGTTACTTTAGAACTGTAAATGATATGCCTGAGCCTCTGGTTTTGAAACATTAAATTTTTTTTTTTTTGAGAGGTTTTCACTATAGGGTACATGCGCTCGCCAGACAGAGAGAGACATAGAGACAGAAAGCGAGAAATCACCCCCCAGGGGTGATGGTCACACCGCAATCCCTTCTCCTCCATTCTCCTCTCGGGATCTTGGGCACGCACGCACACGTGTCCGGCGTGAGTTTTAAGCCACAGGGTCCGGGATGCGAACCGCGGTCGACTACGTGGGAGTCCAGAGACATAGCCATTACGCTAACTGCTGGTTCCCCAATTTTTTTTCTTAGACATTTTTGCCTTAGTGTGCATGCGCTCACTGGAAAGAGTTAGAATCTTCACATGCTCAAGGTACAATTATTTTGTTCATACATTTATTTGATAGTTGGTCTAGTCATAAAGGGATAAGTTTAAATAATTTTCCCTAATAGTTTATTCTATTTTAGAATTTTGTATTACAAATGCTAATATGATTCTCCTTCTTCTTTGTTTTTTAATAGCTTTTTGCCATAGGGCATGTGCACTTTGCAGAGAGAGAGAGATACAGAGAGAGGGAAAGTGAGAAATCACCCACCAGGATCCCTTTTCCTCTATTCTTCTCTGGGGATTTTGGGCACGCATGCACATGTGCCTGATGTGATTTCAAGCTGCCGGGTGTGGGACTCAAACAGTGCTCGGCCGTGTGGGAATCCAGTGCCTTATCTACCATGCCACCTGCTGTTCCCGATTCTCATTCTTTTATTATTTGATATCTTCCCCCACCCCTGCCATGAACTTGACAGAGCTTTGTTTTTAAAGTTCAGAAATTTCTCCAGAAAATGACTGCATTTTTTTCTTATTCATTGTTCTTGACAATGGCAACTTTACAATCTGAAAATGCATGCCTTTTTTTTTTTTTTTGGATCTCTTTCCTTTAACTCATCTCTTTCCTTTAATTTTCCGGATGTTGTTCTCATGGAATGCCTAGTAGGCAGATGTTGTGCCTTCTGGATCTAGCTTCTGTGTGCTTTCATTTTCCTCTGCATCATTTTGTCTTTTAGCTTAAAATTCAGAGTAATTTATTTTTGTGTTATCTTTCTGATGTCTATCTTGGTCTTCAGCCATATCCATTCTAAGATTAAATTTCTATAGTGAATTTTATATTTGGTAATTAAATATATAATTTTTTAGGAATGCTTTCTTGTTCTCAGATCCTTTTCTTTTTTCTTTTTTAAATAGCAACCTGTGCATATTTTATGGATAGGATACCCTCTCTATGAACCTTTGGGTAAAGTGAAAGGTTAATCAGAATTTAGTTAAAATTAAGATGGAAAAGTTATTATAAATGATTCGTATCAGTTCTGCCACCCTTCCTATTATTCTGTTTGGCTACTTTGATCATTCTCTTTTTCGCCTTTGTTTTCATCAAGAAGCTGAAAAGACTAGGGTAATTTGTTTAGGTAACTAGTGTTGATTTCCTTTGCTGCTGAAGAAATCTTTGATATGAAAGACCTCTCTCCTGAATGGAAAGTGTGTTCAATTAAACATGACCACAGTTTCTTTGGTAACTTTTCCCTTTGTAAAAAGGGGGTCCATGTCTCTGCCTCTTATTTCCAGATAAGCTCTGTTACAGCATGGCTAATAAAACATAGTGAAACTGGAACCAGCAGTTAGCGTAATGGCTATGTCACTGGACTTCCACGTAGTTGATCATGGTTCGAGTCTCAGACCCGGTGGCTTAAACTCACTCGGGGCATGTGTGCGTGCGTGACCAAGATCCTGAGAGGAGAATGGAGGAGACGGAATTGTGGCGTGGCCATCCCCTCTGGGGGGCGATTTCTCACTTTCTGTCTCTATGTCTCTCTCTGTTTTTCTGGCGAGCTCACGCTCTCTATAGCAAAAACCTCTCCAAAAAAAACCCAGAAAAGCAAAAAATAAACAAACAAAAAAACATAGTGAAACTGATGTGTCAGTTTCTGGGACCAGACCTTAGAAGATGAACAATTTATACTTTTGTTTCCTGTCTTTTAGACTACTACCTTTTGGAATCCAGCTGCCACGCTTCAAGGGAGCCCAAACCCTATGAAGAGGAAACAAAGCCTTGACTGACAGCGCTGGCCAATTGCTCAGTCAGAAGTCAATAAATACTTACTGGCCGGCTAGACAGGCGAGTCATCTTGGAGGTCGAATACTCCCAGGTGCCATTGAACTGCCTCACCAAGGCCACATGGAGCACGGATGCGCTGTTCTCCTCAAGTGCTGCTAAAGAGAATAAATGCAATATTGCATATTGCTATTTTAAGTCATAAAGTTTTTGGATAGTTTGTTACCCAGAAATAAATAATTAGGACAGAAGATAAGAACTATAGGATATACGTGAATGAGCAAAGCGTGTTCGAAAAGCTTCCTTCTGAGATACATTAGTAGAGAGCAGCAAAGGAAACGTGGTTAGTAGAAAATTCCAGACATACAAAGTCAAGAGTACGCAGTGTGTATTCAGCTATGTACGCTGTAGCACAGGACGCCGCATCTACAGTGACAGAAATCATACCAACAGTTGCCTGAGTAATGGGTAGAGGGAATGATAGAAAAAAAGAGAAAAGTAATCCATTTCTTTTTTTTTTCATTTTTATTTTATTCTTTATTTTTTTGGAGAGGTCTTTGCTATAAGGAGCATACACTGGCCAGAGGGACAGAGAAAGACAGAGACAGAAAGTGAGAAATCACCCCCCAGGGGGATGGCCACACTGCAATCCCTTCTCCTCCATTCTCCTCTCAGGATCGTGAGCACGCATGCACACGCACCTGGCATGAGTTTAAGCCTCTGGGTCTGGGACTTGAACTGCACTTGGCCACATGGGAGTTCAGCGACATAGCCATTGTGCTAACTGCTGGTCCCAACAATTGGTTTCTTGATTAAAATGGCGGCCACCTAAGTGTACACACATGTCAAAAGTCATCAAACTATTCCCTTAAAGCAGGCGCATTTTATTGGATGTAAATCAAAGATTAATTTTAAAAATATATGGCTCTTTTCTGTACCCAGTATATTCAATGGCTCCATGCCACATAAGCATGCTGACTATTTCCAAATTCTTTTCTCTGAGTTCCAGACTCTTCATGACCTAGAGGCTGCATTATCCACATGCTCTCTCTCTTCTCTCCTCATGACAGATTTCCCCAAAATCATTTTTTTTTTTTTTAAAGATTTTGGCCATAGAGTACATGGCCCACTGAGAGAGACATAGAAAGGGAAAGTAAGAAATCACCCCCCACAGGGGATGGCCACACCACAGTCTCTTCTCTATTCTCATCTCTGGATTTTAGGCAGGCACACACACATTCTCTGTGTGATTTTTAAGCTGCAGTGTCCAGGACTCTTACCTGATCGACCATTTGGGAGTCCAGCGCCTTAGCCACCAGACCACCTGCTGGTCCCTCCACTATCATTTCTTAATTTTCAAAGTCCTATCTGCCATTAAAGAAAAAAAAAAATTAGTTTTGATGGAGGGAGTGTGTGTTCTCCAGAGAGGAAAAAACACTCTCCCAAGGTCACAACAGAATCTCTTCTCCATTTCTTCCTCCTTTGGAATTTTGGGCATGTATGCACATATGCCTGGCATGTTTCTCAATCCACCATGTCTGGCACTCTAACCATGAAGTTGGCCATGTGGGATCCAGGCGCCTTAATCACAAGGCCACAGGCTGGCCCCTTAATCTGTCTTTGAAGGCTGAAGTCTAAACCTCCATTTTGGATTCCACAGACTAAAGCATGTTTCTCATTTGGAGCTACCATAGCATGTCACTTGCCCCGTCCCTACAGAATGCACCTTAGGGTGTCTTTTGTTATAATTAGATGTGCATATGTTTATCTTCCTCACTGGATCTAAGCTCCCCGAGAACAAGAATTTTTCTGTGCTTGACTTATGCCTTCAAGAGCTTTTTTGTATGTGGTAACTGCTCAGTATCAAATTTTCAGTCATTTTTAACATACCTATTTTAAGGATACTTGTAGTTGGGTTAAATTCTTTCTATGTATAAAGTTGTTTTTTCCTGACATTACAAATATGCTTTATCGTCATGTTGTCATATGACTTCCTTGTCATAGATGCTCTTTCACCTTCTCAAAAGCTCCATTTTAGGGACCAGAAGATGGCATGATAGTTACATTGCTGTCCTCCCACTTAATTGACCATGGTTCAAATCCAGAATCTGGTGGCTTAAAACTCATGCAGGGCATGTGTGCATGTTCCTTAAATCCCGAGAGGAGAATGGAGGAGAAAGGATTATGGTGTGGCCATAATCCCAGGGGGTGGTTTCTTGCTTTCTGTCTCTCTGTTTCGCTGCTGAGCACACGCACACTATAACAAACTCTCTTAAAAAGAAAAAAAAAAAAAAAAGCTCCATTTTATTGGCCTTCACCTTTTCTTTTCTTTTTCTTTTTTATATTTTCTAAAGGAATGTGTGCTTGCCAGAGAGAGACAGAGAGAAAGTAAGAAGTACCCCTACATAGGTAATGGTCACAATGCAATCCATTGTCCTTTATTTTCAGAACCCAAACTGTGCTGTTGGATTCAGTTGTCTTAACTACCATGCCACCAGCTGGTTTTCACTTTTTATTTCAGTGTTTCTGAAATAAAGAAAAAAATCATGTTTTTTGCTCTATGCTGGGCTATTTTTTTTCTGGAACTTTTGGATTTTGATCACTTTGGGACTTCGAGGCCTTCCATCTGCTATACCTGTTAACACCGAGATCACTGGGTACCACTGCCTGCTTTAATTCTTCCTTTTCTTTCTTCTCTCTCTCTCTCTTTCTTTCTTTCTTTCTTTCTTTTCTTTCTTTCTTTCTTTCTTTCTTTCTTTATTTCTTTATTTCTTTATTCTTTCTTTCTTCCTTCCTTCCTTCCTTCCTTTCTTTTTCTTTCTTTCTTTCTTTCTTTCTTTCTTTCTTTCTTTCTTTCTTTCTTTCTTTCTTTCTTTCTTTCTTTCTTTCTCTTTCTTTCTACTTTTTTTCTTTCCTTTTCTTTTCTTCCTTCCTTCCTTTCTTTCTCTTTCTTTTTTTTTTTTTTAGCCCCAAGATTTTTACCAGAGTGTGTTCACTAGCCAGAGAGAGACAGTGAGAGGAAAAGTGAGAAATCGACAACCGGGGCAGTGGCCACACCACAATCTCTTTTCCTCCATTTTCCTCTTGGGATTTTAGGCACACATGCACATACACCCGGTGTGATTTACAAGCTGATGAGTCCGGAACTCAAACTAGTCAACCAAGTAAGAGTCCAGCGCCTTCACCATGCCATCTGCTGGCCCTAATTACTCCTCTTTACTCACCTCTGTATTTTATAAATCTGTGAACTCTCTTATCTACAGGTTGCCTCCTTCCTAGTCTCTGCTGTTTTCAGTTTATATTTTAGAAATTCTTATTTATTAATATTATAGTGTCATAAAGAGAGCTGGACACATGGGTTCAGTCTACTATCTTTAACAGAAAGTTCCATTATAATCTAGGAATCTCAATCTCCATCTTGTTTTGTTATTGTATAATGTTTTTGCAAAACCCTTTCTCTCTTTGGGACTTAACTTTCTCATCACTCCCCGGGAGATGGCCACACCACATTCTCTTTTCCTCCGTTCTCCTCCTGGGATTTGGGGTACCCACACACATACTTCTGGTGTGATTTTCAAGCCACCCCGTCCAGAGCTCAAACGATGATTCGCTATCTGGGAGTCCAACACCTTAAACACCATGCCACCTGCTGGCCCCGAGAGTAGCTTTTTAGAATGGTCTTTATGGCATACAAAGACAGGGTAATCTCAATTGCTGCTCACAGAAATGCTTTATAAATAAACACTGGTAGTAACACATGAAAATCTACCAACCTGAAGAATGTGTTTCATGTTATTTATCAATAATTACAACATTTACTCACATATTTTTCTAAATTCTAAAGGTATATACAACTAAAAGAGGGTGCATGACACAAAGCTGTGCTCATGAGTGGCGATCCTGGTTATGGCATGGTGGAATGCAGTTCCTCATGGCAGATTGTGTTCCTGTAGGAACTTTGCATGGACACTTAAAAATATTGGTCATTTCATTATTTTAATTAATAAAATTTCATTATTTTAATTAATAAAACCAAAGAGGCATCTAGTAACATGGTACAATTCAACATTACGTGAGAATAGGGAAGTAGAGGGAAAGAATTCATAATAGATGGTGGGAGGAGGGAAGGAAATCCCACTGCAACTATGGAACCAAGCCTTCTACTTCCTCTGTAGCTGTTAATGGGGATACTGAGGGGCAGCAGGAGGTGTGGTGGTTAAGGCACTGGACTCCCCCTGGCCAATCATATTTTGAGTCCTGAACCTGGAGGCTTGCTTTCTCACTTCCCCTCTCTCTCTGTTTCTCTCTGGTAAGGGCATGTGCCCTATAGCAAATTAAAAATTGATAATAATAATAAATAAAATTAAATAATTTTTTAAAACACAACAAAACAAAACAGGGATATCAACGGGAAATTTAAAAAGGATAGAGGTTTGTTCGGCTCACAATTCAGAGGCCCAAGGTCTTGGGGCCACATTTGCTGAGGGTGTTCTTGCTACTAGGTAACATGGTGGAGGCAATAGCAAGCATGTCTGTGTCGTGTATTTCTAACTCATTCCTTATCTGTGTAAACCCACCAGGATTCCATCATGGGGCCTCACTCTGATGCCTAAACACTTTCCGAAGGACTCGCTTCCTTTTTCTTTTTTTTCTGTGGAGAGGTTTTTTTTTTTTTTTTTTGGCTAAAGGGGGGGGGGGGCTTCCGTGCGCTTGCCAGAGAGACAGAGAGACAGAAAGCGAGAAATCACCCCCCAGGGGGGATGGCCATGCTGCAATCTCTTCTCTTCCATTCTCCTCTTGGGATCTTGGGCACGCATGCACACGCGCCCAGCGTGAGTTTAAGCCACCGGGTCTGGGACTCAAACATAGGAGTCCAGTAACATAGCCATTACGCTAACTGCTGGTCCCAGGACTCACTTTCATCACTGTTACTGGATGAAATCTCCGTTTAATACTTTCAAAATACAACCAAATTCCAATACCTGAATTTTTGGCGTACCCATTTAAATGATAGCACCAAATATATATTACCATTGAAGGATGAATCAGGGCTCTTTTTGATTTGTAAGGAAAAGGAGAGATCTGTTAAAACAAACAAACAAACAAACAAAAAAAACCAAAAAATACCCCTAACATCCTGGTGGCTGGATTTCAAAGTCAAGAAACAGAATCAGAACCAGGGGAATTGTGAGTGCTGTGAGAACACCCTGGGGAGAAGAAGTTGCTTGCTAAAGAAGTACACCTGCCTCCCTATTAATATTAATGTTCTGGTTAGACAGGAACAAGATCACATTCCTGCACCTCAGCATCCCCCCAGAGTATATTTCAGCTTGCCTTTCACTTTCCAGAAAGACTCAGGTTACCCATCTAATATGCAAACCACTCTGCTGTGGTTGAGGACCCCTACCTGAAAGGGGTAAAAAGAGAATGTTTACCAGTTTCCCTTTGGAAAAGAGAACCTTAGAAGATCATGTTTGTTTTCATTTTTTTTTTTTCAAAACGACACAACAAGAAACTTAAATAACAACTTCAAACGGAAATCATCAAACACGCACACATATATAATTTTCCGAGTATACAGTAGCAATGTATTTTGAAAACACATTCTTATAACCAGAGATGCAAGTAGTGTACATAGCAGGCATGTGAAGTTCATAACAGATACTGTTTCGAACTGGTGAGATAAAACCAACAACTGCCATCCTCAACATCACTTCAACCAGAGGCCCTTACTCTTCTCAAAGGTTACACTCAATAGCATAACGACTAGAATTCCTCATTTTTTCCTCATGACACCTGAAGCAAATTAACAAAGCATTCCCTAAAAAAAATCAAATTCTTCATTTTTCTATTCTCAGAGCAGTCTAATGGAATACATCCTTCCTTTGTTCTTCAAAACCTATAATTTCGAACAATTATTTTGAACAATTTTTCAAACATCGAACAATTCAACATTCAAACAATTGAGCAATTCAGTTTTCCAACATTGTTCTGTTTCTAGATTTCAAAACAACACTTTCAAATCTTTCTATTTCAAACATGAGCAGCGCGCGGTTCATTCAGGACATGTGGGTTTATTTGTCAAGTCCTCAGAAGGGGAGGTGCTTTCAGAAGGAGAGGTGCTTCCTTGTGCATGTTGAAGAAATGAAGGAGATCCTGTGTTTTCAGGATGTAACGTTTTTTGGCTCTGTTTCATGTTTATTTTTCTCATTCATGGGAGAGAGGAGAGGCAGAACCCCCTACAGATCCTTAATGCTGAGATCTACCCCTGGCCTTGGTGAATCCCAGATCATCAGCAAGTATTTTCTGGGTCTACTCAGAGAGGTTTTTATATGGAATGTGGAATCTTCCCATGTAGGTCAGCTTTGCAGGGCTTGCATTTTACTGCTGTGTCACTGTCCCGACCTCTATAATAATACTCTTGATACTATGCTTCTCAAAGGTTTCCAAGGCACACAGCCGTCTTCAGTTGCCCCTACATAAAACGAGGAAACTCAGGATTTACACACAGACGTCAGTGAAAGGAGTAGTTGTGAGGATAATTTCAGAGTAAAAGGCAGCTGAGAGCACTCTCAATGCTTAAAGATCAATTGTTTTGCCATATAAAATGAAGTGGTCCCTTTATTTTTATTTTTATTTGGATTATCTTCTTTTATTTATTTATTATTTATTTTTGCAATAGGGTGCGTGCGCTCGCCAGAAAGACAGAGACAGACAGATAAAAAGCAAGAAATCACCCCCCAGGGGGGATGGCCAGGCCGCAATCCCTTCTCCTCCATTCTCCTCTCAGGATCCTGGGCATGAACCCACATGTGCCTGGCATGAGTTTAAGCCACCAGGTCTGGGCTTCAAACCATGGTCAACCACATGGGAGTCCAGTGACATAGCCATTACTCCAACTGCTGCTCCCTATTTACTATTATTTTAAAATTTTGACCAGACACACACACACACACACACAGAGAGAGAGAGAGAGAGAGAGAGAGAGAGAGAGAGAGAGAGAGAGAGAGAGAGAGAGAGAGAGAGAGAGAGAGAGAGAGAGAGAGAGAGAGAGAGAGAGAGAGAGAGAGAGAGAGAGAGAGAGAGAGAGAGAGAGAGAGAGAAAGCACGCCTCCAAGTCTGGGACTCAAACCATGGTTGACCATGTGAGAGTCCCAGCACCTTAACCACCATACCACCTGCCATCCTCAAAGTGGTCATATTTCTACGCACCTTCTCCACGGCTTCCGTGCATTTATTTCCACCTTGACTGCACACACTCTGTTGAGTTTTGAGGTGATAATGGCATCATTTCCAGAAAAGCCTAACAAGTTAAGACATAGGTGACTCGAGTTTTATGGAAAATTTGCCTTCAACAAGGATGGAATGATTATGTGGGCCTGTTTCTTTCCTGAATTTATCATTGCTGTGAGAGCTTACCGTATTAATTTTGTGCATGGGTGCCTTATTTGTTTCCTATGAGCTATAGCACCAGGCTACAAGAGCAAAATGCCATTAGGACTGGAAAAGGAACGGTCACTAATGCTTAGTCGTCAAGGATCATTGGCCACAGATTCTGTGCCATCTTTCACACGTTTTATTAAGTGATAAATATCAAATAAAACATATTGGTGGGTACATGGGTGGGGTGTCATTTGAAATCTGTTTGTGATGTGACTTTCTACTTAAAAGCAAGATACAAGTACAGGAGTGCTGTCACCTGTCTGTTTCAGGACATCTACAATTACGGGTCTTGTGCTAGACTCTACGGGACTGGTACTGCCTCTGTCAAAAAGTCCATTCTGGGAACATGATCTTCACACATTCTCTTCTGAACGCCACGGATTCCCCAGAAAGTAGGATTATCAACATAGAAACTGTAGGAGATTCAATTCCCCATCCCTTTGGAATCCTAACTTCTTTTTTTTTATTTTTATTTTTTAAAGTTTTCTATAGGGCACATGTGCTCTTTAGGGGGATGAGGAAGGGAAGGAGAGAGAGCGATCACCTCCCAGGGAGGGATGACCATGCTGCAATCCCTTCTCCGCTAAGGATTTTGGGCATGCACATACACATGCCAACAAATCTTTCAAGTCACTGGATCTGGGTCTTGAGTCAGGCAGTCAGCCATGAGTGATCTAGCCACCTTCACCTCCATGCTGTTGGCTTGCCCACATAACTGTTTTTTAAAACGGTATCAACTTCATCAAGGAGAAAAATAGAGAGGGAAGACATTTAGGGGACACTGAAATGGAGGATTGTCTGTTGATAATAATGTGTATGATATCTTCAACTGGACTGGTGTGAAGTGTATTCATGTGGGGTAATTCATTTTATAAGCTGTAGTGATGTACAATGATTGGATGTATAAAATAAATTAGAATAGAGACCAGCAGCTGGCATAATGGCTATGTCGTTGGACTCCCATGTAGTCGACCACTGTTCGAATCCTGAACCCGATCGCTTACACTCACACTGGGAGCATGTGCATTAATGCCCAAGATCCCAAGAGTAGAATGGAGGAGAAGGGATTGCGGTGTGGTCATCCCCCTGGGGGATGATTTCTCGCTTTCTGTCTCTTTGTCTCTCTCTGGTGAGCACACGTGCCCTATAGCAAAAACCTCTCCAAGAAATAAATAAATAACATTTAAAAATTAAAATAATAAAACGTATAATTGACAAATAAAAATTGTATATGTTTAATTTTTAAAAAAAGCAATATCAGCTTCTTCTCTCAGAGGGTAAGTGCACATGTACAAATGAGAAAGGGAGAAAAAGAGAGAGGAGAAGACCGAGAACTTTTAACAGAGCCTGGTCACACGACGGTCTTCTTTTACCTCCATCTTTCTATCCTGTCAGGATTCTGGGCACTTGATTACATGCCCCGGTGCGTTTTTGAAGCCAGCAGGGACAAGATTCGAACTGCAGTTGGCCATATGGGATTCAGCGCCTCTGCACAGTGCTATATCACTATGCCATGGGGCCAGCCCAAAGAGCATTTTTTTTTTTTAAGAGAGATTTTTACTGTAAGATGCATGTGCAGAAAAGGGTAAATCACCCCCCCCCCCCGCCAGGGGGGAGGGCCATGCCCAAACCCCTTTTCCTTCATTCTCCTCTTGGAATTTTGGGCACACACGCACATGCGCCTGGAATGAGATTTAAACCACCGGGTCCGGAACTCAAATCACGATCGACTATGTGGGAAGCCAATGGTGTAACCATTGCACCATCTGCTGGGCCCAATAGCATTAGCTTTAATGTTGTAATTCTTGTTGTCATGATCCACAAATACCCTAGGTACAAATTCTCTCCTGTTTTCCAGTAGAGTCCAAGTGTGTGAGTTATAACTTGCTCACTCTAAATATTAGCAATTATTAGTACAGCACAGCACTGTCCCAGTACTATTGTTGGTCTCAGATGGTTTTCTTCCTTGTACAGATTATTATTTAAAGGTGTTGCTTAATGTTCTGTGAGTGATCCTTTTGCTTAATTTCTTTCTTTCTTTTTTTTTTTATTTAATTTTTTAGATTTTTGCTATAGGGAGTGTGTTCTTGCCAGAAAGGCAGAGTGAGACAGAGAGACAGAAAGCAAGAAATCACCCCTCAGGGGGGATGGCCATGTTGCAATCCCTTCTCCTCCATTCTCCTCTTTGGATCTTGGGCACGCATGCACACGCACCCGATGTGAGTTTAAGCCACTGGGTCCAGGACTTGAACCACACTCGACTGCATGAGAGTTCAGTGACATAACTATTACACTAATTGCTGGTCCCCTTTTGATTAATTTCTATACTCCTTGCACATTGCTACCCTAAACTTTCCATTGATTCAACTATAATTTTTATTTTTATTTTTTTTTATCTAACAAGTACTCCTTAAATAATTAGCCTTCATTGGTACCAGATTATGCACTGAGCATCCAATGGTAAAGAAAACAGACCCAATTCCAGTCTTCATAGAGTGACTTCCAAAAGTCTGGACCTGTTCAGCCATTAGTCTGCCATGTACATCTTGAAGAATGAGCTGGAAATGGTGCAGCCTGCTCCAAGCAAGCTTACCATGCTGACCCAGATTGCAAACTTCAGAGCTTTCTTGGATCATACTGTCTCCACTGTGTGCTCTACTGTCCTGTTTGCCACTGCTCACAAATTCTCCCACATGCAACATTTGGCAGAAGCTTCCCTTACCTTATTCCTCACATTCATCTTCTTTCTATTTCCAGAGCTACTATCCTAGTTACAATGTGTTCCTTTGTACTTGAATTATTGTTTTACTATCCTAACTGGTCTTGTGAATCTAAATTGTACTTTCTTAAGGTACAGCCACATTATGCCACTCTCCTCAGCCAAACCTTTCATGGCAGCCACATTACTACTGAAAGAAATCCCAGCTCCTGAACTTGACACCCCAGGCCTAGCTCTCCCCCACTTCCTTCCCTTCAGATACCCTACATTTCAGCTAAATTGCATTATTGCTCTTTTCCAAACACACCTCATGCTTTCTTACTTTTGTGTTGTTTGCTAATGCGGTTCCTTCCATCTGGAATATCTTCCTAAACTATGTCATCTGTCAAATTCCATCTTTCGAGACCCATTCAAAATGCCACCTACTTCATAAGCAATTCTTGAGTTTCCTAACAAGATATAATCTTTCTTATTCCCTCCCTCCCTCTCTCTCCCTTGTAAGGAGACAAATGTTGATGAAAGATAGCTTGAAAACAGACAATCATTTCAACAGCTATTTGTTAAACTATCAGGTTCAAGTAAAGCAAGTGCCAGACAGACTTTTTTGTTTCTAATGTACTTACCTCATTCTATCTTATAATTCTGTAAATTGTAAGATTCATTCATTTTACAAAAATATGTACTATGTCCAGGAACTACACCCTTGAGTGGAGGAAAATGGAAAACTCTTGAATCTCTAACGCATGTGTGAAGAAGAAGAGGTTGTCTTAGTGCTGGCCTGGCAGAAACTTTAATAAATGAAGCCTAGACACGTGTTCCTCAAGTAGTAGAATTATTGGTTTTATGTATTAGATAAGGTATGTCTGGATACAGATGTGACCTGCAGGCACAAGCACCCCAAAATAGTAGTTATTATAGTTTACCATGTTCCTTAGTTGCACCTGTCAGAGATAAAAAAGGAGATGATGCTATTTGTACCATTGTTTGTGTTTACTCTTTTTTTTTTCTGTTTATCCCCTGCTTTAGGAATAGACCAAAATAATAACTCAATTTTTGAGCTATGATAAAATGATCATCCTCATCCAGGTTACATCTGATCGGGCGTTCAATATTTTATTTTTGCACCATCAAGCCTCACAAAGGCAGCAGAAGGCTTTGGAGCTCAGCACTGCAGTGAGTACCTCTGTTTTACTTCATTATCTACAAAGTTGCACTAGTCCCTGCTGGGCTTTTCCCATTTCAGAAGCTGAACTTTTTAGCTGAACAGAGGGTAGGGAATCAGTCATGTGACCTCAGCTCACCGTGCACATTTCTCTCTATGTAGGTTACCCTAGAGTCTGACCTCTTTCAGGAAACGATGATTCTCTTCCTTTCGTTTCTATCAGGAGGGATTTTTCCTCAACACTCCTGGCTCTGTGTACCATCTTTTTTCTTTCCACAGAAGTAGAATGAATTATGAAGATCATTTGATCAAGGAAATTAATTTATTAAAAGTTTCTGCAAGGTAAACTTAGAATGATAGGAATAAAACATCAGGCCTCTCGTTTGCATAAAACCTTTCCAAGGTCCTAGGTAAGACTTGATTCAAATAGTGTTTAATTTTAGTTGCTGCAATAAAACACTCAAAATGCCCTAAAATCTAACAGCTCATATAAATGAAAGTTGACTGAGGTTTCCCAAATTCAATAACTCTGTAGTCACCTTTTCTAAATTTTCAATAATAGTAATAATAAATTGTTTTGATTGACATGTAAAAGGAAAGATTGAATTATAATTTCTTTCTCTATAGAAAATATTAGAAAACTCTTATCATAAAAAGGCAACCTAAGGGTATTTTGTGAAAAAGAAATGCAGGCAAGGAATATTAAATAGGTGTTGTAGTCAATTAATTAGTACATGTATAATGTTGTTTTGTGATTTGTGGTATTTACTAGCATTACATTTAAAAAATTTGGTGTGATTTCTATCATTCTAAGTAGTTATTCAATTTTGTAGCTAAGTACTCTTTTTTTTTTTTTTTAAGAGGTCTTGAAATAGGATAGGCTTTTGGAATCTCAAATTCTTAATCTATCGTAGATTTCTGCCCTTTCCAGTCTAGACCCGTGAGTGGCGGTGACAGGTAAGTGTTTCTGCTGTTCTGCAGATTCAGACTTCCCTGGACGGGTTGCCCAAGCACTAGACCAGTGGCTCCCAAACTCCAGGATGCATAAGAATCATCTGGAAGGTCTGTGTCACTGCCTGCCTTGCCTCCCAAAGAGTTTCTGATTCAGTACAGGTGGGTGGCCTGTGATCTGACAAGATACCAGAGATACTGAGGCCACTGCACCAAGGACTACACTCTGAGAACCACAACTCTAAACCAAAGCCTCTCATCTTTCGCTCAACAGTAGAAATACCTGATGAGGACATTTAAAAGACACCGATGCCTTGGGCAAATTCTTACTGAGTCTTCTAATTTAATTGGCCCAGACATGGGGTATTTTGCAAGTTCTCCAGATGATTCTAATGTGCAGCCAAAGTTGAGAACCAATGGTCTAGACAGTGGGAGAGGAGTCTTAGCCCACTTAGATAGCAAATCTAAATGATGCCTTTCTTTCTTTTCCTTTCTTTCTTCCTTTCTTTCTTTCTTTCTTTCTTTCTTCCTTCCTTCCTTCCTTCCTTCCTTCCTTTCTTTCTTTCTTTCTTTCTTTCTTTCTTTCTTTCTTTCTTTCTTTCTTTCTTTCTTTCTCTCTCTCTCTCTCTCTCTCTCTCTCTCTCTCTCTCTCTCTTTCTTTCTTTCTTTCTTTCTTCTTCTTTCTTTCTTTTTTTTTTTGAGAGATTTTTGCTATAAGGCACATATGCTCACTGTAGAGACAGAGAGAAATCACCCCCCAGGGAGGATAGCCACAACGCAATCCATTTTCCTTCATTCTTCTCTTGGGATTTTGGGCACACATGCACACCATGACTTTCAAGCTGCCAGGTCTGGGACTTGAACCATGCTCAGTCATATATGAGTCCAGTAATATAACCATTATGCCATCTGCTGGTTCCATAAACTATGCTTTTTTTTTTTCTTTTCTGTTTTTGGAGAGGTTTTTGTTATAGGGCACGTGCGCTCACCAGAAAGACAGAGAGAGACAGAGAGACAGAAATCACCCCCCAGGGGGGATGGCCACGTCACAATCCCTACTTCTCCATTCTCCCCTTGGGATCTTGGGCATGCACACACATGTGCCCAGCATAAGTTTAAGCCACCGGGTCCAGGACTCGAACCCCAGTTGACTACATGGGAGTCCAGCAACATAGCCATTATGCTAACTGCTGGTCCCACAAACTATGTTTTTCAATACAGTATCATCAGTGAAAGATTAGTATCATATCTATTATTTATTATGACAGTATTCTAACAAATACCATGGTCAATAATGACAACATATCAAATCTATTAAAAAGCCTTTGTTACAGAAAACCATTGTACATATCATTACATAGAATATATTTATATATATTTTTTTCACCATAGGGCACGTGTGCTTGCTGAAGAAATCACTCACCAATGGGGATGACCACGCTGCGATCTCTTCTTTGTTCTCCTCCCGGAATCTTGGGCATGCACACACATGTACCCAGCTTGGTTTTCAAGCCACCAGGCCCAGGACTTGAATCGCAGTTGACCATGTGGGAGTCCAGCAATATATTCATTATGTCACCTACTGGTCCCATAAGTTGGATTTTAAAGACTACAGATTGTTGAGTATATCTTGTGCATAATTTACTAAGCTCTTAAAATCTGAAATAGCTTGAAATTTTAAAATAACTTTTGTTTTGAATTTCATCTGCTTAATGAATTTTATGCTTTTTCCTAGGAAAATGTGTTATAAGACTTTCTTTTTTAAACATAGTTTTGCTATAAAACTTTTTTTAATTTATAATTTTTCTGGAGAGAGACAGACAGAGAGGGGGGAAAGAGACAGAGGGAAAGAAGGTGAGAAATGATTCCCTGGGGGGATGGTCATACTTCAGTCCATCTTCCATTCTCTTCTCGGATGGTTGGTGTGCATATACACACACCTGGTGTGTTTTCAAGCCACATGTTCTGAAACTCGAATTGTGCAGTCAGCTATGTGAGATTCAGCACCCTTAACTACCATGCCACCTGGCTGGCTCTATACTCTTTTTTTAATGCTCTATTTTTTTTTTCCCACCAGAAGTGAAATCCTTTATGATGGTTTCTCTATTCTATCACTCTCAGCTTCATTCACTGACTGGGAAAAGCACTGCGCCTTCTCTAGATTTCTCTCTAGCATCGCCCTAAAATATGGCCATCGATTGAGCTTCTGGTAAGCAGTGGCTTGAGAATGAAAGTAATTTCTTACTTCGAATATCAGGTTGCCTTATGGAGATGGGAAGTCTTTAACTACATATTACATCTCTATACTTATTATCATTTCATTTGGAAAAACATGTCACATAGGGCCAAAGAGATCCAGTAATGCTGTAGATTCTGCTTAAATGAATACCTGATGAAGCGATAAACCCATTCTAAAATGAATTTGCTACCCCCATCAATTTCTTATGACTCTGTTGCAAGCCTGAAATGTATCAAATAATGAAACTTGATAACCTGACCCTTAAATGCTGCAAGCAATGTCCCGACTGCACATATGGTGAGCCCCTTATTTATTTAATTCATGATATGAAAAAAAAAATGCCTCCATAGACGAATGTCTTTTCCATCTTTCCCACAATGCATTAAAAAAATCTGGCTACATTTGAAACAAACAAATTGTATTGGGTTATCTGGACAAACAGAATTAATTTGCATTAAGTACAGTGTGCTGTTGTTATTTGTGACAGAGTAGAATTACAGTGGGAACAGAAAGTGTCATTCCTGTGGCTGATTCTACCACGGGATGGGAGTCCAAGGAGGCTGAGTTTCAAACGAGTTCTCCTAATTGGCAGTTGACAGGCCAGACATGGTGGGGTTATCTTCTCTTTCACAGACTTTCAAACTCAGTGTGAGTATCCTCGAGGTGAGGAAGGATGTTCTGATCCTAAAGTCGTTATCAGGGTTGGCAATTCACATCTCCCAGAAGCATGACTTCTATCTGAGTGCCTCTTTTTACCCTGGCGAGAGATTAGCATGCCTTGTAAGAGCATTGAAACTAATTGTTACAACAAATTAATTAATTACATGTACAGAAGGAATTATTCCCTTGCAGGGAGAGGGCTAGAAAAGGCAGTGTATATAATTTTTCTTAATAATTTAATTATAATGGAATGATGATTATGGCACCTTGTTTCTGCAGGTCTTCGAAAATTAAAGGCTTAGGTGTGCTTTTATCGGTGGCTGGGGATGAGTTGAACAACTTTCATTTGCTGTTTTCTGATACCCTCGGAGCAGCTTTCAGTGATAACTGGCTTATCATAATTATGCCTCCTTATGAAAATGCAGTGTTGACCCACCAGCAGCAGAAATTAGATTTTTATTTTTATTTTTCCAGCTATCAAGGTGAATTTGAACTGAGCTTGCCATATTTCCAAACCCCACCTCCCTGAGATGACAGCTCTGGTCCTCAATAATAGATATCTATTGCTTTGGTTTTCTGTTTTCTTTTGATAATAGCACTTTAGTTTTTATTTAAAGAGCCATCCTTAAGCTATTGCAATACGTTATGTTTGAGGTGGGATTCGATCCCTCTTCGTGGTCCTGGAGAGGATGCATGGACTAGGCAAGGTAACAAGAGCCCAGCACTGGCTCAGACATAGTGATTAGTTTAGGTATAGGCTCCTGATTATGAAACCTAGAATTCTTTCGTTGGTTTGTTTTTACAAAGAATCTTTATTTATTTATTTTTGTTTGTTGTTATTATTTTTTAATTTCACCAGAGAGAGACAGAGAGAGGAAGGGAAAATGAGAAAACAAGTTGCCAGGTTCAGGACTTGAACTGTGGTTGGCCATGTGGGAAACTGGCACCTCAACCACCAGGCCATCTGCCAGCCCTGAAACCTAGAATTCTTGCTGGAAATTCTGGAGAAGTTTTGTACTTTTCTTCGGGTGTTGCCAAAGTAGCAGGATATAATTCAAGAGTCCCCGTATTTTATTTATTTATTTATTTATTTATTTAACTGCAGGGCACATGTACTCATTGATGAGAGACAGAGAGAGTAGAAAAGTGAGAAAGCACCCCCAGGGGAGATGACCACTCTGCAATAGTGTTTTTCCCATTCTCCTCTCAGGATTTCTGGGCACACGTACACATACCCCTGGCATGTTCTTCAAGCTGTTTGGTCTGAGACTCAAATGGTGCAATTGGCCTTGTGGGATCCAGCTGCCTTAACCACCACACTATCTAGCTGGCTCCATGAGCCCCTGCATTTCTGTGCCACTCTCTAGGGAGAGCTTATATGAAGAACGTAGACATGAGAGAGGCCAGTAGGTGGCAGTGTGGTTCAGGCGCTGGATTCCATGTGTCTGACTGTGGTTTGAGTCCTGTACCAGCAGCTTGGCACACTGATGCCAGGTGCGTGTGTGTCTGTGTGTGTGCTCAAAATCCCGAGAGGAGAATGGAGGAGAAGGGATTGCGGTATGGCCATCCTCTCTGTGGGATGATTTCTTGCTTTCTTTTCTCTGTCTCTCCGGTGAGCACATATGCCCTATAGCAAAAATCACTTTCTCAAAAACGAAGAAAGGAAGAAAGTAGACATGAGAGATGGAAGGGTACGGAGCACTGGGGTCCAGATATGCCTAGAGTCTATTCCTGGACTTTGGATTTATGAGAGCCCACATCTTTCTTTCTATTGGACCATGTTGTGTTTCTGTTACTTGTAACCAGAGGAGTCCTCATGTTCTCTGGTCATCATCATTCTTTTGGAATTAAAAAGGAGAAAACTGCAAATCAAGTTCTTCTGAATGATATCTGGGTATTAAAGAGTCCAGTGCATGGTGTTCTGATTTCTCTGTGGGAGAAATCCACATTAATCCTAAGGCTCAAGAGTTCCTAAGGCAGGAGAGAACCAAGAGTTTCTCACTGTAAGGAAGAAAAACTTGAAAATTTGGAATTTATTCCTAAGAAATTGGTTACTTTCTTAGCTTGTTCTATGTTTGAGTTTTTATTTGCAACCGAGATTTGAGTGAAATAAAATAAAAAGAGAAAAAATCTGTCTTTCTTGCACAGTATATAAGTTGCCCATTCTGTAGAACGTCTATTTTTTTTTTTTCTTTTAAGTTTTTGCTCTAGGGCACATGCACTTGCAGGGCAGGGGTGGGGGGCAGAGAGAGGAAGTGAGAAATCATTCCCCGGAGGATGGCCACACTCAATCCCTTCTCCTCCTTTCAGTTCTTAGGATTTGGGGGACATAAGCATATGTGCCTGGCAGGATTTGCAAGCTGGCAGGTCTAGGACTTGAACCATGGTCAGCCATGTGAAAGCCCGGTACCTTAACCACCATGTTGCCCCCTGGGGGCCCAGAATGCTCATTCTTTCAGTAGAGACAGGTGGAATGGTTGATAAAAGGATGTAAGATATTTGTAAGTAACAACAGCTCAGTTTAAACTTATTTGTGTCTGTTTTAATATGACAGTATTTTTAATTAGGTGGAAAACAAGCGGTCACAGTTTTTTTTGGCTCCAGCTGCTGGCAGCTTCACGTCTCTCCTGTGAGTTTGCTGTTCCCTCTCCTTGGCTGGTTAAGATTTTTTCTTGGCACAGTATTAACCACCTGGTCATGAAGGTCTAGGATAACATGAGAAAGGCCATTTGAACTGGAGTAAAGGTAGCCTCTTATCACCCCTTTCATGCTCTTAGGTTCTACATTCTGGGACTCAGAATAGAAGTCATGCCTTTTAAACAGCCGGTGCCCTGTTTTTTTTTTTTTTTTTTTTTTTATTGGCCTCAGTTGTTCCATGGGTCAGCAGGCAGCAGCTAAGGGCTGGCTAAGTATAGGGATGAGTGAAGCTAATTAGCTCTGGTGGGAATAAAGTGCAGGATCTTGGCGTTGTGAGCAGCAGCCTCTGCCCACCTGAGCAAACTGGATGGAGAGTGACAAATGAGAAGCTGGCAGGTCCAGCTTTCTTTTGACCACAGGCCTCACCAGTACGGGTTTCACATTTCATCTGAAAAGGAAGGAGCTGAGGTCAGTGACCTGGTTCTGCTATTCCTTGAACCTGCCCACTAACCTCTGACCGGTTTGAAATTGCCCATGCTCTTTTTGAAGACCTCACCTTGTATGTGGTTTCTTAAGCCACACAGCGTGTGGTGCATTGTTACCATAGTTCCAGCAGTGTAATACAGAAGGCCAGTGTCCTAGGCCCTGTGACTCGGGGTCTCTCACTTAATCTTCCTCTGTGAGGTATTACTAAATTCCCATTTAAATCTCAAATGTCTTGTCCATGGACACAACTCATGAATAGAAAAGCTTGGTTAAAAACCTATGTGTTTGATACCAAATTTAATAGTTTTTCCTTCCCATAAACAAATTTGAAAAGCTAAGGGAAATGTATTACTTGTCTTTTTTTTTTTTTTAAAAAAGAATTATTGGGACCAGCAATTAGCGTAATGGCTATGTCACTGGACTCCCATGTAGTCGAACACAGTTCATGTCCTGGACCCGGTGGCTTAAAACTCACTCCGGTCGTGTGTGTGTGTGTGTCCGAGATCCCGAGACGAGAATGGAGGAGAAGGGATTGCGGTGTGGCCATCCCTCCTGGGGAGTGATTTCTCGATTTCTATTTCTCTGCCTCTCTCTGCATGCGCCCTATGGGAAAAACCCCTCCAAAAAAAAAAAAAAAAAAAAAAAAGAATTATTTAATTTATTCTTCTTCTTCAATTTGACCAGAGAGAGACAGAGAGGGAGAGTGAGAAGGCAGACCACCAGGTCCGGGTCTTGAACCACGGTCAGCCATGTGGGAGTCCAACATCCTAAACAACATGCCATCTGTTGACCCTAGGAAATGTATTTTTTTTCTTAAAACAAGGAAAAAAAAACAATTTTAAAGAGTACAAATTAAAAAAAGTTACAAATATTCACATACCTGCCATGCAAATTTAACAAATGTTAACATATTATCACTTTCCTTCTGATCTTTTCTCTCAAATAAATAAATCATTACAGCTATTTCTTTTATGCTTCTGTCTAGAGATCATTCCTTTTCCTCTTCCCCAGAGATAAATACGACCATTAGTTTGGTTTATAGTCAGTTCGTATTTTATTTGACTCTTTTCAGTATACATATTAGTACATAAAGAAAATGGCATTGTGTGTATTCTTATAAAACAACATAAATGGTATCAGACTGCACACATCATTTTCTAACTTCTTTTCATCTAGCCTTGTTTTGAAACTTATCTATGCGGACAAACATAGATCTAGCTGTCCTACTTTAAATGCTTTGTAGTGTGCGTAGGCAAGGTTTTCTTTAGGTTAATATATACAGAAAACAGACTATCAGGTCGTAGACATAGACAGACACATGTTTTAAACTTTTTGTGAATCTGATAAGTATGAAATAATGTCTCATTCTGAGTTAGAGTCAGTGCATGTTGGTTAATTGGTAAATTGACAGGAAAACAACAATAACAACCCTCATTTGTAGCATTTGCCCATTTCCATGGTGTAAATCTCCCCACATGGCCAATTTCCAGTTACCAGCATGGCATCACTGGACTTGACCATGCTGAGTTGTTATCAGATGAGCACTGCCAGCTCTCACATGATGCTTTAATCTGACTTTTTATGAGCATACGACTGATTAAATTTACACTTCTTCATTACTGTTTACTTTGAACATATTTTCTTTCTTTTTTTTTTTTTTCTTTTACCATTTGTGTTTCTTATTCTAAGAAGTTTCTGGTCATACTGCCATTTCCCCCCTGGATTGTTGATCTATTTATTGTTTATTTGAAACAGTTTATTATATACTTGGATATTAATTATTTGTTGTGTGTAACAAATATCGTCTCCTAGATTTTTCTGTTTTCATGTTTTAATAGTGTACTTTGTTGTGCAGATGGTTTTTTAGAGAGATTTTTGCTATAGGGCTTGTGTGCTCACTGCCAAGACAAGAGAGAGTCAAAGAGACAGAAAGTGAGAAATCACCCCCAAGGAGAGATGGCCAATTAACAATCTCCAGTCTCCTCTTGGGATTTTGGACATGCACACACATACACCTGTTGTGAGTTTTAAGCTGCCAGATCTGGGACTTGAACCACGGAAGACTATGTGGGAGTTCAGCGACATAGCCATTATGCCATTTGCTGGTCTCTCTTTTTAAAAGGAATTATTTTATTTAATTTTATTCATCACTATTATTATTTCTTTAATTGGACCACAGAGCAACAGAGAGAGAGAGAGAAAGAGAGGGGAAAGTGAGAAAGCAAGCCACCAGATCCAGGACTCTAACTGTGGTTGGCCATGTCGGAGTCCAGCGCCTCAACCACCATGCCACCTGCTGGCTCTTGTACAGATGTTTTTAACTTCAATGTGGACAAGTTTATCATTCTTTTTGGGTTCTGCTCTGTGTGTATTTAAACTTATTTCCAACTCAAACTTTATAAATATGTTTTCATAAATCTTATTTTAAATATTTTAAAGTTTCTGCCTCTATCTGTACCATATTTAATTCTCTTAGAATTGATTTTTGTGTATGGAAAGAACCAGGGATCATCTTTCTTTCTGTTTTTTGTTTTTTTTTAATTGAAGTTTTTGCCCTAGGGCACATGCACTTGCGCAGGCGCGTGCATGCGCGCGCGCGCACACACACACACACAAGAGAGAGAGAGAGAGAGAGACAGAGAGAGAGAGAGAGAGAGATAAAGTGAGAAATCATCCCCTGGGGGGATGGTCATACTGCAGTCCCTTCTCCTTTATTGTTCTCCTGGGATCCTGGGCATGCACACACATGCGCCTGGCATGATTTTTAAGCCACCGGGTCTGGAACTTGAACCATGGTCAGTTATGTGGGAGTCCAGCAATGTAACTGCTATTCCATCTGCTGGCACCATGGGGTCATATATCAATTGCCTTAGTAATATTTGTTTATATGCCACTTGTTTCTCATTGATCTAAAATATTAACGCTTATGTGTAAGTTACTTATAATTATTCAATTAGTTTTGTTGGGATATTTACTTGTTTATGGACCAATATCACATTATTCCAAGTGATAGTGATAAAGATATATTCTCACACTGCATCTTGTTCTTTCTCTAAATCATTTGGTATTCTTGACAGTATGGTATAACGGCTGAGGGGATGGGCACTGGAGATGAAATGAAGAAGACTCTTAATTCCTCTATTACTATGTGTCTGACCTTGGGTAAGTTTTTAATCTCTCTGTGCCTCATTTTTTACATATCTAATAGAGATGATAGTAGTTCCTATCTTATAGATATTGTTGTTATTGGTATTAAAATGTGGTTATAAAGTCCTTAACAAAAGTGTCTGATTAACGGAAGATACTATGAAGTATTTGCTATTATTCCACAAGTAAATTAAGAATCAATTACCATGTTACCCAAGATATTCTACCAGATATTCATTAGAATTTTATTAAGTTTATATGTTAATTTTGGGAAAATTGAAAAATGTTATGATATTAACTTTTCCTTAGCAGGCAAAGAGCATATCTCTTCACACATTAATTCTTCACTTTTTAAGTAAAGTTTTAAAATTTCATTCAGAATACTCATGGAGATCTTTTTTTTAAAGAGAGATTTTTACTACAGGGTGCATGTGCTCACTGAAGAGACAGAGAGAGACAGAGAGACAGAAAGAGAGAAATCACCCCCACCTCAGGGGAGATGGCTACACTGAAATCCCTTCTCCTCCATTCTCCTCTCAAGATGTTGGGCATGCACGCACACACACCCAGCATGAGTTTTAAGCTACCAGGTCCAGGACTTGAATTGCAGTTGACTACATGGGAGTCCAGCGACATAATCATTGTGCCCTCTGCTGGTCTCTCATGTAGATCTTTTTTTATAACTCATGTAAGCTATTTTTTATTCTTTGCCATTAGTGTTTATTATTTCTTAAAATTTTAGATATTTTCTTCAACATGAATTTTAGAATTAGTTTAAATTTCATAACATTTTGAGATTTTTAGCAAGAAGTTTATTGAGTCAGATTTATTGTGGTGAGAATTTTTCTCTATATAATTTCCTTTGAGCACGTATATTTAGTGTTTTAGAATCTTTTCTAAGTTCTTGATCAATGTCATGTAAGTCATGCTGGTGTTATGCTTACAGATCTTATATTTTCTGTTGTCATTTTAAAGATGTTTATTTCCTTTTTTCCCTCTCCTTTTCTTTATTTATGATAGAGCACATATGTGTGCATGAGAGAAAGAAAGAGAAAGAGAGAAAGAGAGGGGGAGAGAGAGTTAAGCACCCTCCACAGGGCCTGGTCATACCACGTTTTCCTTCCTCCAGCTCCACAGATCTTGGGAACTTGTTCAGGTGCCCAGTGTGGCTTAGGCTACTGGTCCAGGGAGTCAAACCATGGTCATCATGTGAGCTCCAGCTTCTCTTGAGCAGTGCATCACTGCTGCATCCCATAACGAGCACTTACATTACATCTCCTAATGCCGTATAACTGTTAAGGATGTTATTGATTTTTTTCATGTTGATTCTGTTTCTGAATAGTATGATTCGTTTTTATAGTTTATCTGGTATTTTCTATGTTGTCAATCATATCTGCAAATAATGACCATTGCATGTCTTTCTTTATACAAGTCATGCCATTTCTTTTTATCATTCTTTTTTTTAAAAAAAAAAAAATTGAGTAGCACACCAAGGAAATGTTAAACTACAGTTATGGTAGAAGGTAATCGTGGACATTTTTCTTCGGTTGTACACCAAGATTAACAGTTCGTGACCAGGTAAGATAAAAATTACATCAATAAACAATGCGTACTGTCTTATACTGCTAGCCGTTGGTGGATCTTGTACTTCTAAAAGATCTTTTGCCTCTTGTTTTTGTAGCACTCTGTATTGTCATTTGGAAAATATTGGTTCACTGAATTATGCAAATCTTCCAAAATTCACTATGCATTACCCAAACAATCACATTCACTAATATCACTTCTAATCTTCTTAGACCAGTCTTTATTGTGAAGCTCATGGTAGTGAATACAAGTTTTCTAAGATTCCAATTTTCTAGTTTTCATGGGAATGCTTAAATTTTATCCTTGGTAATATATTTAAGTTGTTCGTTGTCTCCCTTGAAGTAACAGACTTACTACATTTATTTTTGAGAAAAATATACGCCCCAAACCAAGTGTTGATGGCTGTGTTTTATCTATCAGTCATGCTTTCAAGGAAAACAAAGTGTTCCGTGAAAAATGTGGTGGTTCCTTTCACAATTCAAACAATAGAACAATTGTTTTTTTTTTTCCTCAGGATAACTTGAGTACTGCAAAGTATGGCAGAAAATACTTTATTCACGCTTTCCATTTTGTCATGCTGAATACTAAAAAGACGTATACCCAAGGGTCAAGATTTAATAAAATTAATGTCACTTTGTGAAGGTCATTTTAAAACAAAACTGGTTTTGGGGGGCTGGGAGGTGGTGATAAGTGTCATGTCTTCAAGTGCATGTGGAAATTGCAGATCTCTCAGTACCTAACAATTCTGTTGCAATCTCTGGATTAAGAGACCTGACCAAATCCTGTCACGGCTTCTAGCTGCTCAAGGCCATGTCCTAGTGGAACCTCCGCTCCTCCTTAAAGGAAAAAACTTAATGCGGCCAGAAAGATTTTTTGTTCTATTCAACTGCCAGAGGGCACCTGCACTTATGAGAGAGAGGCAGAAAGATAGAGAGGGGTAGGGGAGGGAAGGACCCCCAAATGGGTTATGATCATAGTATAATAAAATCCCTTCTCTTCCATTTCTCCACCCTGTCAGGATTTGGGGCATACGTGTACATGTGCCTGGTCTGTTTTCCAAGCTGCCGGGGTTGGGATTCGAACCATGTAGGATCAGCCATGAGGTATCTGGCTCTCTTAACCATTAGACTACAAAGTCTGGCCCTATGGAAAGTTTTCTATTTGTTCCAGCTACCACATACTTGATATTGATGATGATAGGCCCTCACCACCCTTTCTTAGAGCATTTCCTGAAATGAACTCACAACTGTAAGTATGTAGCTCTGGCTGCTCACAAAAAGTCTCTCTCAAGGGCCTGAAAGCCATTCCTTTGAAACGTTATCATCCAAAAGGATAAGACCTTTGTCCCTCGGCCTCTGGGGACTAGACCCCTGACTCAGATAACTGCCAGCTACAGACGGCGGGCCCATTCACGGTTACCCTGACAAGCCCTGTGTACTTTCTTCACTTCTCTCTCTCTGTTGAGCCCTCATGTTAGGCCCCCCTCCTTCTCCCTTCACCCAAATCACCTCTGCCTAAGCTGAAGTAGAGCTCAACTCTTGCTGCTACTGTCAGTAGTTACTGAATGAAATCTGTTTTTGCCACGTTAACTAACGTCTGACCACCTCACAACAGACAAAAAGACAAGGCCTACTGGTATATAGTTCAGGGCCAGTGGGAGCAGCTTTACCCATAAATCCTCTCCTAATGTCAGTGTAGATGTCAACATGGTGAAAACAGCAAAAACCCCCTAGGCTTGCAAGAATAATTTCGATCTTGGGTACCTTTTCCAGTCCCTTTATTTGAACTTTTAGAATTATTTTAGGTGTTTGTCTCCTAAGTAAAACAGTGCTGAACTGAACGCTGCCTCTTTGGGCCAACTGTCGTGGCACAACAGTAACACAATGCTCCACAATGCTGAGGTGCCTTGGGAAGGCCACAGGTTCCTGTCCCGAGGTGTCTGGTGCATCCCAGATGCACATGACTGTGACCAGAACTCACTGAACCTGGGGATGGGACCCTATTGAGAGTGCCTCTCTCTCTCTGTCTCTCTCTCTTTCATTGAAAAAAAAAATGAAAAACTAAAAAAACAGAGAGAGAGAGAGAGAGAGAGTCAGCTCCATAGCCTAATGGTTTAATGGTTAGGGGAGTGGAATTCCACATGATCCACTGTGGTTCAAGTCCTGACAGGATGGAGCAATGGAGAAGGTATGGTGACGTGACTCATGTCCCCCTCGGGGTGCATTCTCCCTCTTCTGTCTCTGGTAAAGCACACAGAGAATTGCCTTTCAGTAATTAAAAAACAAAACAAAACAAAAGAAAAACATCTTATTTGATGGTCTTTTATTGGGTGATTTAAGTTCATTTATATTCATGCTATTACTGATTTATTTGAACTTAAGTAAAAATGTTCACTGTTTATTACCATGTTATTTTTCTACTATCTTCCATTCCCCCTTATTATGACTTAATATATTTTCTCAAGTTTATTTTTTTTTCCTATTGTTTGGAAGCTTAATACTTAATGACTGTTTTGATTATTTTCTAAAGCAGTTTATTATTAATATTGTTATAGCTCACCTTTTACTCTTATTTTTTATTTCTTTATTTTTTTGGGCTTCATTGTGGGTGAATACATTTGTACTTGCCTTCAAAATAATTAATCATTACTTTGGCCACATCCAGTAAATCATTTCTAATATAATCTAGGACTTTTTGTTTTAATAGCTAATTTTTAATTTCAAGGAATTCTAGTTGGCACTTTTTTTTTTTTAATCTACCTATTCTTGATTCATGTCTTCCTGTCTTGGTTTTATATTTTTAAAATTATTTTACAGGTATTATTCATTTCCTTGAGATTATAAAACATTTCTACCTTGAAGTCATTTTTTGCCATTTTGTGATCATTTTCTGTCCTTGGCTTTGGTACTTTTCTTTTCCATTTTTTAAAAAAATATCTTTATTTAATTTTATTTATTAATTTATTTATTTTAATTTGACCAGAGAGAGGGGGCGAGAGAGAGAGAGAGAGAGGGAGAGAAAGTGAGAAAGCAAGCCGTTAGGGCTGGAACTTGAACCATGGTCAGCCATGTGTGCGTGTGTCTAGCACATTAACCACCATGCCACCTGCTGGTCCCCAGCTTTGCTACTTTTCATATGCTTGAAATTTCAGTTTGCAAGCTTATCTTGAGTAGCAATTACTTCTCATTTTTTTTCTGTGCTCATTCTTCTCCATCTATGGTTTCATAGACTTCGTTTTTCCCTTCTAGAGCCAGATTTCCTATTGCTACCCCTCTGTTATTATCATAATGGTACTGGAGAAAGTACACACCCAGTTATGAGCCTTGAGCAGCCTGGCTGGAGTCCCACTTGTACGGCTGTCTGCTGCCACCAGTTCTCCACCTCTCCCAACCGTTGTACATTGCTACATACATGCCAATGTTCTGGGAATTTGCATGGCGTTTTTGCTAAAATATGTGTGTTCACAGTCGGTTCTGGAATCCGGTTGATGGTGGCAGTAGCCTCTGCTTACCTCTGTTTCTGTTCTATTTTCAGCTCTGTGCATATTTGTACACTTTTAAATGTCCATGTTTTAAATATTATTAAAGTATTGAGTCAGTACTATGTGTGTGAGTGTGTTATAGGATAGGCTGTAGCATTAATTCAAGGCACTATCTTTATTGGAGGCTTCTAGTCTATTTCTTTAGAAAGTTCTAGTAAATAAAAATATATGCCCAGGGGCCAGCAAGTGATGTGGTGGTTAAGGT
>NW_006200162.1:0-723 GCF_000334495.1 Tupaia belangeri chinensis | reverse complement strand
AGTGTTAACAAGCTTAGTTGCAAACAAATAACATAGTTAAGATATGTGTTTAAAAAAAAGAAAAGATGGATTTGACACAGAGTTTCAAATGCCAAACTAAACATTCAAATCCCTAGGCACAGAGTACAAGGTGACAGTCACAAACTGTAAAAGTCAGGGGTTAGCTAAAGCAGAGCAGAAAGGAGAAACTTAACACTTGATCCATTGCTTCCCATAACAATTTAATTACTTATTTATCTTAAAGAATTATTTCCTAATTTAATTCTATTTGTTATTGTTAGTTTGTAATTTGACCAAACAGAGACAGAAAAGTGAGAAAGCAAGCCTCCGCGTCTGGGAATGTAATGGTGTTTGGCCATGTGAGATCCAGGACCTTTACCACCACGCCACCTGCTGGCCTTCCTATGATAATTTATTAATAGCGAAATAGCACATAGCTGTCATATTTATTTACTTATGTTAGTGTTTTTCTATAAGGCCACTGTACTCTCTGAAGACAGACAGTGAGAGATAAAAGTGAGAAATGACCACTTGGGGGGATGGTTATGCAGCAATTCCATCTCCTCCACTCTCCTCTCAGGATTTTGGTTCTGTACACACAAGTGTCCAGAGTATTTTTCAAGGTGCTGGGTATAGGACTTGAACTACACAGTTAGCCATAAGGAATCCTGTGCCTTAACCACCAGGCCATCTGATGCCCCAGTTTGTTTATTTATCTACTTA
>NW_006200161.1:0-591 GCF_000334495.1 Tupaia belangeri chinensis | reverse complement strand
ATACACCTACATGAAAATCTGCAGTTTCAGACTTATCTATATTCTAAATTGCATTCATGGCATTAGTGGTCAAAAATAATGGGTTGGGATTTTTTGTTTTGTTTTGTTTTGTTTCCTAGTTGCTTTTTTCTTATTGTCAGAATCTTTTTCCATAAGCAAAATACAATCCAAAAATTACTTTACTGCCATTGTACAAAAATTGCTCAGAATTATATACATCATATGAGAATACATTATTAGTAAGAGCTGCATTGGAGGAACAGCAGGTAGCATGGTGATTAATGAACTAGACTCCTACATAGACTATTATAATTTGACTCCCAGAACTAGTGGCATTCTTTCTTACTTTCCCCCTCTCTCTCACACCGTCTTCCAGGTCAAATCAAACAATAACAATAAAATTAAATAATTATTTAATAGAAATTTTTTAAAAAGACGTGCATACCATTTTATGAGATAATGATACTTTTAAAGTATTTCTGACACAAGGCTAGGAATAACATTGGGAAAGTAGAAAGACATTAAAGAAAAAAATAGCTGGATATGAGAGAGTGTAGAAAGCTAACTACAGTGTTACTTAAAAGTATAGAC
>NW_006200160.1:0-1255 GCF_000334495.1 Tupaia belangeri chinensis | reverse complement strand
TTGGGATTGCATTAAATTTGTAGATAATTTGGGTAGGATTGACATCTTAATCATATTAAGTTTTCCAATCCAAGAACATGGGATTTTTTTTCCACTTTTTTTGCATCAGTTTTAATTTCTTTTTCTAGTATTTCATAGTTTTCCTTGTAGAGATCATTGACCTCTTTGATAAGATTTCTTCCTAAATACTGGTGTTTGTGCTATTATAACTGGAATTTCTTCTTCAATTCTGTCTGTTTGTCCACTGTTAGTATATAAAAATGTTATAAATTTTTATATATTGATTTTGTATCCCACCACTTTACTATATTCATTTATCACTTCCAGGAGTTTTTTTGTTAATTCTTTTGGATTTTCTACGTATAGCATTATATCATTTGCAAACAGAGACAGTTTCACTTATTCTTTTCCTATTTGGATATCTTTTATTTGACTCTCTTGTCTAATTGCATTGGCTAGAACTCGCATTGGGGAAAACCCCCAGGAGTATTTTAAAAAAAAAAAAAAAAAGAGTGGAAAAAGTGGGCAGCCTTGTCTTGTTACAGTTTTTAGTAGAAAAGCTTTCAGCTTTTCTTCATTCAGTATGATGTCAGTTATGGGTTTTACATAGATGACTTTTATTTGTGTGTATGGTATGTATTTGTGTTGAGTAATGTCTCTCCTATCCCTATTTTGCTGAGAGTCATAATCATGAAAGGATATTGTATTTTATCAAATGTTTTTTCTGCATTTATTGATATAATCATATGGTTTTATCTTTCCTTTTGTTAATGTGAGGTATTACATTTATTGTTTTGTATACGTTGAACCAACCTTGCACCCCTGTAATAAAGCCTACTCAGTCATGGTGTATAATATTTTTAATATGCTATTGAATATTATTTGATATTATCTTGTTGAGAATTTTTGCATCAATATTCATTAGGGATATGGGCCTGAAGTTTTCTTTTTTCGTCATGTCCTTGTCTGATTTTGAAGTGAAGATGATGGAGGCTTCATAGAATGAATTTGAGAGGGCTCCTTCATTTTGAATTCTTAGAAATAACTTAAGAAGAATTGGGAATAGTTCTTTAAAGGTTTTATAGAATTCAGAAGTAAAGTCATCAAGACCTGGACTCTTACTTGTTGGGAAATTATTACTGATTCAATCTCACTACTTGTTATGTGTCCATTAAGACTTTCTATTTCTTCCTGGTTTTATCTTGATAAGTTATACGTGTCCATAAATTTATCCATCTCATCTAGGTTTTCTTGT
>NW_006200159.1:0-822 GCF_000334495.1 Tupaia belangeri chinensis | reverse complement strand
ACTAAATGAGATGCAAGAGAAAAGAGATAATTAACTCCAATAGATGAGACAGTCTTTCCATGATTTGAAAGACGATATAGACACCATAAAAAAGAATCAGACAGAGCTGTTAGAGATAAAAATGTAATACAGGGCATTAAAATCTCCCTTGAAAGAAGATTAGGTCATGCAAAAGATTGAATTTCTGATCTAGAAGACAAAACCTCTGACCTAGAAAACAACCACCAAAAGGAATTTTTAAAAAGGAGGATAACATATGGAAAATACTAGATATTATTAAACACCCAAACATCTGAATAATTGGCATCCCAGAAGGTAAGGAACATAATAAGGGTATTGATAATCTATTCCATGAAATACTTAAAGAAAACTTTCCAAACTTAGGAACACATTTCATCATCTAAACCCAAGAAATACAAAGGACTCTAAATAGAATGAACCTAAGAAGATCTTCTCCACAGCACATGATAAGCCATATTGGCCAAAATCACATATTAAGACAAGATTCTAAAAAGATAAGAAAGAAACATCAGTTTATTTACAAAGGTCATTCCATCAGGGTAACATTGGACCTCTCAACAGAAACAATGTGACCAAGCAAAGAATGGGAAGACATGTTGAGCGGGAAAAGAATAAGAAGATATAATCAAAGTGCTAAAAGTAAAACAATTTCAATCAAGTATACTATACCTGGCAAGATTATCTTTTGAATGGGAAGAAAAGATAAAAAAACATCATCAAATAATCCAAACCTTAAAGAATCTACCGTTTGACCAATTGTTTAAGAAACTTGATGTTTCTTTGTTGTATTTTTAGAATCTT
>NW_006200158.1:0-1317 GCF_000334495.1 Tupaia belangeri chinensis | reverse complement strand
CCTCTTCCATTTACTTGCATGTAACACATTTCAATAAAAACGTAGTGATTCCTAGCAGTTGTCACTCTTCAGAGAGCGATCTCTGAGGGGTGTCTGGCAAAGGACGTGCATGAAAAGGCACCAAGACCTTTGTCTTCTGTTCACCTGCACTGTCTCTGTCGAGTCAACCCACCCCTGCTGAGGCTGGACCCCAGCAGATTGGCGCCCCAACGTGGATTGCTCAAACAGGGAGGTGAATAGGCATTGGTAAGTATTTTCTTTTTTAAAATTTTTTAGAAAGCAGCAAAACTCCTGCATAGGGTGCTTAGGACCCCCTGGTAGAGATAGGCTGGGCTTAGAGGATGGGAGAATTACTTAGGGTGTTAGCGATCAGGGATAGCACTAGCACTAAGTGCCACCTCAGAACCTTTTGAGAAGTATAGTGCCTAGGTGTTCATGGCCATGGGAAACGCAGCATGTAAGGATAGGGCTTTTTATGTGGACATTTTGAAACAAAAAGGCATCCAAGGCAGCAAAAATCAATTGTTCACTTTTCTAGACTTTGTAAGGGAAATTAGTCTTAGTCCATGGTTCCCTGATGAAGGAACTCTAGATATTGAGACCTGGGAACGAGTAGGTTCAAACATGACTGATTGGTATTGTAGGAGTGGAGGAGCTACCATGCCTATTTTTGCTTTCTCACTGTGGGGTATTATTAAACATGCCATGTTTTTGATCAATGAACCTGCATGCCCTCCTTCCTACTCTACCTCTACTCAGGAAAAACACCAACCTAGTGAGGCTGTTCTGTCGCTTCCCAAGGCTCCTTCCACCAAAGGCTCAGCCATGACACCAGAGGCTAAGCCCTCGTGCACTCCCATGACTATTTCAGTCATTTCAGTCAAGGGAGATTCTGGAGAGGAATCAGAGTCTGATGATCACCTAGACTGCTAATTTGGAAGACCTAGAAACAGCTGCCCAATATCATCATGATTGGCTGGCTAGACTCTCTTTAAATAAACCTAAAAATTTTTCTAAATTCAAAAAGTGCCTAATGCCATTGGAATCAAGGAAGTGGCATGGCAGGCTTTACAATCTCGTGATCCCACCTTTTGCCTTCCAATGTCAATTAATGATGATGGTGATCCTGAATGGGAGGTCGTTTCTCATAAATTACTGAAAGAAATTAGACAAGCTGGTAAAAATTTTGGGCCAACTTCCCCTTACACAAAAACTCTATTGGAAAGTCTGATGGGTCAGTGGTTAATCCCATATGGTTGACAACAACTAGCTAAGACCTGTCTGCTTGGAGGTAATTACCTCCTCTGGAAAATAGAT
>NW_006200157.1:0-1168 GCF_000334495.1 Tupaia belangeri chinensis | reverse complement strand
CTCTTCATTGTTTGGACATGATTTGCTTAAGAAGAGGGAAAAATAAGATTCGAAGTTTTCTGAAGCCCTGGGAACATTATTCACACTAGCTCTGTGTAGCATTGCAGGAGAATCCCTGAATTGGAACCTGGGCCTATAAATTTATGTCTGTTGGCTTGGCTGAATAATTTACCCTGAATTGCATGACTTGACTGTATTTTCTAATGCTGTCCCCCTTGTTTAGGTACCGATGGAAGAACTACAGATATGTATTGGCCTTTTACTTTACCATTGAGCAGATCAATAAGAGTCCCCATCTGCTCCCCAACTTCTCCCTTGGTTATGATTTCTACAATGAACTTCCCAGTGATAAAAGAACTTTAGAAAGTGCTCTATTTTTGCTGACTGGAGGAAATCAGTACCTGCCAAACTACAACTGCCAGAAACAGAAACAACCTGTTGCTATTATTGCAGGAAACATGCCTACATTTTCAGCCCAAATTGGAACACTATTGGAGCTCTAAGTGGGTAGTCAGGTAAAAGAATGAAAATCAGATAACTCCTAATGTAATCCTCTTAGATTGAAGCAAAGAAAACATGGAAGCTGGGTTTACATACCTCTAGAGGCCCTCAGCTCTTCTCATGGTTGTTTGAACACAATTTGCTTAAACAGAGGTAAACAGGGACAGGTTCTTTCCTGGGTCATGGGACTATTAATAGTACAAGGATTAGAAAGAAAAAGAACTGTAGTCAGTCAGCTGGTGATATGGTGTTTAATGTGCCTGGATGTCACTTGGCTGACTGCATGGCTCAAGTCTTGATTTTGCTATCCTGAAGAACACACTGGGCATATGTGCTTGCCTTGCAGTCCCCAAATCCCAACATCAAAGGGATATTAGTATGACCATCCCCTATGAGGGGTGATTTTTCACTATCCCTCTACTTCTCTGTGGCAAACACACATAATTTAATTTTCCATATGACAAATTAAAAATAAAAAAGAAGTAAAATTTGTTAAGTTCCACCCACATTTATTTCCATAGCAGTGACATCCAAATCCCAGTAATGAGAATATTGATGGTTCTCTTAAAGATGCTTTATAAAAAGTGCACATAGTATAGGGACCCGTTCGATCTTCAGACAGGACAATATTAAGAGGCGTTCAGAGGACAATTAGACACAAAAATAT
>NW_006200156.1:327-1749 GCF_000334495.1 Tupaia belangeri chinensis | reverse complement strand
GTAACCATATTGCAAGTTCTACGGTGACTGATGAGATAAAAATCAACAGTGAACTGAGGACAAATAAGAAACAAGACAGACAAGGCCATGCAGGGAGACCTTGAAGACCAAGAAAACCCAAGTTACCCTGATATGGTAGAAAGGGTGCCTTCCCAGCCGTTTTTTCACAGATCAGTCTATAACAAATTAAATAATAGATGCTGCAATAAATTTTTCATACAATGTAAGGAAAACATTGTCTGTTCTTGTTTTTTGTTTGATTGTTTTTTTGTTTAGTTTATTTCTTCCTTGAGAGAGAGAGACAGAGATGGAGCTATAGCATCCCTAGTGGGGTCTGAACACTGTGATCTACCCTTGGTTGTGGGTATGCATGCACCCAGTGTGCTCAGAAAGATCTCTGCTGTGGACTCACAACCTTCCCACAGGAGTAAGCCTCACAGAGTATCTTCCCCCTTGATTAGCTTCTTGAGCCTCCATATGAAGTTCAGGAGTTAGGAAAGGGTTTGGCAGAGTCATTGCAGTTCAGTCTGGAAAAGATTTGCGGTGCTGGTCTGGGGGATAGCCAGAAACTTGGCAAACATCTCCAGCACCCAGGAGTGTGATGCTGACAAGACTCGAGGTCCCCTCTCTGCACTACTGTGCTCTATAGGAAATGCTGCTACTGATCACACCATCTACAATCAAACATCTCTCAGGACAGGAAGAAGGCTGATATGATAAAAAAAATGTACACAGGCCAGCCAGGTGGCACAGAGGGTAAGGCAGTTGGATCCCATGTGGTTGACTGCACAGCTCAAGTCGTGGACTCAATGGCTCAAAAATTCATGTCAGGTATGTGTGCATGTGTGCTCCAAATCCTGAGAGGAGAACAGAGGAGAAGGGATTGCAGCTTGACCACACCCCCAGGGGGTGATTTCTCACTTTCTCTCTGTCTCTTCAGTGAGCACACATACCCTATAGGAAAAACTAAAAAAAAAAAAAAAAATTGTCAGTTCTGTATATTGGACACTTTCCTGACACAGGCTTCTTCCTGGCAGCAGAAAGCTGGACAGTGACTCAGTGCCTCCCTCTCCTGGATAGGACTCTCCCGTGTTGAAACCACATGAGTTCAAGAGCCAGCAGCTGGTTGGGCATATGTGAGTGCTCCACCACTTGGCTTGGGCCAAGCAGCACTCTTACCTCACTCCTTTCCTGCCGGAGCTCCGGAGGAATGCTCCACACCTACGTCAGGCTGACGGCCTCACAGCTCTTCCTGCCCTTCTTGCACCTGCCGCACCTCACACGTGGTCACTAGTCTTTCCTTCACATTTTCTCTATGACGTCTTCCTACCACACTGAAGTATCCCCATGACAGGGCAAAGATGGATGGAGGGGCTCTCTTCATCTGTACTGTAGGGTGGTTTAAGCCATAAGGTAGGCCAA
>NW_006200156.1:0-250 GCF_000334495.1 Tupaia belangeri chinensis | reverse complement strand
ACACACTTGCTTTGTGCTACAGGCAATAAAAGCTTGACTCTACTTCAGAATGAGAGAGGCTGGAAGGAAATTAGACTCCAGGATAAAATGCACTGGTTTTAACATTGTAAAATATCATCTTCATTAAACCTGTTTAATAATCTGGGTGGGGGCACACAGTGGTAAAACTTTTCATTTTTAATTTTTTTGGAGAGGATTTTACTATAGTGTATGCTCACTAGAAAGACAAAGAGAGACACAGAGACAGAAA
>NW_006200155.1:0-579 GCF_000334495.1 Tupaia belangeri chinensis | reverse complement strand
CCCCCCAGGGGGGATGGTCACGCCGCAATCCCTTCTCCTCCATTCTCCTCTCGGGATCTTGGGCATGCACGCACACGTGCCCAGCGTGAATTTTAAGTCACCGGGTCTGGGACGCGAACTGCGGTTGACCACGTGGGAGTCCAGCGACATAGCCATTACGCTAACTGCTGGTTCCTTGGAGCTTTCAGTTTTTAATTTAAAAAATTTCTGTTAATTTTAACCTACACATGCTCCACAGATCACTTTCAAATGCACCAATTTTCAAAACATTTGATACCTTCTTTACCTACGGTTCTTTTCTCTTCCTATTAGATCTGTTTGATGCATTGTCCACATTTTATCCACTATTTCCATGTCACCAAGCCTTGGAAATACCTCAGATAGCCTCTGAATTTTGCTTTAAATTCTATGTTTAATTTTTTGTGATGTGTCTCAGGCTATTTGAAGTTGAGTATTATTCCTGTATTTTACTGTTTCTGCTACCTGCCATCATTCTTTCTTCCTTACTTTCTTTTACTTTTTTGCCATAGGACATGTGTGTTTGTTAAAAAGATAGAGACAGAGATAGAAAGTGAGAAA
>NW_006200154.1:16227-17083 GCF_000334495.1 Tupaia belangeri chinensis | reverse complement strand
CATATACTCTTAATGTTGTGGGAAAACAGACAGCTGAGGAATAAAAATCAGCACTTCAGAGAGATAGGAATACTTTTATCATTGCTGCTGGTGGAGCACAGAGGAGTTAATGCTCTGAAGTGCTGGCCTCCTGTGAGGATTAAGCACAGTCTCTTATGCAGTTTGGGGGAAGGCGGTAATCCAACAGGCTAAGGGTATCCTATCAGAAAGAAGGAGTTCAAAGTTTACTTTAGAGAAAAATGGGTTAGATAAGTAAGGTGTCTGTCTTTCCAAGGCCTCAGGTGGATTCTATCATTTCAAAGGGGGAGAGGCAGTGAATTCACAGAGGCTGGGGTAGTGTCAGCAGCTGTTGGTCTTGGGTTATAGTGAGTTCCAGATGTATCCACACCATGAAGAGGAGTGTTCAGGAGAGGCTTGGCACAGACAGGCCTCAGTGAAGCTGCAGCAGCTGCCCATGTCATTCCTTCCTCTTGAGCCTCCTCAGTTACATTTAAGAAGGATAAATCAACAGAGAGATGGTCTTGGGATTGTGACAAGCAAGTGATACTTTAAAGCATCAATAGGAGAGGTTATAGGGGTAAGTTAGAGATGACATCTGTCACTGTCCTCAAGCTTTTGCCATGGGTAAAGCCATCAGCCCACGGCAGCAGGGTTGTAGAATCCTTGTCAGGTCCCGGTTTTCTGGAGTGTCACCTTGGTCAGCTGCTTAGGGTTGTTCTTCATCATCTAGGTCCCAGGGTCCTCTGGTGCTGAGGCTGGCTTCACTCCTGTATGGTGAATCCATGGGGCTAGTCCTGTAACTTTAACTGCAGTGGGGGTTACAAGCTCAACAATATATGACCCCAACCAGTTGGGT
>NW_006200154.1:6123-14792 GCF_000334495.1 Tupaia belangeri chinensis | reverse complement strand
AAGGCATAGAAAGCAATCATGGATACCAGAGACAATAGGAGGAGGGTTGGACAGGGCAGAGGGTTAGGAATAGGGAATCAAGGATGGAGAAAAAAACAAAAAGCAAAATATACAAGACATAAGAAATGGAAAATTGTTTGTTGATAACATGTATGTTGATGTGCTTGATTGAGCCAACAGACAGTGTATTTTGGATGGAAAATTCATTTTGTATACTGTAATGACGTATAGTGTATTAATGTTTAAAAAAAGAAAAATAAATTAATTAATTAAAAATTCTTTCTTATCATCCCTAGTGAATACAAAAAGACCCAACCAAGCATTTTAGTCAACACCCTGATTCCCTGGGGTGATAAAATAATTGGGCAATCTATCCTAATTGTGCAGTTAGGTAATCAAATTTCTCAAATTCTTCACCTGTGAGAGAGATGCCCAAGAGCAGAAGAAAGTCCAGGAATTCAAACAAAGGGCATAGATAGTGTGACCTCCCACCGTTAAGTAGTATTGATCACCTCTAGTAATAAAAATAACAGCTAACTAGTTCCAAACACAGCAGTTGCTACCTAGCAGCCTGCCTTCCCAAAAGTCTTTTGGGTGCACTTCTTTTCTAAAATCTTTCTTTCCTATTAAATTCTCTTTTCTACCTACTTTTATTGTGGTTGAGGCTTTATTTTGCACCTAGGGACAAGTCTTTAATTTTAGTGATCTGGACCCAAAGAATCAAGGACTTCACAACACAGCTCAACACACTCATCCTATGAGAGGATCTGCCAACTGATTTCCCAAGGTTATGGGGTCTTCCTCACTCTAGTGTCCTTGGTGTTGGATGATTGTCACTTCCCTTGGCTCCCAGACTATCTTCAATAATTGATGGATTTCCTCCTTTTTTTTTGACTGTTTATCCTTCTGTTGAGAGGAGTTCTCCCTCTTGGTATATTGCCCCATGAACATGCACAGTAGCAAATGTATAGCTTGAGTCTGTGTAGATGTTTACTCTCTTACTGGCTGCCACTTTTAAGGCTCAGATTAATGCCCACAGTTCAGCCCCTTGAGTAGACCACCCTTGGGCGAGTGCTCCAGCCTCGATCACCATGTCTTGTAAGGTAACTGCATTGCCAGCATATGGAGTCTCATCCTTTGTGTAACTGCTGCCGTCAGTGAAGTGAGTCAGGGATTTTCAACGGTGTGTCCACAAGGTCAGGACGGCCAGAAAAAAAAACCTCATTGAGGGCTTTTTCACAACTGTGGTCGGGAAGCCCCAACATGTTTGAGAGGAAGCTAGCAGGATTGAGGGTCTGCAGAGTTTGAAGTCTAATTAAGGGATTTTCTTTTTCTTTTCTTTTCTTTTCTTTTTTTTTTTTTTTAATTAGGAGACTTTTAATCAATATACCCTGGTGGTGGGTCATACTAGAGCTGGCAAGCCATTTATGTTCCTTTGTATTTATTAACATGGCCACTGACTGAGGGACCCAGGCAAAGATAACTTGTCCCAAAGTTAGCTTGTCTGCTTCTCTAATCAGTTTAACAGTGGCAGTGAGAGCTCAAAGTCAAGGGAGCCATCCAGATGCCATTGGGTCTGGCCTTTTAGACAGGCAGGCGATAGATCTCTCTCAAGGCCCAAAGGACTGAGTCAGAACTCCTAGTGCTGTCTGGCTCTTTTTACATATGGATAGATTGAACTCCCCCGTGACCTCTGGGAGTTTTAAGCCCAGGTTTTCCGGAGGTTTGACTTGAGATCCTAGAAACCCTGCTCTTGGTAGGGTCCCACTTAAAGGGCTTCCTCTGGAACTTTTAATAGTTCATATAGTGGATTAGACTTTTTAGCAAGACCTGGGATTCAAATCCTACAGAATTCTGTGGATCCCAAGAATTCATGTAGCAGCTTCCAGCTTGTGAGCTGAGGCAAATCACTTACTACTTGATTTTGTTCTTGCTCAAGTGCAAGATTATTTTCAGTCAGAATGAATTCCAAAAACTGCATTTGAGTGCGGCAGACCTGGGCCTTTTTCTTTGAGATTTTGTATCCAACCTGGGACAGGAGCTGAAGCAGTACTCAAGTTCCTCTCCAGCAGTTTTCTCAGGTTGCTCCAGTGAGCAGAAAGTGATCAACATATTGGAGCAGAGTACACCCAGTTTCCTGACTTGAAAAATTCTCTAAATCGGCAACAAGCACATCTCCAAACAGGAGAGCGCCCTGCAACATATATGAATTGGGGTTGGTGGGATGTAAGGCCACCACGGTGGGGTTTACAACTTGCAAATCCTGAACTGGATGGTAGTCACCTGAAGCTCCCCTTCCCATGGGGAGGGAGGGCGTGTTCTAAGGAGACTGACATTGGACCAGGAGCCCGGCTTCTCTGAGCCCGTCGATGTGTTTCTTTATGGCTAGTCTGGCATCTCTGCTCACGGGGCACTGGCAGAGACATACATGCTGTGCCTGAGGTTTCAGTTTGACCTCCAAAGATGGGTGGTTGATTGCCATTCCTGGTGGGTTCTCCTTGACCTAAAGTCAGGGAAGTTTTAGACAAGTGGAGAGAGTGTCTCATCATTTCCCCTGGGGGCCTCAGGAGCCAACATTTGTTGCTCCTCCTTCCAGGGCATTGCTACAGCCAGAATTTTGGCAGGGCTGAAGGTTAAGGCAGCTAAGCTAAACAAGTCAAATCTGATTTGTGCTCTAAGTCCAGTCAGTAGGTCCCTTCCCAGCAATGGGACCGGGTGGGGCATCCAGTTGTCTGAGGGCGGTGGTGAGCAGGGAGGGCCCCTTTCTGCTTCATGAGCTGTGCAGCCAATTCGCATTTTTTTCTTCTCCTTCTCAGTTTATGAACACTCAATCAGCAATTTCTAGGGGTTGGGAAGCATTCATCCCAGCAAACCCATTCTGTTTCTGGGGCTTCTTGGAGATGTCAGGAGCTGGCTGGGCTACGAATGTAACATTAATCAATTAATCATTCACTGGCTTTTAGGGCTCTCCATATTAAATGGAGTATAGGTCCGGTATGCTATGCAAAGCCTCTGTAAAACTGCCCTGGTGGTTCATTGTCTTTTGAATTATTTCTGTTGTTTTTGTCGTGTTGGTAGGTTTCTTTGTACCGGCTTCATCCCCTGCAAGAGTGCCTCTCTGTATTTAGGGACACGCTCTTGTAACCATGTCTTTGCAGCTGTAAGGACTCTGTGTTGTTCTTCCATATTCAGTAAAGTGAGGAGGAGCTGGCTAGACATCTCTAGTGGGCTGATGGGTTTGGAGCATAGATTCCATGAGCTCTCTCATTGCCTGGGGCTGTTCTAAGTACAGGGTGTGTGGTGTTTCCAATTAAGCAAGTCAGTGATGGTAAAGGGCTGGTAATATAATGTTGCACTGCCTTCCCTAATAGCCCCATCTACAGGTAACTGGGGCAGCCCTTGGGTCTCTTGCAAGGGCATCTGGAGAGTGAAGTTTCCCCAGGCTGCAGTAGTTCCCTAGGTGAAAGCAGGGCAGGCAGAATCTGGGTGTGGAAATCAGGAAGGTCAGTGGCCTCTCCCCTGGGCAGGCTGAGCTGCTACAAGTCCCATGAATTTCGCCAGTTTTAACTTAACTCTGTAATCCCCAGAGAAACCTTTCTCTTTTTTTGGAGAGGTATTTTTTTTGTTTTGTTTTGTTTTGTTTTGTTTTTTCTTCCTAAGGGTGTGTGCACTCGCCAGACAAACAGAGAGAGACAGAGAGACAGAAAGTGAGAAATCACCCGCCCAGGGGGGATGGCCACGTGAGTTGCCCCAGGCTGCAGTAGTTCCCCAGGTGAAAGCAGGGGAGGCAGAATCTGGGTGTGAAAATAGGGAAGGTCAGTGGCCTCTCCCTTGGGCAGGCTGAGCTGCTGCAAGTCCCATGGATTTCTCTGGTTTTAACTTAACTCTGTAACCCCCAGAGAAACCTTTCTTAAAGTTAGTCAGCATACAATACAGCACAGTGGGCTTGGGAGATTTGGACTGAGGTTTTCCCATTGCACCCTTAATTCTCTTTGACTTTTTCAGTTATTAAATATCTGCACTTCCCAAAAGGCACAGGAGATCACTGGTTGGAGGAAGGGCTCTATTAGCAGACTCTGGATGAATAGTGACTCTTAGGGGCAGGTCTTAGTCCAGAGGTTGGGAAGCCTCATGGCTACTGCTTAAAGGGCCAGACCACCTAGGTGATAAGTTTGTTGACATTTTTAAGGGGGGTATCTACCAAGGGCTGCAATTAGAAAGATGACAGCAGTTTCTCCCTGGGGTCCCTCTTCTCGGCTCTCCAATGGCTGATATTCTGGTGCCAAAGGGAGTACTCCTGTGGCAGATGACAAATGGAGTGGAGAAGGAAGTGGGAACAGGTGGTCTAGGTAGAGAGATTGATGCCTGCCCTCTCTTCTCCCAGGGAGAGTGGGCAGATCTCTCTCCCTGGGATAAGAAGGAGGACATCTTTCATCACAGTTGAGAAAAACTCATGTCCCAGCTTCCAGAGAAAAAACTCATGACCTAACATCAACTCTGCCTACTCATCTCTATAGGGAAAGCCCTACCAACTGCCCTTGTATCCCCCCTCCCATGAATGATGTCACAAAAAAAATGATATGTGCCCCTCCCCCCAGGGGAAGACCATTCAGATGTCTGCTCTGGCCGTGTCCCTCACAGGCTTTGTGTGTTTCCTTAACAATAGGCGGGCGGTTGGAAAAAAAACCCCCACCAAAACCCTCTCAAAAAAAAAAAAAAAGAAAGAAAGGAAGAAAAAAAGACCAGAACCTCCACCAGATTACACACATAAAGAGGGAAGGGAGCCCTCAGCGTGTAATACCGCCACTTAGTCTTTTCAGGAACACCACAGAACAGCAGAAAACAGACTCATGCCCTGTAGTGCAATGCACTGTAGGACCACAAACACATTCACTCATCACACTCACATTCATTCAGAGGTTATGCATTCCCTCCCCACATCAACTCAAAGATAAATAAGTCCCGACTGCTGGTCCTGTGACCAAAGGAGAATGTTCAAATCTCCTCTTCCACTCACTGAGTGGACTGACTGACTGATGAACTCTACAGACCAATCAGAAACAGATGAGTCCAGACTGCCTGTTCTGCAAGCAAAGGAGAGTGTAGGGCTCTCCTTATCCACTCCTTGAGTGGACTGACTGATGACTCTACAGATCCCCGGGGTTTGCCAGATTACCATAGGTGATGCATCCAGGTCCAGAATTGAAAGGTTTTTGCCGGCAACTCGCTGAACCTCCTTGTCCAGGGAGTGGTACGGCAACGGTGACCCCAATCAACCACAAAAGTCGGTTCTTGATGTAAAATACAAGAGGCTTTATTGCTAGCATGCTAGGACTCCACTCTCAGTCATACAAGACATGGCTAAGAGTGAAGCCCTGAACCAAGGAGTATTCAGGTTATATAGACATGAGTCCATGGGGTGAGGGGAGGAGAGAGTGAGGAAGCAAGATAAGGGGTATCAAGGGTAATTTTATGGCGACCCTGAAGTTGCTTGCTCAGACAAGACAAAAACGTTTATCTTTACAGTTGTAGCCATTTGGTCAGATTTGCAGGAGCACTTGATCTGGGTTTCCGGGGCTAGTAGAAGGGGGGAGTTTTACAATACAAGGGTCCAGGCTTCCTGTAAGGTGCTAAACTAGCTTGCCAGACTAGTTTGCAAATGGCTCTGGGCTTTCTGAAAGGTGTTAATGAATTACCCCAGGTTTCCACAACTTCAGCAGCATCTGCTTTAGTACAGAAGCAAAAGAGGCAAAGGTTAGACTTTATCTTTGTAAGACAGGGTAGTCTAACTTTATTCTTAGAGAATAAGAGTTGGTCCAGAATGCTTGTTCTCCAGGAGGGCACCCAGGCTGAGAGATTCTGTCAAACAAGTTGGGGTGTGCCTATCCCTCCATACCACAGTGCTCATCCCAAAGAAGGGAACACCCTGGGATCAGTGGCTCAAAGGGCCAGTCTGATTTTGGCTTCCCAGCCAAACTATCAAATATTGTGCAAAAACAGAGGGCCAAGGGACAAAAAGTAACATTCTGCAGAGATAGAAATACTCTTTATTGTTACTGCCAGTGGGCATGGAGGACTTAACATTCTGAACAGGCCTTCTTTTATAGGGGAGTTTGGTGGAAGGGGGGACTCCAGCAGGCTAAGGATATCCTATTAAGAAGAAGCTCTAAGTTTACTTTAGTAAAGAAAGGGTTAGTTAAGTAGGGTGTCTGTCTTTTCAAGGCCTCAGGTGGCTTTTATCATTTCAAAGGGGGAGAGGCAGTAAATTCACAGAGGCCTAGGTAGTGTCAGCAGCTGTCTGCCTTGGGCTAATGTGAATTCTGGAAAATCTCCACACCATGAAGAGGAGTGGTCAAGAGAGACTTGGCACAGACAGGCCTCAGTAAGGCTGCCCACATCACTTAGAGGATAACACTGCTGCTATGCAACTAAGACTAGCATAAGGTGTTATGAGATAGATTAGCTGGAATATAGTTAAATGTGAAGGCTCCATATGAAAAACAAAACAAAACAACAACAAAAAAACAGCCTACAGGCAACTGAACAAAGCCAATAGCATAACTAACATTTTCTTTGTTTTGTTTGTTTGTTTGTTTTTTGTTTGTTTGTTTTTGCAGGAATGAGATCCTCGTGGCAAATGTAGACAGTTGGATACACAATTTTAAACTTGCACTCAAGTGTCATTGCTAGACATTAAAACTTTTGGGGTATGTAGCATAATGAGTCCTTTAGGAGGTTCTAAAGATACAGGTCCCCAATTATACATATCTTAGTAAGAAATGTTTTGTTAATATTTTGGAAAATAGTCAATTGTCAAATCTCTTCAAGGGGTTTACATACTGGTTGAGCATGTTCACTATGTTGAAGACAAAAGTTAGTCAAATTTAACTCTTGAGCCAATTTTGTCTACATATTATATCTAATGCTTGGTGTAATTCATCTTGCAAAGGTTCACAATTAGCAAGTGTTAAAGAGGGTTGAATTGACCCTGATAAGCATACAATTATGATATTACATATATCATTGAGTTAGCAGTCTATTTGGCAAACAGCAATGAATGAGTTCTCAGGAGTTGGTTCTTTTTCTTCTTCTTTCAGCATTTCCTGAACATAGTTAGCTATTGTTTCCATGTCACCCAGGTGCTAGGACTCACTGTGGCTGGCCTGATATTTCTTTTCTTGGTCTTCCTCTTTTCCTGAATCTTAGTTGGAAGCTTGGTATCAGGCTTTGTGGTGTCTGATGCAAACTCATGATGTGCAGGTCATATACATGAGAGGGGATCCAAACCAGACCTATAGGGGTAAACACAGAGGCAAACCCTCTTCCCCAAGTTATTAGAGGAACTGGGCCTTGCCAGGTAGGATCTAAAGGCATTTTATAGAAAACATCAGCCTGAGGGAGTTTTTGTGAGGCTGAGGTACTTGCCAGGCTGTGCTCCATTGGTGCAATTTTGAATAAAAAGTCAAATTTAGATTATTTAATTTAAACACAGTTAAAGAAAACAATCTGGCAGAATGGGTCGAGGGGGGCCCTAGATTCCCCTTTCTTTGTTTTAAAAATATGGAGAGGGTTTGTTTTATTAACAAACTCTAAATTAGTAAATTAGGTCTATTTAGACTGTCTTTTAGTACATAATACACCTAGTAATGTGACCCATTGTTTTATGGCCACCTCAGATATTATTTGTTATATGTGCTTTTTTTCATAAAATCTTTCTAACTCTTTACAAGTCCCTCTAAGAACTTCTTCAACATAACTTACACCTTTTGCAACAAGCTTTATTCCTTGATTATTTTCCCCCTTTTACTTTTTTCTTCATTCTGGAATAATCCAGCCATTTTACTTTAGGACAAACATTTGACCATACAGAACTCTATTGAAATGTTCTCTTTCTTTTCAAACTATACATCACAAATACATTTGTATACTTATTTCTTTCTTTCTAAATCTTTTTCCTACTTACCATTTCCTTTCTACCTGGTTTCTCCCCCTCTCTCTCTCTTTTATAAAGCTCCCTTTGGAGATAGTTGTTACCTCTGATGAATTAGATAAGAAAAATATTTTGTTTGACATTTTAAGGATTATTTTAGGCTTTTAAAATCTATCTCTTGTTCTTTTGCCTAGCCTGGAAAATCTGACACCCTTTAGCTTGTAACTTTATATGTAGGACTTTACATATTTATCAGAATTTTTGACTTATTAAAGCAAAATTAGCTTTTAGTACCTAGTAGCAGCTTACAGATATGTACTTTACAAACAAAAACTGTTTAACAAATTTCTCAATTTAGAATAAAACTTTACTATTGATAACAGTTTAAGATGTTAATTATTTGAAAAAAAAAAAAAACTTTTCAAAGGCATCAAACAAAGCAATTGACCATGAACGAAAAATTCCAAGCACGCTAGGGATGAGAAAGGGTTAACTCAGGACCAGCATTTGGCTTAATGGCTATGTCACTGGACTCCCATGTAGTCGACATGGTTCGAGTCCTGGACCCGGTGGCTTAAACTCACACTGGGTGCATGTGCGTGAATGCCCAAGATCTCAAGAGGAGAATGGAGAAGGGACTGTGGTGTGGCCATCCACCCTGGGGGGTGATTTTTCACTTTCTGTCTCTCTGTCTTTTTCTGTCTTTCTGAGTAGTGCACCGCCCTATAGCAAAAAAAAA
>NW_006200154.1:1265-6017 GCF_000334495.1 Tupaia belangeri chinensis | reverse complement strand
GCCACAATCCCTTCTCCTCCATTCTCCTCTTGGGATCTTGGCCACGCATGCACACGGGCCCTGTGTGTGTTTTAAGCCACCGGGTCCAGGACGGGAACTGTGGTCAACTACGTGGGAGTCCAGCGACATAACCAGTAGTTACGCTAACTACTGGTTCCCAAGCGTACCTATTTTTTTAGAGGTCCTGATAGCTTACTCTTTACTAGAGAGACTTCTTCTGGTAAACTTAAAGAAACATGCTCTTGAGCAATTAAATTAATGCCAGCACTTCCAGCTCTAGCATGAATGGAGTCATAAATTTCCAGTCTAGTTAGGTAAGGGCTGGTTAGGGCTTTTGTCAGTTACTGGGTTGGACTGAGAGAAGAGTGATGCCTCCTTTGATTTTGGGCTGGAGGCGTGCGCAGTATCAGGCTTTCTGAAACATCAGTAAAAGAGCGGTACTTGTTAGTTAGATACGGGAATTCTTGTAGCAGTAGGTTTTCATTCATTTTTTTTTTCTTTTTTTTGAGAGGATTTTTCTATAGGGCGCGTGCGCTTGCCAGACAGACAGAGAGACAGAGAGACAGAAAGTGAGAAATCACCCCTCAGGGGCAATGGCCATACCGCAATCCCTTCTCTGTTCTCCTCTTGGGATCTTGGGCACGCACACACATGTGCCCAGCGTGAGTTTAAGTCACAGGGTCCAGGACTCGAACCGTAGTCGACTACGTGGGAGTCCAGCAACATAGCCATTACGCTAACTGCTGGTCCTGACATTTTCCAGAAGGCTTTCTTTGTCTTTCCTTACAATCTTTGATGACATGTTCCTCTTTTCCACATCAATAGCATTTTCTATTTGGAGGTCTCAATACTGCAGCCAACAATCTTTGTTTGTGGCTTTCAGTACCTACTATCTGACATGCTTTTATTATGTCTGCTAAAGAGGTGATGGGCTTACCATAAATACCTTTCAATTACCTCCTGCCAATCCACATTAGCATTCTCAAAGCCAGTTATTTCAACAGTGCCTCAGCTGCATCTGCATTCTCTATTTGCCAGTAAAAAGAGTTTTGTAACCTGTCCATAAATAAAAGTCATAGGTTTCTTATGGCCCTTGATGCACCTTAACAAAAGAAAGGCATCCTCCAGAAGAATTAGGTATTTTCTTCCATGCACAAGTGGCAATGGTGGCTATTTGCCCAAACTTCAAGTTGCTCATTAGTAGCATAATCACCAGTCCCTGACATTTCAGCAGTCACTTCTGATTTCTTATTACATTATTCTCTGCCATCTGATGGCATCTGTCGTCAAACTCTTGTCTCCAAACTGTATATTGGGCAGGAGTAATTACCATTTTTACCCACACTTTCCAGGCATTGGTTGTAAGCTCATAACTTGTCGCTATGTTGTCTATCATCCGTATAATGTAATTACTGCTGATTCCATATATGGTAATAGCGTGTTCCTTAATTCCTTAAGTATACTATAGGGTAAACATATGTGGCTTGACTCCTTTTGCATATAACAAGACAGACAGAAAGTGTGGAAGTGTTCCCTTCTTGTAAAGCACTGATTAGACATTTCTATAAACATCCCCTGGGCAGTTTTTCACTAGTCAGTTTTTTAGATAAGGCCTTGAATGGAGGAGGAGGATTAGAAGGACCAGCGGGGCAGTTGGATTAGGTTTGGTCTCTGCATTAGGTGTTAATAGCTCTTTCAGAGGGGGTTCAGTGTTATCAGGTTTTCCAAATTGAAGCATGGCATTTCTGCATAGATGCCAGGCATGCAATTTTTTTTAATAGACCACAGATTAGTTTATTTTTAACACCCATCATGCCATGAAGTCATAGGGAATAGGTTCCAGTAGCTCAGGCTCCTTTCTATTGGTTCTCAAAAAGTGTAGTTCTCTGGGTGGAGCAGGCTGGTGCTTTAGTTGAACCCAGATCCCTTTCTCTTTGGTTTTCTGCTTTTTCTGGTTATTTTCTTTCACATGCTTTAGGAAGCTATCTCTACTCACAACAATGCCAACAGCATGCTCGGTAACATTGTAGACTCTTCCACTTTTGCCATGGTAACATTTGTGGGGCATTCCTTTTGAACAGTACCCATTCCCTTGATGTCTACAGTATCACCTTTCTTGTAGGTTCACATATATGTTGCCAAAGGAACCACTCCATGTTTTCTAAAAGGCCTAAAAAACATATATGGGGTGCTTCTCCTCTTCCCCTTTGTCCCTTTGTGTTCATCATTTTGATTAATTACTGGAAGATGGAGGTTCTGGCCAAAAGCAGCATGTAATTTTTTTTTTTTTTTTTGCAGGATACAAATTTATTTATTTATTTTTCTTTCATTTATTTATTTTTACATTTTTCCACAAACATTTACTTTACATAGCAAAAAATTTTAGCTCATACTCCATAATTCTTGACAGTTCACAAACAACTTTCAAAATTTCAAAATACTGAATTTTAAAGATAATGTTCAAAATATGTCTTATAATTTTGTATAATTTTATAACTCTAAATATGTATATATTTAGAGTGAAGACACTCGGCATATATTAAGTGGGGACATACAATGCCTCTCCTTCATAGAGCATGTAATATTTTTATAGGAGCAGGCGACTCTTTAAGTAAGCAGTTACCAATTTTTTTCCGAATCAGTTAATTTCAAAGATCTGCCCTCAGGGTACCAAGGGCAATAGGTATCAATTTCCATTAACATTTGAGAAATGGTTTTGGAGAGCACACAGTGATTAGCCTGACTTAATACATACAATAGCTCCTCCTTGTGAGCAGTGTGAGTGGGAGATAGCCTGTTACCTGTCCTGATTCCTGGGATCTCCGTAGACATGAATGGTGTTTTAACCCTTCTCTGGTCTAGAATCAGTGGGTAGGCTGCTTGAGAAATGCTGCATGAGTGGGAGACAGTCTGTTACCCACACTAATTTTCTGGGATTTCTGAAGAGATGAACAGTGTACCTATAGCCCTTACTTGGGTGAGAAATTATTGTGTAGACTGAAAGACAATTACTTTGCTCACCTCCAGTTCTAAAAAGCATAGCTCTTATCTATTGCCTTTGGGATCAGGTGTCAACACAGCTGCTGCAGGGCTATCTCATGAAGAGAATGGACTTTAAAAGTGCTCAGGAGTAGAAAAGCCTCAACAGGGTTGTAGGTCTTGGTCTCATGTAACACCCCAGTGCTTATATGAAGCAGTTAAATAACCTGCAGTGGGAGCAGAGGCCTGAGGACAGTGACTGAGCTGAGGCCAGTCTTGAGCCTACAAAGGATGGGAAAGAAATGTTCCTGGTGCGTTCCAGGCAGCTCCCTCCAGAGTGTGACCTCTAGCTGGTCAGAAATCTACAGTAGGAGGTTGACACTAAGAAGAACAAGAACAGATGTCCTGTGGGTTCTGTCCTTTCTGAGGTTGTAACTTTGTGGCAATATTCTGGGCAGTGTTTGTGTCTGAACAACATACAGTCACTGAGTGAGGCTAGATTTTGTATGAGAAGAAAATCTCTAAGGGTCAGACTTACAAAAAGACTCACCTGGATTGTGTACTAGAGAAAAGGTTTCTGATCTTCACAGTTTACTAAGGTAAGAACCAGCTGCTAGAAATGAAGATGATAAATGTGGGATTATTTCCATACATGAGGAGTTTTAGGAGGGCATGAGCTCCCTGAGTTAAATCCCTCACTTTCTGTCTCCTTACCAGGGACAGACCCACTCTGGGCCTTCATTTCAGCATCAGAATCTGCATCCCAGCTTCGGAATCTGTTTTATCATCTGGGTGTAGATTTTCAGTGTGAACTGTGGGTTAACCAGGCTGGTTATGTCAGCAAGGGCAAATGTGTGCTTTTATTCACTTTTTAAAAACAAATTTGTCATCAGGCACCTGTGCTCACTGGGCAGAGAGACAGAGAGTGGTAAAGGAAGAAATCATCCTCTCAGTGGATGGCCATGTGACATTCCGTTATCCTCCATTTTTCTCTTGAGATTTTGGGCACACATGCACACAGATTCGGTGTGACTTTCAAGCTGCTGGGTCCAGGACTTGAACCTCAGTCAGTCATGTGTGAATCTAGCACCGTAACTACAATACTGCCTGCTAGCCCCACTTTTAATTCTAGTATACAATATTGCTGCAACATAACTCTAGCTTTTTTCTTTTGAGCTAAAAGGAATATTTGTAAAGCAAAACTTACAAAGAAAAAGAGTTTATTAGTCTCACAAAAGCTTTCTCTGATGTAAACTCTTTCATAGCAAGTTACATGCATTGTAACCCTTTTATTACTATAAAGACTCTCACTTTATTCAAAGGATGTGCCATTATTGATACCTGGCCATGCTGCCGTGGGTCTGACTGCACATCTCAGTGTCTGACTCTTAATTGATGCGTCTGAAACCCAGAAACTACATTTTCCTTATACTTTTGCTTTATAGTTTTTTTGGTCTTGACAGAGTTTACAACAGACAAAGGTAACAGAGGAGCATCTTCTGAAGATGGGAGAAGAAACGGGTTTTGGGAAAAGTGCATTAGCAGAAGATGTTCAATGTAATATCTTGGCAGAGATCACAGTCCATTTAACAGGATGTGTCATGAGCCCAAGGGAGATGGTGAGCCTCAAATTAGCTAGAGAAAGAATGTCTTCTGACAAGCAATCACTTAGACAGTAAGATACACCCTCTTACTCTTATATACATATATGGCAATCTACCTACCTACCTACACACACACACACACACACACACACACACACACACACACACA
>NW_006200154.1:0-1158 GCF_000334495.1 Tupaia belangeri chinensis | reverse complement strand
GAGAAATGAGGTATGAGGAAGTCCTGGCCATGCTATCCATATTTCTATCCCAAATCCCTGCACCCTGGAGGACATCAGTCTCTCTCTCTCCTGGTCCAGAGAGTCCTGGCCTGGGTGGAGCTTCTGTTCTGAATATAGGGATTGATTTCATTGGTCACAAAGCCTGAAATTCCCTGTGCATTCTGTGATCTGTGTCAATGAAGACAAAGCAGGAAGACACACTTTTCTGCTCTGGAAAGCATGAGGCATGTTCTGCTAAAATGCAAATATTTTCTATCCGAGGCTAGATCTGAGAGTCAGGAATGTACCCTGTGCAAGTGTGTGGGCAAGAAGCTGTCACTCAGGCTCTACTCCATCAGGTGTCTGATTCTTCTCCTGTTAATCAGACTCCACAGGGGCCAGGTCACTGTGTAATCAGGTGTTTAGGAGCAAGACTCTGAGACCAGTTGAATCGGGGTCACTGCAGTGAGGCTCTGAGCACTGTTTAGTCTTATGTGCTGTTTGGCTAAGGTTGTGCAGTCAACAATCACCTAGGTCCTCATTGTCTCTATTTCTGGCCTTTCTTCTAATGGCTTTGCTGTGGAGGGGCCTCCTGTCTCAAACTCTGTCACCCTGTGACCTGCACTGGCTGAGAGGACAGGAAGGACTTAGTGACACCACGGAGGTTGAGAAATGATAAATGTAAGTGCTAAATCTCTGGGGTTTGGAAGTGGGCATGTTGGTAGAAACTGGGCATAACTGGTTGTTGCAGAACTAACCTAGTCTGTGTTCAAAAGGAGTCTCCAGTCCCAAATCTGTAGCTGGCACAGCTGAACCCTCGTCACCTCCAGCCCTGGGTAGCAATTCAGCAGCAGCAGGATTCCCTTTTCCTGACATGTCCTTGTATAGAGACTTGTGCCAGCTAGAACCTTTTCTGGCCAACCCAGAGTCTTCTTCAATCATGTGGTATGGGTAGGAAAGTCACTGAGATATCCCTACAGGGGGTCATGAGCTTTCTGCTGGGGAGCATCTGTGGTCTGTGACACCTTATTCTCAGGGGACCAGTTTTCTACTGAGTTTTCTAAATAATGGGAAGCAGGGGCACAAACTTAGGAACCTGTTCTCTTCATAAGGCAGGAAATAAAAAACACGTTTCTAGCTCACACCTGGTATTTCCTA
>NW_006200153.1:0-779 GCF_000334495.1 Tupaia belangeri chinensis | reverse complement strand
ATGGAATACTAAAGGCAAATCTTTTTTGATCTAAAGGATGTGGGGGAATAGTAAAAAAAAATGTTGGCGGTCAATAACTACTTTAAAGAAATTAAGGGGTATGGTAGCCCAGGTTGAAGGGCCCCTTTGAAGTGCCCACATTGGAACCAAGTCTTGGAGCAGGAGCCATCCATTTTCCAGATTTTTTCTTGATAACAAATATGGGGGTATTTCATGAAGCGGTGCTCTCCACGATGTGTCCTGATTCAAATTGTTACTGTACTAACAATTGAGCAGCCTGGAGCTTTTCTGAAAGCAGAGGCCATTGATCAACCCACACTGGAACATCATCTTTCCAAGTGATTTGATCCACGTGAGGCACAGGAATGTAAATGGCTGCTAGGGAAAATTTCCCAGTCTGGCTCTATCCAGTTTAGGTTCAGGCAGTAGGGCTTGAATAATGCCTGACTCATTTTTCCACAAGTCTTTTCCTGGCGTATAACCCTGGGCCAGCATTTGTGCAGTGACTGTGTCATTCGGACTGAACATTAAAAGACTCATCTGTGACAACAAGTCTCGGCCCCACAAGTTAATAGGAAGGCACTGCAGTACAAAGGGCTGGATGTGTCCCTGATTGCCCTCCTTGTCTGTCCATTGTAGTATTTTTGAACGTTTTTTTCAGAATTCTGACTTTGTCCGATACCCTTTAAATTAGTCAGTGTTGGGGTTAAGGGTCAAGAGTGGGACCCATCATCTTTCTTAGTAGTAGTAACATCAGGGAACCAGCAGTTAGTGTAATG
>NW_006200152.1:0-814 GCF_000334495.1 Tupaia belangeri chinensis | reverse complement strand
AGACTGGTCATAGTTCCAGCTGACATTCTGGTTCCAGCAGGCTGTCATATCCCTGAGTTGTGACCATCTGCACCAATCAACAATTTGGTTCATATCACCTAGGGTAATATGAACCCAAGGGCTGGTGTCACCCATGCAAAATGGACAAGGTCAGGTGTAGCCAACAGCTTTGCTCCTGTAGAGGATTGTCACTCGGTCAGCCACAGCTTCCAGCTGCTTGGTGAGGGTGTACATGATGACGTTGTTCTCCACTATATAGCCCATGTCATGTAAATGATCCTTATCAAACATTATCAAGGCCTCTGAGCCAGCATCCCACACCTGCATTTGCTGGAAGGCTCTGTATCTCATTTTGCAGATGTGGTCCCAGGCACCAAAACAGCTGAGCAGGGTTGCAGAGCCAGGGGAAATGGAGCTGACCCTATTGCTGTAAGTTTCTGACAATTTCTCCCTTTTCTTAAGTCTTTTTTTTGTTTTTTTTTCTAGAGAATATGAGAGTTATGTTCATATTCTGGATACTAGTCCTGACTAGATAAAAGTTTTCTTTTGGCGAATTTGAGAATTCTGTCTATATTCTAGGTGCTAGCCTTTATTAGGTAGAAGACGTTTTTTCCTCCAGAAACAATGGACTTGAGGGGCCAGCAGGTGACGTGTGGGTTAAGGCACTGGACTCTCACATGGATGACTCTGGTTTGAGTTCTAGAGCTGGTGGCCTGAAAATAACTGAGGGAATATGTTTGTGTGCCCATAATCCTGACAAGAGAATGGAAGAGAGGAGATTTAGGCTTGGTTATCACCCCTAGTGAGTGATTTC
>NW_006200151.1:0-511 GCF_000334495.1 Tupaia belangeri chinensis | reverse complement strand
CACCCCCGGGGAGATGGCCACGCAGCAGCAAGCCCTTCTCCGTTCTTTCCAGGATACACACACACCACACACAAACACGCCTAGTGCTCAGTGTGTTTTAAGCCACCACAGCTGGGTTGGCTATGAGAGTCTAACGCTTTAACCACTATGCCACCTGCTGGTCCCAAATAAGCTTGCTTTTGTAAGTATGCTAGCTTTCATTTTGAAAGAGCACTGCTGTGCTTTATAACTCCAAGTCTAGTGTGTTTAGTGTATGAATTGATAAATGGAATAATGTTAAAATTTTGTTTTTGATTGTGGTCAGCAGGTGCAGTGGTAGTTAGGGTGCTGGACTCCCACATGGTCGACCACAGTTGGAATCCCAGACCTGGAGGCTTGCATTCTCACTCTCCTTCTGTCTGTCTGTCCCTGGTGAGTACACATGCCCTATAGCGATTAAATAATAATAATGATAATAAGGAAAATGAAATAATTATTTTTCAAAGTAATACCAATAGTAAATTAAATAATT
>NW_006200150.1:0-1033 GCF_000334495.1 Tupaia belangeri chinensis | reverse complement strand
TAGAGCTTTTACACTTATCAGAGTCAAAAAGGAAGAAATCACTACCAAGGGAGGATGGCCACACCTCAAGCCTGACTCTCCTCTCCTTTCTGGATTTTGGGCATACATGCACTTGTGCACTAGGGAGTTTCAAGCTACTGGATCTACTCATACTGTGCTTGGCCATTTGGGCATCCTGGGTTTTAACCACTACACCACCTGCTGGCACTTAGGCTAATTTCTTAAAATTAAAATATTCCCTTACATAACCAAAATACAACTTGAAAAATTAAGAGATTAGTAGTACTTAAATATATTACTGGGCCAGCTGGTAACATAGTAGTGAAATGGACTATATCCCACAAGGACGACTACAAAAATTCAAGTCCACTCAGTGGATTAAACACGCCAGGCATCAGTGCTTTCCTGCCCAGGTTCACAACAGGAAGAGAATTGAGTTGGGGTTGTGGCTCGACCATTCCATTGCTGGTGTATGTGTGGCGAAATGCCTTATCACACTCTCTGTCTCTCTCTGATGAGCATATGCACCTTTTTACAATTTTTTTTAAATTGACTTGGGACAAGCAGATGGCATAGTATTATGTTGCTACACTCCCACATGGCCAACAATACAAAATTCAGACCAGCAGCTTGAAGTTCATTCCTGACATGTGTGTGTGCATGCCAAAAATCCTGAGAAAAGAAGGAAGGAGAAGGGATTGGGACATGACCACACTCTTGGAAGGAGATTTCTCACTTTTGTTCTCTTTATTTCTCTGTTCTCTGTCAAGTGCACATACCCTATTACAAAAAGTCTCTCAAAACAAAACAAAAAAATTATTTAGTAAGATATATTTAGATCTGGACCACTGTCAAATTATATGAATTTTGATAACAAAGCCTCCTGCAGGGTTACTATCAGATGCAGCCTAATTCCCTGAGGTTGTCTCTGACTTTTGATCCACGAAGGTCTAGACTCATCTTTTGTTTTAGTGATCTAGCACTAAAATCCACCTGTTCTCCAAAGAGCCTGTATCCAGTCCTCATGAATGGC
>NW_006200149.1:0-2632 GCF_000334495.1 Tupaia belangeri chinensis | reverse complement strand
AATTTGGAACTTAAGAGCTCAGGTAAGCATGCTCTGAGGCCTGCTCATGTTCTACACAAAACACACACACACTAACACACTAACACACACACCAACTATGAACTCTGGTGTCCTCAGTCACATTAGAAAAAGAATGGATATGAGACCATTCCACAATATAAAATCATTTTTCCCTAAAACATGTAGAAATGGTGCCCAAATTCCAGCTGCTAAGTTTTCCATAAACAAGAAACATGGACCTTCATTTTAACATGACTGTTTCATAATCTGTTTATTATTTTATTTTAATTTCTTTTTATTCACCTTGTAATTTTTTTCAATATTCGATTGCTTTACATCGTTTGGCTTGTAAAGAGTACACAATTTGTTTTTAAAGGGGCAAAAATACAAGGGGACCAGGACCAGCAGATGGCGTAATGGCTATGTCACTGGACTCCCATGTAGTCAACTGTGGTTTGAGTCCTGGACCCGGTGGCTTAAACTCACACCAGGCATGTGTGCATGCGTGCCCAAGATCCTGAGAGGAGAATGGGAGAGAAGGGATTGTGGTGTGGCCATCCCCCTGGGAGTGGGGGGGATTTCTTGCTTTCTGTCTCTCCGTCTCTCTCTGTTTATCTGGCGAGCGCACACGCCCTATAGCAAAAACCTCTCCAAAAAAATAAAAAAAAAAAAAAAAGAAGAAGAAGGGGACCAACAGAGAGGAGAATGGAGGAGAAGGAATTCTGGCATGGCCTCTAAAAAATAAATAAATAAAAATGAAAAATAAAGGGTCAGTAGGTGGCATGGTGGTTAAGCCACTAGACTCCCACATGGCCAACCACAGTTCCAGTTATGGAACTGGTAGCTTAAATATCACCCTGGCTACATGGGCATCCATGCCCAAACTCCTGAGAGGAGAATGGAGAAGAAGGGATCGCAGCATATTCATCCCTCCTAGAGCATGATTTTTCACTTTCTCTCTCTCTCTCTCTCTCTCTCTCTCTCTCTCTCCCCTCTCCCCTCCCCCTCTAGTCTTTCTTGGACACGCACACAGGTCCTATGGCAAACACCCTCCCAAAAAAATAGAAGAAAATGTACGCGAGGAAGGGGGAAAGATTAATAAGCTCAAGTGGCCCTGAGAGATGGTGATGAAGAGAAACCCCCTTGGTCCTGAGGCATGCCAAGCCCAATTACATCCCTGTATGCCCAACATAAGTAACAAACCAGCTAAAATTAACATTTTTTTATAAAATAGTGCAATATACTGATGGTGCCTGGATATGTTACAGATTGAACTACCCAAGAGAACAATGAGCAAAATCAATAAATCCACAATTCACAAAGGGAAGTATCAAAATACAGCATAATAGAGGATCTTTAAAGAAAGGGTAAAAGTCTATGGAATTATGTTTCATTAAAAACTAATGGAATCAGGGGGCTGGCTGGTTGCATGATGACTGGGAACCCTGGACTCCCACATGGCCAACAGTGGTTCGAGTCCCAGACCTGACAGCTTACTTTCTCACTTTTCCTCTCTTTCTCTCTTTCTCTCTCTTTCTGTCCCTCTCTGGTCAAACTAAAAGAAAAATAGGAAGAAGATAAAGAGAAGCCTCTTTGGTCAAACTAAAAGAAAGGAAAAAGAAGAAATAAAGAGAAAAAGAAGGAAGGAAGGAAGGAAGGAAGGAAGGAAGGAAGGAAGGAAGGAAGGAAGGAAGGAAGGAGGGAAGGAAGGAAGGAAGGAAGGAAGAAAGGAAGGAAGGAAGAGAGAAAGAAAGAAAGAAAAGAGAGGAAAAGAGAAAGTTAAAAAAATCATTCTTAAAAAAAATCAACTAATGGGATCAGAAAACTAGGTTTAGCATCTCATATCTAGCCCTTAGTGACTCCATAGCAATGAATGAAGCAGAAATTTTATAGCTTCAAACACATGGCTTGACTCTCCATGAAAAATGCACTTCTTCCATGAATAGCTTACATAACTACATTCTCCATTCTTCATTAAGAATGCACCTCTGGGATAAATGGAGGAGAAGGGATTGCGGCTTGGCTATCCTCCCTGGGGGCGGGGGGGTGATTTCTCACTTTCTGTCTCTCTGTCTCTCTCTCTGGTGAGTGCCCACACCCTATAGCAAAAACCTCTCCAAAAAAAAATGCACCTCTGAGACCAGCAGATGGCATGGTGACACAGGCACTGAATTTACATAAGTCTCACCACAGTTAAGGCCCTGGCCCTAGCAGCTTAAAAATCATACCAGGTCCATATTCACATGCCCGAAATTCCAAGAGAAGAATGGAGAAGTGATTGCCATGTGGTCGTTCTTCTGGGAAGTGATTTCTCACTTTCCCTCTTTCTGTCTTTCTCTCTTTCTCCGGTAAGCATACATGACCTATGGAGGAAAGAAATTAAGGAAAAAAAATAGAGAGATAAGACATTTATGGGAAACAGAAATGGATTAGTATCTGTTGATGAAATGTGCATACTATACTCAACTGGACTCGTGTGAAGTGTATTCACGTTGGGTAAATTCACTTTACAAGCTAAGGGATGTATAGCAATTGAATGCAAATAAAAAAGTTTAAATAAGTAAGAAAAAAATAAAACATCTCTTACCTCTATACTTCCCACCCTGCCCACACTGATCTCCCAAACACTGAA
>NW_006200148.1:0-748 GCF_000334495.1 Tupaia belangeri chinensis | reverse complement strand
CCTATTTAATTACTGCAGTAAACTATATAGCCTTAATTAGGTGAAATTTTATACTATGTTCATTCTACTCACTGAGTTTATGCCTAAAGTCAAACGTGTACACAAATATATATATATCAATGCTGAACTTGCTATAGAAAGTATTTAGATTAATTAAGATATTTTGTGAATCAATAAAATGTGGAGGGAAGAAGGGGTAAACAACTGTAGATGCCAGAGACAGTGTGGGAGCAGGTTGAAAATTGGCAGAGGGTGAGAAGCAGGGAATCAGGGGAGAAAGAAAAAAAAAAGCAAAAATACATGAAAGACAAGAAATGGAAAATTATTTGTTCATGATAACGTGTATGGAAAAATCCTTGATTAAATCAATATACAGTGTATTGTGGATGGGAAATAACATTTTGTATGCTGTGATGATGCACAGTGAAAAATGCAAAATAAATAAATTTAAAAGTTAAAAATAACTAAATAACAAAATAGATCTATTTTGATCTCCTTATTTTTATCTTTTGATTGGTATTTAGACAACTGTATTATAATATAATTATTTGGTGGATCAGCAGGTGTCATACCAGTAAAAGTGCTACATTCCAACTTGGCCGACCATGGTTCAAGTCCCAAGTCCAGCAGCTTGAAAATCATCCTGGACATGTATGCATTCATGCCCAAAATCTCAAAAGGAAATGGAGGAGAAGGCATTTCAGCATGGACAAAAACCCAGGAGGTGATTTTTCACTTTCACTCTATC
>NW_006200147.1:0-1073 GCF_000334495.1 Tupaia belangeri chinensis | reverse complement strand
GGATTGCAATGTGGCCATCCCCCATTTTGGGTAACTTCTTGCTTTCTATCTCTCTATCTCTCAAGTTAGCATATGTGACCAATAGCAAAATCTCTCTTAAAAAATATTAAAACAAAGAGGTCTCTGTCATATGTCCCAGTTTAAAAGACTCATCAATGGCAACTGATGCTTTTCAATCTTAAGCCATCAGAGAAGTGTACAGACTTGTTGAATAATGTTTTGCCTCCCATTGTTCTGTGAAATCATGTGTAAATTCAATTGTCATACATTGATTAAGTGTGAACTAGAGGCTTACTCTTTCACTGTTCTGATCATATTATCCAAGTGTTACCAAACTTTTAAATATTTTAAATAGCCTTCTGCTTTTTTCCTTTATACATATTACTTTTCCTATTTTGCATTATATTTAAACCCTTGCCAGCTTTGCAAACTATAATTCATTTTTTAGATTTATTTATTTTTGTACATTCAATCACTGTGTATTATTACAGCTTGTGAAACGAATTCTCCCAACATGAATATACAGCACATTGGTCTGGTTTGAAATATTATCATACACGTTACCATCAACAGATCATTTTCCATTTTCATGTCCCTTAAATGTTTTGTTTCTTTTCTTTTCTCCCTTGATTACAATCCTCTCACTCTCCTCCGTTTTCCACACTCCTCCCATGCTATTTCTAGTATCTGCGATTGTACGTCATACTTTAATATCTTCAGATATTTCATTTTCTGTCATAAAGTGTAGATATTCAGTATATGTTAAGTGAGGACATACAATGTCTCTTTTTAATAATCTGGCTTGCTTCACAGTGCAGTAAATCTTCCATGTTCCTTCACTTTCTGTCAAATGCCAAGATCTTTTTTATTTTTATGAGTATTCCATAGTGTATTTATACAACAATTTTTCCACCTATTCATCTGTTAGTGGACTTTGAGTTGGTTCCATGCATTAGTAATTGTGATAAATGCTTCAGTAAACACAGATGTGCAAATACTTCCCTGACTGAGAGTGTATTCTTATTCTTTGGGTAGATACCCAGGAGAGGAATTGCTCAATTATATGGTAGCCC
>NW_006200146.1:0-1280 GCF_000334495.1 Tupaia belangeri chinensis | reverse complement strand
GGGAAGCCTCGCATGTAGAGGGGTTCGCGGGTGTAAAGCAAAGCAGCGTTTCAGGGTTTCAGTGAGAACAATCAGACTTTAAATATCCAGGGCTTGACAGATGCTCCCTGTTACTCGCCATTTTTCACAGAATCCTGCCTGACCTTCAGTAATAATGGCTAAGATCGAGTGAGTGGTGTATATCAGCTACTGTGTTAAATTCTTTCCAAAGATTTCTCTTCGTCTTTTCAGAACAGGCCAGTGAGATTGCGTTATTGTTAATGTCGATTTATAAATTGCTAATCTCTCTTCTTAAAGCCACGGCTAAATCTCAATAAAGATTAGTAAGTTTCCAAACATTGCACTAAATGTAATTGGTGGAGCCGAGATTTGAACTCACACCACAGTTGGGGGAATATACGCTAACCGAACACCGCACCACACCAAATTTCTGTATGTTGTTAAATGTCTAAGACGATCTGGGACCAGCAAGTGGCGTGGTGATTAAGGCGCTGGACACTCCCACATGGCCGACCAGGGTTCAAGTCCTAAATCTGGTGGCTTGCTTTCTCACTTCCTCTCTCTCTCACTCTCACCCTCCCCCCACCTCCTGCTCTCTCTTGGCAAAATAAAAAAAAAAAATGAATGAATAAATAAAAATAAAATAATTATTTAAAAAAAAATGTCTAAGACGATGTTTCACGTCCTCCGGGAACGAGCGATATGTAGGGAAGAGAAACACCAGTTCTAGAGCCCTAGGGTGATCTTCAAAACGGCGGAGTTTTCTTAGCAATGTCTTTACTGTGACTTTACCAGCATTTATGTCCGTAGCTTTTCATATTCTGTAACTTGAAAGAAAACCGATCTGGTATAATTGGAGGCTAAAGCATATTGACAAGATACTGGCAAGATACTCAAAAATTCTCGTATATTTAGTAAAACGTTTTTTTTTTCTTTTTCTTTTTCTTTTTTTAAGAGGTTTTTGCTATAGGGCACGTGCGCTCTCCAGAAAGACAGAGAGAGACAGAAAGCGAGAAATCACCCCCCAGGGGAAGCGAGAAATCACCCCCCAGGGAGGATGGCCATGCCGCAATCCCTTCTCCTCCATTCTCCTCTCAGGATCTTGGGCACGCACGCACAGGCGCCTGGCAGGAGTTTTAAGCCACCAGGTCCAGGACATGAACCGCAGTCGACTACATGGGAGTCCAGCGACATAGCCATTATGCCAACTGCTGGTCCCAGTAAAACGTTTTTGAAAAAATAGAAATACTGGGAACCAGCAGATGTCATAATGGTTACAT
>NW_006200145.1:0-537 GCF_000334495.1 Tupaia belangeri chinensis | reverse complement strand
GCTGGACTCCCACACAGCCAACCAGAGTTCATGTCCTGGACCTGGCTGGCGGCTTGCTTTCTCACTTTCTCTCTCTTTCTCCTTGTCTCTCTCTAGTGAGTGTATGTGCCCTGTAGCAAATTTTAAAAATAATAATAATAAATTTAATTAAATAAATCATTCTTTAAAAATGTATTCTTCCCCTGAATAATTAAACCTCTTTAGATTAAGACCAGAGTGGAAAATGTCCTATAAAAATGTCCTACAATAAAATGTCCTGTAAGATACCTACCAAGCTCATAAAGTTTCATTTTCTATCTGAAGTCACTCATGAGACTTCAACATAGCATTCAACCTCAAAAAAAAAAAAATAGTAAAGGAGACAAATCACATGACAATCTCAAAAGCAGAAAAGGATTTGGTGGGGCCAGTAGGTGGTATCGTGGTTAAGGGCGCTGGATTCCCACATGGTCAAGCACAGTTTGAGTCCCAGACCTGGAGGATTTCTTTCTCTCTTTCTCTCTCTTTGTCTCACTCTGTTCCTCTCTGGTCAAATTA
>NW_006200144.1:0-319 GCF_000334495.1 Tupaia belangeri chinensis | reverse complement strand
GGGGGTGATTTCTCATGTTCTGTCTCTCTGTATATCTTTGTCTTTCTGGCAAGCCCACGTGGTTTATAGCAAAAACCTCTCCAGAAACAAACAAAAGAGTCTAGCACAAAGATTCATGGTGCTTTATTCAGGTTAGAAGCCTGGCATCAAGAATTAGTCAGATCTAGACTTTGTTCACAGGGAGGCCACTGTTTAACTGTGTGACTTGGGCTGGTAGCTTCCCTTCTCTCAGCCTGTCTTCTCATCCTAAAAATAGGAACAGTAAAGGAACCTATCTCATAAAGTGACTGAAAACTCACTGATATAATGATGTGAAAGC
>NW_006200143.1:0-502 GCF_000334495.1 Tupaia belangeri chinensis | reverse complement strand
CTTCCAACAAAGAAAAGCCCTGGCCCAGATGAATTCACCTCTGAGTCCTATAAAAATTTCAAAGAAGAGTTAACCCCCATTCTGCTCAAGTTATTTCTAAAGATCCAAAAGGGTGAATCTCTCCCAAATTCGTTCTATGAAGCCTCCATCACCCTTATCCTCAAAACAGATAAGGACAGGACAAGGAAGGAAAGCTATAGACCAATATCTCTGATGAGAATATAGACACAAAGATTCTCAACAAGATACTAGCAAACCATATCCAACAACTTATAAAAAAGATTATACATCATGATCAGGTAGGCTTTATTCCAGGAATGCAAGGTTGGTTCAACATACACAAAACCATAAATGTAATACACCATATTAACAGGAAAAAAGACAAAAACCATATGATCATATCGATTGATGCCGAAAAACCATTTGATAAGATACAACAACCCTATATGCTCAAGACGCTCAGCAAAATTTGCATACAAGGGACATTTCTCAACACAATAAA
>NW_006200142.1:0-570 GCF_000334495.1 Tupaia belangeri chinensis | reverse complement strand
TCTCATGCTTGCAAACATCCTATCACCAAAAGATAAATAAATAAATAATAAAAAAGTGAAGTTGTTTGAGCTTTTTTTCTTCTTATGTGGGCATTAATTGCTATAAGCTTCTCTCTTAGAATAACTTTTGTGGGACCAGCAGGTATAGTGGTTAAGGCACTGGACTCCCATATGGCCAACCCTGGTTCAAGTCAAGGACTTAGTGGCTTGCCTTCTTTCTCTCTCTCTTCCTCACAACCACATGTTCCCTATAGCAAACATTTTTTTAAGTAGAACAATTTTTTTTTAAAAAAAGAATAGCTTTTGTTATGTTCTATACGTTTGTGTATGTTGTGTTTCTATTTTAAATTCTTTCAGATACTTTTTGATTTCTCTTTTGTATTTTATTTGAAATATTGATTGTTTAAGGGTGAGTTCTTTAATGTCCACATATTGAGAAATTTCTCAAAATCGGCTCTATTGACTTTTAGTTTCATACCACTGTGACTGAAAAAGATATTTGATATCATTTCTGTCTTCTTAAATGTATTGAGATTTGCTTCATGGCTCAATACATGATCTGTCTTGGAG
>NW_006200141.1:1411-4067 GCF_000334495.1 Tupaia belangeri chinensis | reverse complement strand
TTTTTTATTTTCTTAATCTTAGCCGATCTGACTGGGGATAAATGGTATCTCATTCTGGTTTTGACTTGGATGTCCCTTATGAAAGAGATGTTGAACATTTTTCCTATGCTTTTTGGCTGTTTGTATGTCTTTGGAGAGTGTCTTTGAGCTGATTTGCTTATCATTTAATTGGATTTTTTTTTATTTTTAAGTTTTTTTTTGTGGGTAAACTGCTTGAGTTCCCTATACTAGTTATCAGTTTCTTAGTTTGTAAATATATTCTCCATTCAGGTGGTAGTCTCTTTATTCTTATTGTATCTTTTGCTGCACAGAAGCTTTTAACCTGATGTAATCCCATTTTTCTATTTTCAGGATTATTTTCTGTGCTTTGGGGATCTTATTTAAAGTCTTTGCCTACTGTGGTGCCTCCAAGTGGTTCTCTTGTTTTTCACTAGTAGTTTTTTAGTTTGAGGCTTTATGTTTCAATATTTGATCCAGCTTGAGTTGATATTTGTTAATGGTGTGAATAAGGGTCCAGTTTCATTTTTCTGCAGGTGGATTTCCAGTTTTTCCTGCACCACTTGCAAAGGGATTTTCTTTTTTTTTCCCACTGATTTGTCTTGTGCCCTTTGTCAAAATCAGTTCTGCATGTTTGGAGGTTTAATTTTGTTCCATTAATTTACATTCCCGTTTTCATGAAAGTACCATGCCGTTTTGATTATCACAGCTCTATAACTTATTTTGTAGTCAGGAAGTGAGATGCCTCCTACTATATTCCTTTTGTGCAGTATTGCTTTGATGATGTGGGGTCTTTGATGATGCTGGTCAAATTTTATGATTGTGATTTCCAATATAGTGAAGAACATCACTGGTAATTTGATTGGAATGGTACTAAATTTATAGATTAATTTTGGTAGAATCGATACTTTGATTATATTAATTCTTCCAGTCATGGAGCATGAGGTGTCTTTCCACTTTTTTGTATCATTTACAGTTTCCATTTTAGTTTTTAATAGTTTTCCTTGTAGGATGTACAAACACAAGATATGTTTGTGAATGCCAGATGTGGTATGTGTGGAGGAGTGGGGCCTGGAGAAAAACATTTGGAGGAGGGATATGGAGACATCATTGTTGAGACAGGGAGGTAGTATTGTTATATTTTGATCAAGTGGACTGGGGAGAAATGTTCACATATTGAAATGATCACCTAATAGTTTTCCTTGTAAAGGTCTTTGACTTCTTTGGTTAGGTTTATATCTAGGTATCTTATGCTTTTTGTGGCTATTGTAAATGGGCTTTACTTTTCTTTTCAGTTCTACAATACCTCAGTCTGTTTATTATTAGTATATAAAAATACTATAGACTTTTGTATGTTGATTTTGTATCTTGCCACTTTACCTGTCACTTCCAGGATTTGTGTGTGGGTGTGGGTGCGTATGTGAATTCCTTTGGGTTTTCTATTTATACTATCATATCATCTACAAAAAGAAATCATTTCACTTATTTTTATCCTATTTGAATAACTTTTACTTTAATTTCTTGTCTGCGTTGGCTAAGACATTCAGCTCTACATTGAAAAAGAGAGGAGAATGTGGGCAGCCTGGGCTTTTTCCAGTATTTATTGGAAAAACTTTTATATTTTGCCTATTCAGTATGAAAAACCTATACATGGGTTTTTTTCCATAGATGGCTTTTATTCTGTTGAGAAATGTTTTATTCCAATTTTGCTGAGAGTCTCAATTGAAAGGATTTTGTATTTTATCAGATGGTTTTTGTGTACCATTTGATATGATCATGTAATTTTTATCTTTTCTTCTGTTAATATGATGTATTACATTTATTGTTTTGTATATGTTGAACCACCTTTGCATCTGAAGAATAAATCCTACCTGATCATGGTGCATAATCTCTTAATGTATCATTAGCTATGGTTTGCTAGAAACTTGTTGAGAATTTTTATATGTGGATTCAACAGGGATATTTGTAGTTTGTTGTTGTTGTTGTTATGTACTTATATTTTGTGGATGAGGGTGATAGAAATTTTATAGAATGAGTTTAGGGCAGTTCATTCCATTTGGACCTTAGAAATGATACATTAAGAGTTAGCTCTTTGAGCTTTCAAAGTTCTGTAGAATTCATAAGTGAGGCCATCAAAAACTCAGCTTTGTTTGTTGAGAGATATTTATTACTGAGTCAATCACATTGCTTCTTATTGATCTCTTCAGGTTTTCTATGTCTTCCTGATTCAGTCTTGCTAATTTATGTGTATCCAGAAATTTGTCCATCATTTTTATTTATTTATTTAAGTTTTGTTCATTTCATCCAGGTATTCTTGCTTATTGGTGTATAGTCACTCATAGTATTCTTTCATAATCTTTTGTATTGAGTTGTTGGAAAAGTCATGACTTTTTTTTATGTTTTTATATGCAAAAATCTGTCATGAGTTTTCCAATGTCCCAGTCTTTCTGTTGTGTGTGTTTTAATATTGCCTGTTTTATTGCTAATTTGATTTACCTGGTGCTTTTCTCTTTTCATCATTTATCTAGCTTATGGCATATCAATTTTGTTTATCTTCTTGGTGAACCAGCTTTTGGTTTTATTTTCTGCAGTTTGTTTATTTTCTAGTTCATTTATTTCTGCTCGAATCTTTATTATTTTGTGTGTGTCTGGCTGTTTA
>NW_006200141.1:0-302 GCF_000334495.1 Tupaia belangeri chinensis | reverse complement strand
TCTGGGACTCAAACCATGGTCAGCCTTGTGAGCTTCCAGTACCTTAACCGCAATGCCACCTGGTGGCCCTATAATGTCCTTCTTTAACTCTTCTTATGGCTTTTATTAGTCTATTTTGTCTGATATCAGTACCATGACTCCAGCATTTTTTTTAATCTCCATTTATTTGGAATACCTGTTTTCAGCCCTTCACTTTCAATCTATGTCTATCTTAATACTCGAAGTGTGTTTATTGTAGGCAGAATATAGAGAGCTCCTTTTTTTAAAAAACAAAAAATCTAACATCAGAATAAGAAGTTTCT
>NW_006200140.1:0-616 GCF_000334495.1 Tupaia belangeri chinensis | reverse complement strand
TCTCTCTCTCTCTCTCAATCTTTCTCTCTCTGTCTTGTTCCAGTAAGCACATACCCTAGTAAATTAAAACAGTAATAATAATGATAATAATATAATAATTATTTGTTAAAAAAGACATACTTTGTGATCAGTTAACACTCAGTGGTATTTGTTGTCTAAATCAATAAAAACATTCTTAAATGTACATCTTTTTTAACTTTTGTTCAATCTTGAGAGATTATTTAACTAATGGAAGGAGTATGTTGGATAGAGAGAATGCACTCAAGGCTATTTTACACATTTATGAGGAATTATCTGATCCCAGTGGGATTGTAAACTCTCTAGCATACGTTCTACCTTAGTCTGAATTTGATGTGATAGTCATATCTGGGCCACTGGATTTCTTTGAAAAAAATAGAGAATGCTTTTGTAACAGGCTATTTAGAAAATATCAAACATGGTAATTCACAAGATCAGTACCTATAACATTTTTTGTTGAGTTTAGATAGCAAATAAATAGCAGATGCAGCATTTAAAAATGGGCTTCTGCTCTATGACATCAACCTATTTTAACTGATATGCAAAAATCTAACATTATCAAAGATGATTTTCAGTTTCTTCTTGTGTTGTCATCCCT
>NW_006200139.1:0-1021 GCF_000334495.1 Tupaia belangeri chinensis | reverse complement strand
TCTATAGCAAAAATCTCTCTAATTAAAAAAAGCAAGAAAGAAAAGAAAAGAAAATCTTAAAATCTTAGGTTTTATATTTAAGGTGGGATTATCTTTTATACAGCTTGCTGGCTTTATATTGGGTCTTTATACTTAAGTACTCTGTAACAAAATGCTACTATAAAAATTATTCTTCAAAGATTTTAAATGCTATATTTCCTGAAGAACTATTTAGCTATTTTTTATTCATCATAATCTTGTATCAAACTAATATTCAACAAAAACTTATTTTTTTGTTTTTCAACAAAACGTTTTCACAGAAAGTTAAATATAGGGCTGGCTTGGGAGTACAGCAGCCATGTCCTTCTCCGATGAAGCTAGATCTGTGTGAAAAACAGAGTCCAGTTCCCCTGTCGATTAGTACAAGACACGCTGTCTGCCATGATCCTGGCTGGCTGGGAGGGGGCAGGAATTGCATTCAGGGTTCTGTTTTGGAGGGCTCATCATTTTCTGTTCTCTCCCTCTCCCTCTCTCACTTTCATGAAAAAAAAAAAAAAAAGAAAAACTTAAAAATAGTTGCATCTGGGACCAGAGTTAGCATAATGGCTATGTTGCTGGACTCCCATGTAGTTGACGCAGTTCGAGTCCTGGACCTGGTGGCTTAAACACATTCCAGGCACGTGTGCATACATGCTCAAGATCCCAAGAGGAGAATGGAGGAGAAGGGATTGCAGTGTGGCCATCTCCCCTGGGGGATGATTTCTCACTTTTTGTCTCTCTGTCTCTCTGGTGAGAGCACATGCCCTATAGCAAAAACTTCTCCAAAAAAAAAAGACTCTTCTAATTCAGAGTATATGTGTGTTTATACACAAATATATATGTAAATACATATATATATATATATACACATCTATGTATACACATACATTTGTATTTGAAGGTCAAAAAAGCACTGTCTTTACTTATGTTTATAGAAATAGAAATACAATAAATTCCTTCAGATTAATTTCATTTTTTTCACATAAATGAACAATATTTTATT
>NW_006200138.1:0-565 GCF_000334495.1 Tupaia belangeri chinensis | reverse complement strand
ATTACATTACTGAGTCTTACCTTTTTCCCCCTTCACTCTTATCTGAAAAAAAAAAAAAATGAAGAATGAATTCACTGAAATTGAAGGCACAAGACACAAGGTTAGGGATACTTTAGGACTAGAATTTGAAACCCTTTTGTAGTTCATTCTGTGGCTCATATTCAGCCATTTGATTGAGATTTGGAACCACAGATATCCAAAGTCTATGGTACAGTGAGAGGAAATATAGTTTTAAGTATCCCAACCCCTTGGTGCAAAGAAACTAAGTTTAAAATTAAATCAACTAGAGGAGGTAGAATAGGATTTTCTTTGTGATTTTAAACAATAATCACTCATAATATTGTTTGGGAGAATTCTCTTTAATTCAGAATAGTAGCATATATACATGCAAACATAAGACACATAGTTAAAATTGATAAGCAAGCAGGTAGAAAAAGCACCCAGCTCAATAGAGCAGCTCATACTATTCAGATACTGCCACTTTAAAGGCTGCAGTCACATGAGTGCTCAAGCGTATTCCTGGCCGATTCTAAGCAGGCTAGATATGGTGACCCCTGACAGGAGC
>NW_006200137.1:0-1195 GCF_000334495.1 Tupaia belangeri chinensis | reverse complement strand
CTTCATGTCTTCTGTTATCTCTCTTTGTGATGTTCACAGTTTTGAGAGTAAAGACTTGCATTTTTAAATATAATTTATGAATGAGGATTCTTTTCTTATTTTCAAATAAAATTTAATATTTTCAATAATCTTAGGACAAGAAGTTGCAAAGAGTATTGAGTGTTTTGAGAGGTTTTTGCTATATGGCGCGTGCACTCGCCAGACAGACAGAGACAGACAGAGAGACAGAAAGCGAGAAATCACCCCCCTGGGAGGATGGCCATGCCGCAATCCCTTCTCTTCCATTCTCCTCTCGGGATCTTGGGCACGCATGCACACACGCCTGGCATGAGTTTTAAGCCTCCGGGCCCGGGACACGGACCGCGGTTGACTACATGAGGGTCCAGCCATTACGCTAATTGCTGGTCCCGAGTGGCCATTAACTTTTGACCAATTTTCTCTAATCTTGGTATTTATGTGTCCATTGTATATTTCTTATAACTATGAAATTATCATTATTACGCTATAATTGACTAAATTACATAGTTTACTTATTTATTTCATTTTTATGGCCAAAGAGAGTGTGTGCTGGCTGGAGAGAGACTAAGAGACAGAGAGGGAGAAAACAGCCCGTAATGGGGTATGGTCAGGCCACAATCTGTTCTTCATCTCTCCATCCATCAGGATTTGGGGCACACACACATAGGCCAAGTGTTGTTTTCAAGGTGCCAGGGCTGGGATTTGAACTGTGGTTAGTCATGTGGGAATCTCATCCCCCACTATGATACAAGGCCAGTCCTAAACTGCAAAGTGTATTTGTACTTCACCCGTTTTTCCTCTCAGGAACTTTTTTATGTGTGAGGATCCTGTCTAGGATATCACTTTGCATATAGCTGAGTATTTTTTCTGTTACTATAAATGGAGATTATAAATTGCCATTTTCTAATTGTTACTAGCATATAGACATAGGCACAGTTTCTTTGACCCAGTAGCCTTGTATCGTGGCCTTGCTAAATTGATTTATTAATTCTAGTAACTTTTGGTAGTTCCTTAGGGTTTTCTATATACATGATCATGCTTCCTGCAAATTAGGACATTTTTATTGTTCATTTTCTATTTATGTTTTATTACTTTTCTTGCCTTTTGCACTAGTTAGGATATTGAGGACAAAATTCAATGTAAAACGGTGAGGTGGGACCAGCAGTTAGCGTAATGG
>NW_006200136.1:0-551 GCF_000334495.1 Tupaia belangeri chinensis | reverse complement strand
ATCTGTGTCACAGACACCTCAACCTTGCTGTAGCGCACAGTTCACTCTAAATATAAAGTAAAACACTTGCCCTTAATACAGCAGACTGTCCATCTCCCCGACCCTCCAGGGACTCGTGTTTTTCACTGACATAACCAGAACAGCACTGCAGCAGTAGAATACATGTGCCTCTTAGATCAGGAAAGGTTAAGGACCACATCACAGCAAGTCAAGAGGTGAAGAGACACATATCTAACGGGAATTTCTTTTGGGTGTTTTCCAATTTGCCGGAGGGTGCAAGTGCTGGCTGAAGATACGGAGTTACAGAAGGAGAACGAGAAAGCACACCCCATGGAGAATGGTCAGGCCATGATCGTTTCTCCTCCTTTTGGGATTTTGGGCAGTCAGTCATGTGAGATCCGACTCCATACACAATGTGCTGAACAGTGTGCCGCCTCCATGCCAGTTCTTTCTGCTGCTGCGACTAGCCCTCCTCTCTACGGTATTCTCTCCAAGGGCTGAGTTTCAGACAGACAACTAACTATTCACCACGAAATCAACTATTGGGTCAC
>NW_006200135.1:0-1282 GCF_000334495.1 Tupaia belangeri chinensis | reverse complement strand
AAAATAAATACAGAAAGTTAAATAAAACAATACTTTATGTATTTCTTGGTTGACAGTTTTTTTTCTTTCAGCACTTTGAACGTATTGGCCCACAGCACTCCAAAGTTTCTGATGAGAAACCTGCTGTTGTATTTAATGCATTTCTTCTTGATTCGTATTTTCAAGATTCTTATTGTTTTCAGTCGTTTGAGTATAATGTGTCTTAGTGTGGGTCTCTTTGACTTCATCTCATCTGGAGTTTGTTAAGCTTTTTGGGTGTTTATATTTAACACATTTGGAAACTTGTCAGCCATTGTTTCTTTAAAACTCTCTGTTCTTCTGGCACTCCCACAATGCATATGTTGCTCTGCTTGGTGGTGTCCTACCCGTCCTCCAGGCTCTGTTCCGCAGACTCAAGAATTTTCCATAGTCCTTTCTTCCGTTCTCTGGTTCTTTCTTCTGCCAGCGGAAATCTGCCTTTGAATCTCTCTAGTGAATTTTTCATTTCAGTTCTTTTCCTTTGGTTTCAGAATTTCTTTACGTTTCTTCCTTAGATTTTTAGGCTTGTCATTGATTTTCTATTTTGTTTATATATCACTTTCTTAACCTTCTCCATACCTTCCTTTAGATCTTTGAGCATCCTTAAGACAGTTGTTTTAAAGTCTTTGTCTAGTGTATTTAGTATATCTGTCTAGTATACTGTCTCTTAAAGGGCCAGTATCTATTGATTCTACTGTTTTTTTTTTCTTTTTAGATGTACTCTAATTACCTATTTCTTTTATGCTTGGTGAATTTATGTTGAGTTGGATACTTGAATATAATAAAGTGGTAATTCTGGAAAGCAGATCCTCTCCCCCTCACCGCCAGAGTTTGCTGTTTCTGTAAAATATATATATATACACACACACAGATATATAATAGGCTGTCTCTGTGCTGATGATCAACCTAAGGCATAAAGTTAAGGAGTTCTCAGGGTTTTTTCTGGGCCTCTCTGTAGGAATACGTGGTCATTTTCTAATTTTCTTATGTACAAGATTGTTTTTGAATGTAGTGGTCTTTAATGCTTGACTCCCAAAAGGGAAAAAAAGTAAAAAATGAAGGGAGGAAATAAAAAGGGCACAGGTCCTTTAATTCCCTGGGAAGTTATTTCTGCCAGAGAAGGAGGTGCAAAAATAATGACCACCCTCTAGGCCAGCAGGCGGTGTGGAGGCCAAGGCTCTGGATCCCACGTGGCCAGCTGCACTACTTGAAAGTCACGCGGGGCGCACGAGCATTCCCAAAAGGAGAATGGAGGAGAAGGAAT
>NW_006200134.1:0-966 GCF_000334495.1 Tupaia belangeri chinensis | reverse complement strand
TAGGAAGTGACAGCAGACCTGACAGGAAGTGGACATCTATGGGACAACAGAGAACACCAGGGGCAATAGATGTCCTGTCCTGGGTTCTCTTCTCATCTTCACCTCATCAATGCTCACTGTGTCTCAACAGCTAGTTTTGCTTAATGAAACAAATTGATGCCAATTGCATGGGGAGAACAGTAAGAGGAGTTTTGGCTGGTGAACCCTCGCTCTGCATTGAGAGCATTGTCACTGCAGGATCTCCAACCTAAGCTGCTGTTGGTCCCAGGTAGGGATAGGGGAGGGGTGGTCAGACAAGCAAAGAGGGGGACAGATCTTTATCTAACTTTCCTGTGAGATAGGAGTGCTTGGTGACAAGCAGGATATACCCAGCTGTGGAAAAAGTGACAAGTAGCCTTGTACTCAGGCTGGAGCTCAGAGGTTGTCAATGGGCTCTGTTGTCAATTCCAGAATAGGAGAATCAGGCAGGGACCCCTGAAGGCTGACCACTGCTGTCCTGGGTCATAAACTCAGGAGATTTTACTGGGAGATTTGCTGACCAGGAGTCATGGAAATGCCCACTGTTCATGCTCCTCTTGGAGCATGAGAAGGAGAGCGGTCAGACCATGGTGGACACAGCTAACTCCTGGGCCGGGATGCCCAGGCCTGTCTTATTATCCCTACTGCCCTCCCTGGGAGAAGCAGCTTATGCAAATACACTCCCACTCATATGTCTCTCAGATCCCAGCTGATCTCTGGTTCAGGAGACTGAGGGAAAGGTCTGCTGGAGTGTGACCCCAGGAGGGAGGTGGAGGGAGCAGAGATGGTCTGGGGTCCATGTCCCAAGGTCTTTCTGTGCACATATGAACATGTGTCCATTATCTGGGCTGGGTGAGGTTATAGGTTGGTGGCCATTGGAAGATCCTGTCATGAGTGACTGTGTCTTTTCTTTCTATGTCTCTCTGTGTGTCTGTCTCTCTATCATGG
>NW_006200133.1:0-5492 GCF_000334495.1 Tupaia belangeri chinensis | reverse complement strand
AGAGAAAGACAGACAGAAATCCAGAAATGACTCCCCCTCCAGGGGGGTTGGCCTTTTGAATGTAAAAAAAAAAATTAAGAACATAAAAGGCAAAAGACAAGACTTATAAAATTAAGAAGAAATCAATCATTGTTCTTATTCTGATAATTTTTTATGGCCAAATCAGTTTTTACAAATACTTTCAAAGGAAAAACATACATAAAGTGTAGTTTCTTGCTGAGAAATTTGGTTTCATGTAATGGAAAAGATTATCTTTTCATGTCATTGTGGCTTCATTAATAAATTCTTCAGGAATCATCTAACTGAAAGATGTAGTGTTAGGTAGTTACATTTTCCCCATACAATAGTCTCAAGAAAGGATACTTAGATAAGTAGATTACATTTTATTTCTTTTTGACAGATCATACTTGTATACAATCTTGTGTATATTTTGATTTATTTATACAACAAAATAACAGAAAATAAAATGACAGAGATATCTTCACTCCCCTGTGTATGTGCATATATATGCATACATATGAATATAAAATATATAATGAAATAGCATGTATGAGAAAGAGTTAAAAAGAAAGGAACATCCTCCACAATATCTGACTTCCTCCAGTCCTCCAGCCAATTAGACCTTGCAATTGCATGTATGTCCAGCAAGTTTCATACCAGTCAAGCTGGGGATTTCAATCATAGTCATCATGTGACTTTCAGAATCATGGTCCAGCATGCCACCACCTGAAACACCACAGCTGAGTTTGTACATCAATTCTTATTGAGGCATTATTTATAATAGCCAAGACATATATCATAGAAATAATTTATGCCTGTATAAACAATTTAATGGATAAAATCACATGTTGTTTATGTACATAATAGAATAATAATCTTCCTTTAAAGGGAGAAAATCCTGTAATTTGCAATCACATAATAAATTTGGAAGACATGGTGCTCAATGAACTGAGCCAGATTCTATCACATGTGAAAGACAGAGACAGGAAGACTTTCTTTCCTTTTAAGATTTTGACCATAGGTCATGTGTACTCACCAGAGAGGGACCAAAAGATAAAGAGAGAAAGTGAGACATCACCTCCCAAGGGGGTGGCAATGCTATAATGCCTTCTCCTCCATTCTCCTCTCAGTACTGTGTGCAAGCACACACACAGTCAGTGCATGATTTTTAAGCCACTGGGTCTAGGACTCAGCCCACACTTATCCATGTGAGAATGCAGCACCTTAATCACTGAATCACCTGCTGGTCCCCATACTATTTTTTTTTTAGATTTTGCCACAGGCCAACCTATAGTAGCATTTTCAACGGCCAGTTGCTTCAACAACACCTCAGCCACAACTACATTCTCTATCTGTCTTTCCAAAATTTTTGCAAACTATATATAAATGTGTCACAGTCAGTAGAAATTCGTACCCCAACTTCTGGGGACAACATCAATGACCTGGCATTCATTACTCTGCCTGTCCACCTCTACAAAGAAAGCCCTCCCATCAGCCTCTGTGTTGACCTATCTGTGAATGGTGTTGAAAACAAACAAAGGGTGGCCATGTCCCTTGCAGGTTTTGTGTAGTTCCTTGACAATAAGCAATCGGATTTAGAACCTCCACCAATTTGAATGCACAGGGAGCATCTGGGTCCACCAGCATCAATTCTTCCACTTAGTCTTTATGTAACTACCACAGAAACAAGTTAACAGACCCAATTGTGCTCTGTAATGGACACCATGGAACCACAAACACATTTGCTTATCACAAATACATTTAGTCAGAAGTTATACATTCCCTTTCCCACATCAGGCAAACACCAGATGAATCCTAACTACTGGTCCTGAAACTGAAGAGTCTCTTCTACTCAATCTGAGTAGGTCTCCTAGAATTCTACAGATCCCCAGAGGCTTGCCAGATTATTACTTTACCAGAGTTGATGCATCAGGGTCTAGGAGTTGGTTCTTCTCTCCAACCAGAGTGCGATGATCCAGGAATGGTCAGCCTTGTGGCAGGCAAACTAGCTGAAGGATCCTATTAGATTAGATGGGGCACGCCTCTCTCTCGATACCATGATGCCCATTCTGGAAAGAGAACACCCTAAGATCAGTGGCTCAAAGTGCCAGCCTTATTCCATTTCCCAGCCAATGCACCAAAATGTTGTGGAAAAACATGCTGAGGAATTGAAACATTACTCAGGAAAGAAAGTGGATCTGTTTATTATGCTGGCAGGCATGGAGGAGTTAACACTCTGAATCTCCAACTCCATCTTAGAGTTGGACAGACTTTTATGGGTGAGTTGGGAGGGGCAGATTCAGCATGCTTGAAGTGTCCTATCAGGGAAGGAAATCAGTGTGCACCCTAATACAGAGCTGGCAGAGAATCAGGAAATTCAACCTGCTTAAGGCCTCCAGCCTCTCAACAGTTCAGGGGAGAGACATCCAGCTGACAGGAGAACAGTAAGCCCAGGCAAATATCATCCCAGGGTTGCTTCAAGGCTGCTCACAAGTTCTGGACTGCTCCATATCACCTTCTCTGTTTTTGTTTTTTGTTTTTCCTGTGGGGATTTTGGGCATACATACACACATACGTGGCATGTTTTGCAAGTCTCTGGGGCTGGAATTTGAATCATAGTCAGCCATGTAGAATCTAATTCCTTTAACCTCTAGGCTATGGGACCAGATCATATTTGTTACTTTTAAAATTTATTTAAAATTATTTTAATCCTTTCGTGTGTGTGTGTGTGTGTGTGTGTGTGTGTGTGTGTGTGTTTGTGTGTATAGAGAGAGTGGGAGAAACAAAGACAGAGAAAAAGTACTTCCAAAAAGTTCTCAGTGCCACTCTCCCTCCCCTGTCTCAGCCAGCTGAAGATTATGGCTACATGCTTGACTGGGATACTCATAGAGATCTCCAAATATGACCTCAAAACTTTCTTTCTTTTTTTTATTGCTTCTTTTTCTCACCCCACATTGTGTTTGTTTGCTTGTTTAGGCATTTAGAAACAACCTAGTCTAACAGGTAAAGTGAAACCTCATTGTGGCTGTGATTTAAGGTTTTCCACTAATTAGCAATGAGAATTTTTTTCATATATTTGGTCATTTCTATGTCTTCTTTTGAGAAATAGCTGTTTATAACTTGAGTTCATTTTGTAAATCAAGTGAGTTTTTTTGTGGTTGGATTCACTGAGTTTCTTATTATTCTAAGCCTTAATCTCTCATCTGCTGAATAGATTGAAAATATTTCTGACCTGTTTTTAAGGTTATCCCTTTTTTCCTGTGGATTGGTTTATAAATTATGCAAATTATTTTAGCTTGATATAATCCCATTTGTCGGTATTTGCTTTTCTTGTTTTTGAGTTTGAGTACTTATTCAATAAATCTTTGCCAAGATCAATATTGTAAAGCATTTCCCTATGTTTTCTTCTAGTAGTTTAATAGTTTTGCCTTACATTAAAATTTTAATGTGGGTATCTAGTTTCCTCAACATCATTTATTAAAAATACTGCTTCATGCCTCAATATTCTTTGCAACTTTGTTGAAAATCAGGTAATAATAAATACTTATTTTTTTCTCCCACCTATTCTTTTAAGTAGGCCCACATGTATGTTGTTTATGTTGTTTTCTGTTCAGTTCTGTTCTGTTCTTTTTTTCCTCTTGACAATTACAAGCTTTCTTTTCCCCATACCATGGTAGTGTGATTAAGAGCTGGTAGTTTGATTCCTCCAGCTTGTTGTTATTTATTTTTTTGTTTTGTTTTGTTTTTGTTTTTGTTTTTGTTTTAAATTTGTTTGCTTTGGATTGCTTTAGCCATTCATGATCTTGTTGTAGTTTTATGTAAATTTGAGAATTAGACCTACTACTTTGAAGTGGGTACAGAAAGACAAATAGTACAGGAGTTATTCATATGTACAAGATAAATGGTATCACATAGAGACAGAGAATTGGATGGTAATTAGCAAAGGTTGGAAATAATAGGGTATGGAATGCAGGAAAAGATTACTTAAAGGTACCAGTAGAAGGAACATGTTCTAGTGTTCTATAGAATACTAGGGTCAATATATTTAGCAATAACTTATTATATATTGGAAAAAAAGCTAAAAGAGGAAATTTTTAATAATTTCAATACAAACAATAAGTGTTGGAGATGATGTATATATAAGTTACCTTCTTACAGATTGTATTCAGGTACTGAAAAATATCACATTGAACCCTATAAATGTTTAATATATCACATATTTTTTAAATATCCAAAGAATATTTTGGAAATGAATTACTTATAAAACAGTGCTGATAATAAAATGTATGAGTGCAGGACCCTAGAAATGAATTCATGATTTTAATAGTGATTAATAGATTTTGCAGTGAAAACTAGGATATAATAATACATCACAAGTGGCATCCAAATATGAAAAGGAGAGTTGAATTTAATTCTATTTGCAGAAGACATAATTATATACATAGATGACCCAAAGATATCCATGAAATATCTTATTAAAATAATAAATAAATATAATAAAGTGGCAAAACACAAAATCAACTTACAAAAATCGATAACATGTCTATTCATGAAAGACAAATAGATAGAGGTAGAGCTAAAGAAAGTAATCCCATTTACCATCGCTGCAAAAAGATAACTGAGAATAAATCTAATCAAGGAAGTCAAGAAACTCAATAAGGAAACCTTTGAAAATCTTAAAAAAGAAATTAAAAATGACACAACAAAAGTGGAAGGACATTCTATGCTCCCATATTGTACAAAAGTGGAAGGACATTCTATACTCCCATATTGGAAGAATTAATATAATCAAAATGACAATTCTACCCCAATTAATCCACTTACTTAATGTAATCCCTATCAAATTACCAGAGATTTTCTTTACAGATGTAGAAAAGACAATCGTAGATTGTCTGGAGTCATAAAAGACCTCATGTTGTCAAAGAAAATCTGTGCACTTAACATATATCAACTGTCTGCACTCTATGGCAGAAACTGAAAGATTAGGCAACATAGAAGCATGGAAAATGGTTATGGATACTAGAGACAATGAGTGAAGGGAGTGGGAGAAGATGAAGAGTGGAAGGAAAGAAATTAAAGAGAAAAATAGAGAGGCAAGGCATTTATGGGACACAGAAATGCATTATTATTTCACAATGATGACATGTTTTGTATTGTCAACTGAATTGGCATGAAGTGTATTCATATTGGGTAAATTCAATTTAAAGTGATGTATAGTGATTAAACATATAAAGTAAATAAATAAATTTTAAAAATTAAAAAGTCAAAAAATGTGTCACAATACTGTACCTATCAAGAGTTATTTGCTTTTTAAGTTTTGTATTTATTTATTTTTAACGAAAGAGTAAGATGTCCTCAAAATTTTTATCTTCCTGCAATTCTCCCTCAGTCCTGCAGCCAATCAGGATTATGCATGTATGTGGTGTGATCAAGTAGAACCTGGAGGCAATCCCAGAGCCTTCCCATATGGTTTTCAGAACTATATAACTGTG
>NW_006200132.1:0-1180 GCF_000334495.1 Tupaia belangeri chinensis | reverse complement strand
GAAAATGGACAAATATGGAAGAATTACTACTTAGAGAAGCAAGCCAGGCTATGAAAGAGAGAAATTCTATGTTCCTAGTTAATACATACTGACTGTACTCTATGGCAATAACTGAAAGATTAGAGAGTATAGAAACAGAGAATGAAGTTATGGATACCGGAAGCAGTGTGGGAAGAGGGTGGAAGACAGTGGAGAGTAAGAGGAAAGGAATTAAGGAGAAAAATAGAGAGGCAAGTCATTTAAAGACACAGAAATGAAAGACTGGTGGAAAGTGTGTTGATGTTGGTAAATTCATTTTACTAGCTGTAGGGATGTACAGTGATTAAATATATAAAACAAACTACAATAATAATTAAAAAGGATACATATTCAAAAAGTATATTTTTATAGAAGTATGTGTAATACCAAAATATTATAGAAACAACACGAAGAATACCAGATAGATTAATTTAACAATTTTTAAAAGGAGTGTTGTGTAATAAGAAAATACTGAATGAATTATAATTATATAAGATGATAAGGACAGATTTTTCAAAATGTTCATTAGAAAACTTTTGCTCATAGAAAGAAAGAGAAAACAAAAAGTTTTGAAATAAACCTTGAAAGCACAGGCAACAAAACAAAAACAGATAAATGGCATTATGTCTAATTAAAACACTTGTGCACAGCAAACAATCAACAGAGTGAACAGACAACCCATAGAATGGTAGAAAATATTTACAAACTACACATAGAATAAGAAACTAATAAAAAGTATATAGAAGAAACTCAGATAACTTGGCAGCCAAAATAAATAATTTGATTTAAAATTGGATAAATGACCTGAATAAACATTTCTCAAAAGAAGATGTAAAACTGCCCAAAAGTATATGAATTGAGTACCCCTCAGGGCTTGGGAGTAGTTTTGAAATGTTTGCCACCTCATCACCCAGTGCTCTAGCCACCTGGGCTCACCTTTCCCACTTGGAGACTTGAACCTGGCCTTGGAAGGTCTTGTGTAGTAAGTCCACCCCCAGTCTTGGGAATAAATTTGGACCTTTTGCCACTACATCACCTAGTACTCTATTAGCCTGGGCTCACCCCTGCCCACCAGAAAACATGACAATGGTCTTGGCAGGTCTTCCCTTGTGAGTCCACTCTAGGCTCTGAGAGTAACTTTGTGACTTTTGGTACACCAGCC
>NW_006200131.1:0-1160 GCF_000334495.1 Tupaia belangeri chinensis | reverse complement strand
AAATCTATAATATTTCTATATACAAACAACAGGGAGACTGAGATAGAACTAATTAAAGTTATTCTATTTACCATAGCCATGAAAAGAATAAGATACTTAGGAATACATCTAATCAAAGAAGTTTAAGACCTCCACAAAGAAGACCATGAGAAGCTAAAAAAAGAAATTGAAAACGACACAAAAAAGGGGAAGGACATCCCCTGTTCCTGGATTGGAAGAGTTAATGTAATCAAAATGGCAATTCTATCCAAATTAATCTTCATATTTAATGCAATGCCAATCAAAGTACCAGACACATTCTTCACAGACCTAGAAAAGACAATCATAGAGTATGTCTGGAATCATAAAATACCTTATATTGCCAAAGCGATCCTGCACAAGAAGAGTGAAGTAGTTGGCATATCACTCCCTGATCCCAGATATTTTGGGAAATCCATTGGAAAAAGGAAGTCTCTTCAGTAAATGGTGCTGAAAAAACTGGGTATCTACCTGCAGAAAGATGAAACAGAAGCCCCATCTTTCACCATTAACAAAAATCAACTCAATATGTATCAAAGATCTGAGCCTAAGAGCTCACATTATAAAACTCCTGGTGGAAAGTACTGGGGAAACTCTGTGAGTCATTGGGGTAGGCAAAGACTTCTTAAATAAGACTCCAAAAGCAGAGGCAACAATCCCTAAAATAGACAAGTGAGACTACAACAGATTAAGAAGTTTCTGCACAGCAAAGGACACAGTAATTAGTGTGAATTGACAACTCTCAGAATGAGAAAATATTTTTGTAAAATATGCCTCAGACTAGGGACTGATAACCAGAAAACACAGGGAACTCAAGAGGCTTACTTGAAAAAAAAAATGATTATCCCAATTAAAAGATGGGAAAATGAGCTGAACAAAAATCTCTCTAAGGAACACATATAACAAATATGAATAGCCAAAAAGCATATAAGGATGTAAGGAAATGCTCAAAATCATTCATCATAAGGGAGATGCAGATTTAAACCAAAATGAGGTACCACCTAACCCCCATCAGAATGGTAAACGTTAAAAATACAAAAAATAATAAGACCCCCAAAGTCCAGTTGATAATCCCCAAAATAGACATGTGGAATTACATTAGACTAAAATGTTTCTGCATGGTAAAAGACACAGTAATTTGT
>NW_006200130.1:0-786 GCF_000334495.1 Tupaia belangeri chinensis | reverse complement strand
CTCTGGAGTAACTTAATTTTTCCCAGTAATAAAGCTCCAGAATATTTACAGAAGGAAACTATATCTAGCACCTAACCTGACAAATCATAATGTCTGATGTCAAAAACAAAATAACCATTCATGCAAGGAAAAGAAGAGAATACAACTTATAAACCACAGAAAAGCAATCAAAACTGGCTTAGAACTGACACAAATGTCAGAATTAGTAGACAATAACATTAAAAAAGTTATTGTTAAAGTATTCTATATATTTTTAAAATTACATAATAGAAAGTTGATATGTAAATGACTAAAATTAAATTTCTGAATACGAAGGTGTCTAAGATAAAATATACTGCATATGAGATTGATTAATTATGGATGCTATATTATAGGGGAACAAATCTGTAGCCTCAAAGACATACATAGAAACTTTCCAAAACAATGTAAAGTAGTAATTATTACAGTATATTGTTGGACTTTAACATATTTAAGTATGCTGTGTATACTATTAACAGCACAAAACAGAAGAAAAATAGAGCTATAGAGACTGACATCGCTGTATCTTACTGAAATTATTGGGTTGTCAGGAAAGTCATGATGCATTTTTGCATAAAATGCAGAAAAATATGTCATGACTTTCCCGACAAGCTAATAAAGTTAGTATGAATCTAAAATGTTTTCTGATTAAGAGGTATATTGTATGTTCTAGAGTGACCACTAAGAAAACTACAGTGAAAAATCATGAAAGGAATTAAGATATCATAGTAGAAAATATTCACTTAATACTTATAAATCAACACGGGG
>NW_006200129.1:3329-6165 GCF_000334495.1 Tupaia belangeri chinensis | reverse complement strand
AAACCTGTGACACTAGGCACACGCAACTGACCCCAAAAGTGAAAGATACCTACAGAAATATTTATATAGACTCACCGCTGATAATTATGCTGTTAAGTACACACGGAACACTAAGCCAGAATTAAGCCTCAAGGAATCATATCACACCTGATTTTTTACACAGTACAAAACTCTGTATCCCTGAGGACTAAACAGTGACAATAGGCACACCCCGAAAACACACACAACTGAAAGATCTTTAGAGATATGTTCATAGAGACCTACCATGGAGAGTCATGGTGTTAAGTACACACTGAACGCTAAGCCAGAATTAAGACTCAAGGAACCATATCACACCTGATTTGGTACACAGTACAAAACTCTGTATCCCTGAGGACAAAACAGTGACAATAGGCACCCCCCAAAACCACATACAAATGAAACGTCTCTTGAGAAAATTTTACATAGACCCACCATTGAAAGTAGTGCGGTTTAGTGCACACTGAACGTTTAGTTAGAACTAAGCCTCAAGGACCCATATCACACCTCATTTTGAACACTGTACAAAGCTATGTATCCCTGACCACAAACCTGTGACAACAGGCACACCCAACTGACACCCAAAACTGAAAGATATCTAGAGAAAAATTTATAGAGACTCACCACTGATAATAATGCTGTTAAGTACACACGGAACGCTAATCCAAAATTTAGCCCAAGGAACCATACATATCACACGTGATTTTGTACACAGTACAAAAATCTGTATCCCTGAGGAAAAAACAGTGACAATAGGCACACGCCGAAAGCACCCAAAACTGAAAGGTCTGTTGACAAATATTCATAGAGACCCACCATTGAGAGTCATGCTGTTAAGTTCAGGCTGAACGCTAAGACAGAATTAAGACTCAAGGAACCATATCACACCTGATTTTGTAGACAGTACAAAACTCTGTATCTCTGAGGACCAAACATTGACAATAGGCTCACCCAAAAAGCACACACAACAGAAAGGTCTGTTGAGAAATGTTCCTATAGACCCACCATGGAGAGTCATACTGTTAAGTACACACTGAACGCTAAGCCAGAATTAAGCCTCAAGGAACCATATCACACCTGATTTTGTACACAGTACAACACTCTGTATCCCTGAGGACAAAACAGTGACAATAGGCAACTCCCCGAAACACATGAAACTGAAACGTCTCTAAAGAAATGTTTACAGAGACCCACCATTGAAAGTACTGCTGTTTAGTGCACACTGAACTTTTAGTTAGAATTAAGCCTCAAGGACCCATATCACACCTCATTTTGAACACTGTACAAAGCTTTATATCCCTGACCACAAACCTGTGATACTAGGTACACCCAACTGACACCCAATACTGAAAAATACCTAGAGAAAAATTTATAGAGACTCACCGCTGATAATTATGCTGTTAAGTACACACGGATCGCTACGTCAGAATTAAGCCTCAAGGAACGATATCACACCTGATTTTGTAAACAGTACAAAATTCTGTATCCCTGAGGTAAAAACAGTGAAAATAAGCACACCCTGAAAGCACCCAAAACTGAAAGGTCTGTTGACACATGTTCATATAGACCCACCATTGAGAGTCATGCTGTAAAGTACACACTGAACACTAAGCCAGAATTAAGACTCAAGGGACCATATCACACGTAATTTCGTACACAGTACAAAACTTTGTATGTCTGAGGACAAAGCAGTGACAATAGGCACACCACAAAAGCACCCACAAATGAAAGGACTGTTGAGAAATGTTTCTAGAAAACCACCATTGAGAGTCATGCTGTGAAGTACACACTTCACGCTAAGCCAGAATTAAGCCTCAAGGAACCATATCACACCTGATTTTGTACACAGCACAACACTCTGTATCTCTGAGGACAATACAGTGACAATAGGCACCCACCAAAAACACATACAACTGAAACGTCTCTGGAGAAACGTTTGCAGAGACCCCGCATTGAAGGTACTGCTGTTTAGTGCATACTGAAACTTTAGTTAGAATTAAGCCTCAAGGACACATGTCACACCTCATTTTGAACACTGTACAAAGCTATGTATCCCTGAATACAATCCTGTGACACTAGGCACACCCAACTGACACCCAAAACTGAAAGATAGCTAGAGAAAAATGTATAGAGACTCACCGCTGATAATTATGCTGTTAAGAAAACACAAAACGCTAAGCCAGAATTAAGCCTCAAGGAACTATATCACACCTGATTTTGTACACAGTGCAAAACTCTGTATTCCTGAGGACAAAACAGTGACAATAGGCACACCCCGAAAGCACCCACAACTGAAAGGTCTGTTGAAAAATGTTCATAGAGACCCTCCATTGACAGTCATGCTCTTAAGTACACAGTGAACGCTAAGCCAGAATTAAGACTCAAGGAACCATATCGCACCTAATTTTGTACACAGTACAAAACTCTGTATCCATTAGGACAAAACAGTGGCAATAGGCAACACCCCAAAAGCACCCACAACTGAAAGGTCTCTTGAGAAATGTACACAGAGACCCACCATGCAAAGTACTGGTGTTTAGTGCACACTGAACGTTTATTTAGAATTAACCCTCAAGGACCCATATCTCAACTCATTTCAACTCTGTACAAAGTTATGTATCCCTGAACACAAACCTGTGACACTAGGCACACTCAACTGACTCCCAAAACTGATAGATACCTAGAGAAAATTTTATAGAGACTGACCGCTGATAATTATGCTGTTCAGTACACATGGAACGCTAAGCCAGAATTAAGCCTCAAGGAACCATATCACACCTGATTTTGTACACAGTACAAAACGCTGTATCCCTGAGGA
>NW_006200129.1:0-1840 GCF_000334495.1 Tupaia belangeri chinensis | reverse complement strand
CTGATTTTGTACAGAATACAAAACACTGTATCTCTGGGGACAAAACAGTAACAATAGGCACACCCCAAAAGCACCCACAACTGAAAGGTCTTTAGAGATATGTTCATACAGACCTACCATGAAGAGTCATGGTGTTAAGTACACACTGAACGCTAAGCCAGAATTAAGCCTCAAGGAACCATATCACACCTGATTTTGTATACAGTACAACACTCTGTATCCCTGAGGAGAAAACAGTGACAATAGGCACCCCCCCAAAACACATAGAACTGAAACGTCTCTTGAGAATATTTTACAGAGACCCAACATTGATAGTACTGTTGTTTAGTGCACACTGAACCTTTAGTTATAATTTTGCCTCAAAGACCCGTATCACACCTCATTTTGAACACTGTACAAAGCTATGTATCCCTGAGGATAAAACAGTGACAATAGGCACACCCCAAAAGCACCCCCAACTGAAAGGCCTCTTGAGAAATGTTTATAGAGAAGCAAAAATGAGAGTCATGCTGTAAAGTAGACACTGAATGCTAAGCCAGAATTAAGCGTCAAGGAACCATATCACACCTGATTTTGTATACAGTACAACACTCTGTATCCCTGAGGAGAAAACAGTGACAATAGGCACACCCCAAAAGCACCCCCAACTGAAAGGCCTCTTGAGAAATGTTTATAGAGAAGCAAAAATGAGAGTCATGCTGTAAAGTAGACACTGAATGCTAAGCCAGAATTAAGCGTCAAGGAACCATATCACACCTGATTTTGTATACAGTACAACACTCTGTATCCCTGAGGAGAAAACAGTGACAATAGGCACACCCCAAAAGCACCCAGAACTGAAAGGTCCATTGAGAAATGTTTATAGAGAAGCAAAAATGAGAGTCATGCTGTGAAGTACACAAATGAGGTGTAATATCGTTTCTTTAGTCTTAATTCTTCGTAAACATTCAGTTTGTACTAAACTCCATAACGTTCAATGTTGGGTCTCTAAGAACTTTTATCAAGAGACCTTTCAGTTCTAGGTCTTTTTGCGGTGTGCCTAGTGTCACTGTTTTGTCTTCAGGGATACAGAGTTTTGTACTGTGAAGAAAATGAGGTGTGATATGGTTCCTTGAGGCTTTATTCTGGGTTAACATTCAGTGTGTTCTTAACCTCATAACTTTCAGCGGTGAGTCTCTATGAATTTTTCTCAAGGTATCTTTCAGGTTTGGGTGTCAGTTGGGTGTGCCTATTGTCACAGGTTTTTCGTCAGGGATACGTAGTTTTGTACTGTGGGGAAGATGAGGTGTGATATGGGTCCTTGAGGCTTAATTCTGGCTAAACGTTCAGTGTGCACTAAAAAGCAGTACTTTCAATGGTGGGTCTCTATGAATTTTTCTCAACGGACCTTTCAGTTGTTGAGTTTCCAAAGTTAGGTTGTATCTACTTTTCTTCAACAAAGTCATGAGTATGTCTTCTGTTGCTCTCATCCTGTCCTTGAAAACGTGCTGTGTGGTGTAATACATTGCTTCCCAATGAGCTACTTCTTGTATACCATCAAAACTATTTGGATTCTAATAGCCACAGCTATACTACTAGGAGCATCAGTGACTCAGTTTATTTACTTTTTTTGTTTTTTGAGTGTTTTTTTTTTCAATAGGGTGTGTGCCCCGGCTGAGAAGGGCAGCAGGGGGCGATAGAAACAAGCTGGCCATCAGGCCGCCACCCACATCTCCCTGTCTGCCAAGAGAGGGCGCTGGGCCTCAGCTGACCAGCGAGCCTCCTCCCACAGGGTAGAGCCGGACTATATTTTTCACAGTCCTCTGGGCAGAAGACATTCAGGAATAGCGGGCTGCTGTGG
>NW_006200128.1:0-1628 GCF_000334495.1 Tupaia belangeri chinensis | reverse complement strand
AAAAAAATAAAATAAAAAACTATAAAAAAAGGTTCATGGAAAGTTATTAAAAACTGCATGGATTTCACATTTATTTCTTTAATTTAATTTTATTTGGCAATAAAAAATCTAAAGTCAGGGGCCGGCAGGTGGTGTGGTGATTAAGGGTACTAGACTCCCACGTGGCCAACCATGGTTCAAGTCCTGGACCTGGAAGCTTGCCTTCTCACTTTCCCTCTCCCTCTCTCTCTCTCTGTCTCTGTTTGTCTCTCTCCAGTCAAATTAAAATAAATAAATAAATAAATAAAGTTAAATAAAATAATTCTTTAAAAAATTTCTGAAGTCCCCTGTAGGTATATGTGCACGTAAAGGTACATGTGTTATGTGTGTTTATAATTATCTAAATAGGTATGTCCTTGGTTGTTCAGCAAAATCCATTTTGTGGTCTTTTAAATGTTATTTCATAGCTTTTAGTTTTCTGTGTTCTTCTCTTTTAATGAAATTTTTGCTACAGAGAGTGTGTTCACAAGAGACAGAGAGACAGAAAGCAAGAAATCACTCCCTGTGGGGTATGGCCGCACTGTAATTCCTTCCCTTCCATTCTCCTCTCTGGGATTTTGGGCATGCACACACATGCATCTGGCATGAGTTTAAGCCTCTGGGTCCAGGACTTGAACCATGGTTGACTACGTAGTCCAGAGATGTAACCATTACACCATCTGCTGTTCTCAGTTTTCTGTTTTAAAAGGTTCCTCCTCATTCCACTACTCATCCTGTATTACATTTACAGTTTATTCTAATTTTTTCCTTAATTTTTAAATTTTCCATTTAAATCTACAGAGTCTGAGATTTTCTTATATAAAACACTGACCTTTTTTCCTTAAAAATTATGTTTTCTTTTTTAAAAAAATTATTTTTTATTTAATTTTATTAGTTATTATTATCGACTTTTTTACTTTACTGAAGTACATGTACTCTCACTAGAGAGAGAAAGAGAGAAAGCAAGCCGCCAGGTGCTATTCGAACTGTGGTCAACCATATGGGAGTCCAGTACCTTGACCTTCGTACCACCTGTTGGTCCCTATGCCTCTCATTTTAATATTAAATATGACTTGTTTTTTGAGGTGAGATCAGTTTATTTCTGCATGACCCAAAAGAATTTGGGGTCAGTCCATGGCCTGGTGACCATAGTTCAAGTCCAGTCCTGATGGCTTGAAAACCATACCAGGGCATGTATACCTGCCCCAAGTCCTGACAGAATAGAGAAATGGAGGAGAAGGGACTGTGGTGTGACTACATCCCACTGGGGATTGTTTTCTCCCTCTCTCTCTTTTCCCTGTTTCTCTCTGATGAGGACATACTTTCTGACAAAAAATAAGAAATATATTTGAAGGTCTTTTGGGGGGATTTATTCTTTTGTTTCACATCAGAAATTAGAAAGATACAAAGCACCTAAAAAGATGGTCACTATTTACTAATAGAATCAATTTATATAAAATAAGTTTTGATATATTCCTAAATTAAATAGACACTGAACTTATGAAAAAATTTTAACATGTTGGTATTTTGGTTTGATAGCATTAGTTTTTAGAACATTTACATATATTCAGTATTTTTTATTATTTTATTTAAATTTATTAATTTAATTT
>NW_006200127.1:0-1160 GCF_000334495.1 Tupaia belangeri chinensis | reverse complement strand
TTTTAATTTGATCAGAGACAGAGAGAAAGAGGGGGGAAGGTGAGAAAGCAAGCTACAGAATCTGGAACTCGAACAGTGGTCAGCCATGTAGGAGTGTCCAGCTCCTAAAGCACCATGCCACCTGCTAGCCCCTCAGTAAGAATTTTTTAAAGAGAAAAAAAAAATGATGTAAATATTAGCATTAGTTCAGGTCATTATATTAAATCTCTATAAATTTGCAACATTATTGTTTCCTGGTTCACACACACCCCACTCAAGTATGATACTACATGTGTAAATATTTGTCCACGCTCCCAAAATAAGGCTAAATCTGCTATCGATTCAAATTTTTCAAAAATTGCAAGAGACACTTGTTAATATGAATTCACCATTTTTTATTTTAAAAGGATATTCAACCTTAAAATTTCCATGTTGGCTTGTGACTAAGCTAAGTAAAGAGAATCCTGACAAATGTCCACCTCTAAGTCACAGATCACAGGAATCTCTATCACTAAGTGAGATAGAACTTCTGTCCAAGATCAAATGTGTTTCTTTACTTTGTAATTAATAAAAATAAGACACTCTCCTGGAATCCTTTTATTCAGTCACCCCCCAGACATCTGGAATGGATGACAAAGCAGGAGCATTGCAAGGCCAAAGGAAACCCTTACGGTTACACCAGGATGCGAGCCCAAGAAAACAGGAATAAAGGTATAGGCTATGTTCGGACTGTCAAACTGGGCATCCTTCTTACTTGTGGTACCTCCATGGTTGACTTTGGGCCCTGAATGCTCCATATCTGAGATGAGCTCTTTCACCCACTGACTTTGTGTATCCAGGTCATCAGCCTCTGCCAGGCTATCCTCTGCCCTCTCCTCTTTCTTCAAACCTTACAGCCCTCTCTGCTCTTTCCTGTCCAGGATGCTGCTAAGCTGATTACACTGTGTTTGTATGTTTTCTTTCCCACTCTCCATGAGATACTACAAGGTTGGACAAGACATAGGGGTCAAGATGAGGGCCTACTGTGTAGAAGATGAGGAATGAAGCAAATTCATATTTTTTAGAGAGTTTGAACCAGGAGAAGAGAAGAGAGAAAAGAGCTACTTGAGGAAGCTGTGTTTTTTTCCCATTTTTTTCCTTTGTTTATTTCTCCTGCTATTTTCACTTTAGCTTCTGTCAAA
>NW_006200126.1:0-692 GCF_000334495.1 Tupaia belangeri chinensis | reverse complement strand
ACACGTGGAGATCCATGCCTGAGTAAGCTGGGCACTCATATGGCCATTGTCCAGGTTAGTGGAGGCTGAGGATGGAACATGGCACCAGGACTCTGTTGGAGGTGTGCTCTCTCTCTCCCTGTATCTCAATCATTGAGTAAACAAAGAAAGAAAAAGAAAGGATTTTCTCCATAAAGCTAATTAAAATATCCATCATCTTGTATAGTTATATTTTCCTATGTAAATTTTTAAATAAAATTACAAAGTTTCAGAATTTAATATTTTACACTTTTTTTTTCTTTGAGTAATACAGTTTATATATAGTAATATATAGGTCAACTTAGGGAGAACTGGCATCTTTCCAACATTGGGTTCTCCATTTTACAAGCATTCCATACCTTTTCACTTGTTTAGATAGCCTCTAGTTTTTAAACAACATTTGAAAGCTCTGATGTAGAGGTAGTTCTGATTTTTATTAAATTCAGTTAAAGTATTTGGTGTTTTTAGGTTGCTTTAAGTAATATGACCTTTTAAATTGTCATTTTATGTGTTTTTCCTGATATATGAATAAAAGTGATTTTCACATAGAAAGCTTGCATTCATCAACTTTTCTAATTTCAAATATCAATTTTAATAATATTTTGCCTATTATTCTGGATTTTCTATATATATAGATATTTTATTAGTTAATGATAATTTTTTGGTAAGAACAG
>NW_006200125.1:0-564 GCF_000334495.1 Tupaia belangeri chinensis | reverse complement strand
GTCTGCCCTTTTTGCCTCTTCAGGGTGACTTCTCAGCTGAGAATCTTCATTTCTCTCATTCCCTGGAAGCACTAGATCTCAGCTCCCATGGAGGACCCCAGTCACACTTTTTCAGTCCATTCATCTGTTTGTGGACATTTGGGTTGGTTCCATGTCTTAGCAATGGTGAATAATGCCACACCAAACGTAGATGTGCAGTGCTTTTCTGACGGAGCGTTCTCCTATCCTTTGCTTAGACGCCCAGGAGAAGAATTGCTTTATCATATAGTAGTTCTATTTGTAGATCTTTGAGAACCTTCATATTGTTCTCCACAGTGGCTGTACAAATGTAAATTTCCACCAAGTGTAGGAGAGTTCCCTTTTCACCACAGCCACAGCAGCACTTAACTTTTTTTTTTTTTAATCTTCTCCATTCTGACAGGGGTTAGGTGGTATCTCAATGTGATTTTATTTACATCTCTCATATAATGAGGCATGATGAGCATTTTTTCATATGCTTTTTGGCTTTTTGTATGTCTTCCTTAGAAAGTGGCTTGCTCAGCTCATTTTCCCATCTTTTAATTG
>NW_006200124.1:0-807 GCF_000334495.1 Tupaia belangeri chinensis | reverse complement strand
TTTTTTTTTTTCTATTAGATCCAGCCAGTCTTTGTCTTTTGATTGAAGAATTTAAGCCATTAATATTCAACATTAATATCGATATTTTTTAACTCATCCCTACCATTAAACTGGACACTTTCTTGGTTGATTTTGGTTCTCTGATTTCTGTGGGTTTGTCTTCGGTTTTCTTGGCATAGCACTTTTTTCAGAATTTCTTGAAGAACTGGTCTGGATGTGGGGAATTCTTTCACATTTTGTTCATCCAAGAATGTTTTTTTATCTTTCTTTCCATTTGATGGATTATCTAGCTCATTATAGTATTCTTGATTGAATTTTTTTTTCATTTGACACTCTATATATTTCCCCATTCTTTATTTGCTTGCAGTGTTTCTGATGAGAGGTCCAGTGTTAGACTGATGACTAACATAAGTTACTTGATATTTTTTCTTTTACCAGTTTTAGAATCTTAACTTTGTCTATGGCTTTGGCCATTCTGGCAATGATGTGCTGTGGAAAAGAATTTCTTAGGTTTATTCTATTTGGAGTTCTTTGTATTTCTTGGGTCTGGATGTTTAAATGCTTCTCTAGTGTAGAGATATGTTTAGAGAGAGGCCCTGAGTATGTGGCGACATGTTTTGAGTAAACATGACTTGTTTCTTTTAATTATAGTAAAATCTTCTAGATTTTCATTTTTTTTTAACCTTATTGTAGGCAGAACAAAGGGTGGAATTTTTTAGGGGCCTTTTAACAGATACATATGGTAGAATTCAAGAAACATCTTGACTCGAATTAAAAAAGTCCAACCCCTGCTCTGCCTCTGTAAGA
>NW_006200123.1:433-842 GCF_000334495.1 Tupaia belangeri chinensis | reverse complement strand
TTGGAGACATCAGAGTAGGCAAAGACTTCTTGAATAAGATTTCCAAAGCACAGACAATAATTTCAAAAATAGGAAAGTGAGATTGCATCAGGTTAAAACCTGCACAGCAAAAGAAACAATAATTAGAATGAATTGAAAACCCTAGGAATGGGAGAATATATCTACAAACTATGCCTCAGATAAGGGACTGATAACCAGAATATACAGAAAACTCAAACAGCTTACTCCCTTCCCCCCCAAATAAATTAACCCAATTCAAATATGAGCAGATGAGTTGAACAAACTCTCTATGAAGCTTATAAGCATCCAAAAAGCATATGAAAATATGCTCAACATCCCTTATTATATGGGAGATGCAAATCAAAACCACAATGAAATACCACCTAACCCTAGTTAGAATGGCTAAAAT
>NW_006200123.1:0-376 GCF_000334495.1 Tupaia belangeri chinensis | reverse complement strand
GGATGGGAAACCACTTTTTGTATGCTGTGACAATGATTAGGGGATGAATGTACATTAATTAATTTAAAAAAAAGTTTCAGGAAAAAATGCATATTTGATGACTGTAGTAAGCTATATAGCCCCAGCTAGATGCTACTTTATAGTATGCTCATTGTACTCACTGAGGTTTATGCCTGAAGTCAGACTTGTGTTCATAGATATGTATATATCAGCTGCACTTGCTATTAGAAATACTTAGATTAATTAAGTTCATTAGCAAATCAATAAAATGGGGGGAAAGGCATAGTAAGCAACCACGGATACCAGAGACAGTGTAGGAAAAGGGTGGGGACACAGCAGAGTGTGGGAGAGGGAATCAAGGATGGCTATATATATA
>NW_006200122.1:0-718 GCF_000334495.1 Tupaia belangeri chinensis | reverse complement strand
CATTCCTGCATCAGTATGAGCTGGCCCTGTCCACTGCTTCTCTGGTTGCAAGCTTTGAGAGGACTGGGAGAACTACTTTTCTGAAAGGAAAGACAGAAGGACTACCCCATAGGCAGGGCAGCCCCGAACTTCACTGGGTGTCTGGCTAATCAGGCTTGGCTTAACGCCAGGCTAAGGAAAGGGTGGTTTATTCATGACTTTCTGGGAAGGGGGCAGTGGTTTTCTGGAGCCAGTGTCCCTCCCTTTGTCTGGCCTTGTTGGGGTGGTTCTGATCATTGCCCCGGTTATTCCAAACTGTCATGGTGCAGGTGGGAGTGTCATCTGGGATGCTAATACAGCTCATTGAGGGTTTAATGGGTTTGAAGGTTAGGCAGTAGGTTGTTCTAGGCGCCATCTTGATACTAACTGGTTCAGACCAGGTCTCTCAGTCATTTCTTGTCTCTCAGGTTTTATTGTTTTATTGTAGGTGTTTACAATGTCCCTTGCCTCTGTTAGAATCCTCCTTGCCTCAGTCCCCTCCTGTCTCAGAGCCTGGTTGGAGTATCATGGTGATAGGAAAGAAGCTCTTGACAGAAAGAACCAACTCTGTAAAAATAATATTGTGGCTCATTTTTAAGTAGAATATGAGCAACTTAGGCCTGGAGAGGAGGAAACCATGCCTTTCTCAGGGTAATTTGGTATAGGTTGTTTTTGTTTGTTTTTGTTTTTGTTTTTAATT
>NW_006200121.1:0-1553 GCF_000334495.1 Tupaia belangeri chinensis | reverse complement strand
CAAAGAGGAGCTAAAGAGGGGAGAAGGAAATAGCAGTCACTCCATCTATCCATCAGACGTGGAACTGCAGATTGTCATCGATGAAGGGAATGTCCATGTGTCCTGTGACCACCAAGACAACCGGGGATGACCAGAGAGCTCTGGGAAGTAACTGCAATGACAGAGGAGCTCACAGCAGAGATTCAATATCTGCAAACCAAGCATATATCTTTGTAGCTTGAAAACGCCCAGCTGGACAATGACAATCAGAACCTTGAGATGAAGTTGGAGACCCTGCCCAAGTTACACGGAGACCACATGACCAAGCTGCAGAGAGAGGCCACCGACAAGGAAGAGAGCTGCTCAGAGCTGGACAGGGACTTGAGCAAGGTGACTACAGGCAGGTCCTGCACCGAGAACGTTCACAACTTCCACAGGAAGGTAGTCGCAGACATGAAGCGGGAACTGAGGGCCATCACGTCCTCCTGTGAAGAGCATCTCCGCTTCTACGAGAAGAGACTCCAGGACAGCTGGTTGGCGGCCGTGTTGGTGGAGAGGAATCTCACGGAGCTGCGGGCAGAGAATGAGCGCACCAGGAGGCTCCTGGCTGATGTGGAGTTTGGGGTCCAGCCTTCCCCGAATCACTCATTTGTTCCCGCAGCTCCACCTGCAGCCCACAGGGGCTGGGATGTACCTCGGTGTCCCCTGGATCAACAGGTCCTTTTGCGTGGGGTTTGCCCTATGGGGTATTAAAGACCCCAGGGTCTTTTACATGGTTACTCAGGTCTCATGGCAGCAGGGCCTGAACCCCCAGCCCTAGCAGGCCCCTCCTGTGAGGCCTGTCTAATGTGACTGTGATCGTCACTGTGAGTTCAGCTGCTGCTCACTTACCGATGCAGTCTGCTCTCACTGATGTTTGCTCCTGCACCAGAATTCATAGTAGCGTTATAGCATATAGATTTGTTAGTTACATTCCTAGGAATACATTTGCCCATTACAGGATCGTTTAGACTACATAGTATAAGTATTGTGTTTTGATTTAAATAAAGTCTTCTTTTTATTTAAACTGTCTGTTTGAGATAGTCTTTTAAGACAATAAAGTTCATCTTTGTATAGTATAAGTTCTTATTGCAGATCTACTCAACCATCAATGTTTACTTCAATGTTTACTTCAATGTTTACTTCAATCTTAAAAATATGATCAAGGAGCCATAAGCTGGTAAGGAGGTGAAGGGGCAGGACCCTCATGAGGACCTTGCATTTATACCTTACCAGTTTAGAGAGCAAATAAAATAAGCGTATGGCCTTCCAAAAATGAATACAAAATTTGACAAGCGTTTAATGAATGTAGGGTTGCTAACCTAATTTCATGTGAAGGTGGATGCTCACCACTCGCTGCGTTTTCAACCTGGACTTGAGGGATGCCCTCCTCTAGCTGTCCTGACACGTGAGCAGCTTTTACACAATGGGTCTTACTCTCTCTCTCTCTCTCTCTCTCTCTCTCTCTCTCTCTCTCTCTCTCTATGTCTCTCTCGTCAAATTTAAAAAAAAAGAATGAATGAAATGAATAAAAT
>NW_006200120.1:0-705 GCF_000334495.1 Tupaia belangeri chinensis | reverse complement strand
GATTTGCTTGAGTTCTTAAAGAATGTTAAAGAAGTTTAATGTCAATAAAGAATGTCCTCTACTCATTGGCTTTCTTATTCTTCAAATGTTATTGAGCATCTCCTGCATGAAGGCTCTGTGCTGTTAGTGGGATACTCGGATTAGGCAGACACACGCATGCCTTTGGAATGGTGACAATATGAGCAAGGTAGGAAGATGGCCTCTAAGACCTAAAGACCAAGTCACAGAGGGGTGAGGGGTGGGACTCTAGGTGAGAGTGGTGACGTGTATATGCCCTGAGCTGAGGCCATGTGGGGCTTTGGGGAACTGCAGTTCCTCTTGTGGGCGTTGATTGTAAGGTACATGGGTGGTGGCAAGGGACCAGACTCTCAGATGCTGTGTCTTAGGGCTGAGAGAAAAGCCTGGAATGGAAACTTGCTCTGAGCAATTCCTCCTGCATGGTGGGTAAAGCAGAGGGAACTGCCCACCTAGGGCAGGTATGGAAGATGTTGCACACTGGGGTCCCAGGGTAGATGTATACACCACAGGAGCTAAGTGGGTTTTCCCCATTTTCTGTATAATTTCCTGAGAGGTAAGATGGATCTCTCATACAGGGAGGCCAAGAAGACACTGGCCAGGTACACTTCTGCCTCACTGACAGAGCCAAGGCCAATTCAGTTGAAAAGGTATTGTAAGGACCATTCCTCCTCCTTGGACCCCAGGTTG
>NW_006200119.1:465-3084 GCF_000334495.1 Tupaia belangeri chinensis | reverse complement strand
TTGCCTAATTAGGAAATGTCTCCCGGTCACTCTGACACGTCCCAGAGTAGGCGCTGTGGACCCCTGGGCCCCCCGGGCGGTGGGGGGCGGTGCAGGGCCCGCGGGCTCTGACGCAGATGTTTACCTGATGTCCTGGGCCGGGATCTGGTTTACGTTGGGAAAGCAGACTGTTTACGGGACGCCACATCTGCCTCGTCCTCTGGCTCCCTTTCATTTCCCTGTAATGTTGTGCAGGTCCCTCTCAGGTCTCTGTGGGAACGCCCGCGACATCACGCGAGTCACGCCGGCCCGGACAGCCCCATCTGGGAAACACATCAGCTCAGGACTTGGCACAGGGTGCAGATGCAGAGGGTGCGGGGACACCCTGATGGATGGTGGGAACCCGGGCCCAGAGCCAGGCACAGGGCCCCAGAGGGGGCGGGGGTCTTCTCCTTCTCCTTGCCCACAACCAAGGCTGGGCCAGTGGTGCCATCAGGACGCCGACCGCTCTGGCATGTTCTGGAAGCTGAAACCGACAGGGGGCAGTGGGGTCTGAGAGTGCCCCTTCAAGCTGAGAAGCCCCAGTTCCCGGGGCCTGAGTACCCTGACCCCAGCTGCAGAGCAGGGAGCCTGGGCGGTCTGGGAAGGCAGGAGAGGCCCTGGGAAGGGAGACGGGGTGCAGGACACAAAGCCACACAGGGACCCTGTGGCCCCTCCCTGCCCGCCTGCCCCTCAGACCATGGGCTGTGCCTGCTGTCCCAGAGGCTGCCACTCCTGCTGTGGGAATGAGGCCCTGCTGTTGGCAGACAGGCTGAGTTCTTCCCAAGTTGCCCCTGGCCCCTCAGCCTCCATGCTGGCCAGGCTGCTCCAGGCCTGCGTGCGACCACTGCGCCTAGGCCAACCTTCTCTAGAATATTCAGCCAGAATCTGCAGGCTGAGACAGCCCTCCCACCGCACCCCGTTCTGCCATTTTGTGAGCATTCTAGAAAGCAAAAGGATGACAGAGGAAAAGATGAAAGAGTGCACCCACTGCAGCCCTTGCAGACTAAGCCTGAGCAGCAGGTCCCACCCATGGGGTCTGCTTGGTGAGCGACACCAAGTCCCCCCTGAGAGTTCACGGGCCACCAAGTCCTTCATCCCCGTCCTTAGTCATAGGACCGTGGAGACTGCCCTGGTCACAGCTCACAGTTACCTATGACCACACACCTGGGTTCTGGGCCCACGGAGAGGATGCTAACACTGGGTCAGACATCCTGGCAGGACCTCCACCCCAGCCCCCTAACTGTCCTTCTGGTGGGAAATGCACGTACCCTAACATTTACCGTCGTGGGCACTTGGGTGCAGGTCAGGCCGTGAAGGGCACTCGCGTTGCCATGTAGCCCTCACCGCCTTGTCCCCTAGAGCGTTCCGGTCTTCCCGGACAGACACCGTCCCATAAACACGAGCTGCCCACTGCCCTCCGCCCTGCCCTGGCCCCCACCATGTGCTTTCTGTGCCCGTGATTTGACTCAAGGCAGCTCCTGGAGCGGAATCCTACAGTTTCTGTCCTCCTGACTGGCTCCCTTCACTGAGCGCAGGTCTCCCAGCACGTCCAGTTGAAGGACGCGGCAGAAATTCACTCCTTTTGAAGGCTTACTCATATCCCAGCACATGGATAGACCACGTTTGTTTCTTCAGTCTTCCGTTAGCAGACACTTGGGTTGCCCCCAGCGTGTGGTTTCTCTGAATCATGCAGCTGTGGCCACATGTACGCCAGGGCTGCTCTGGTCTCTGCTCCCGGTTCTCCGGAGCTAGCCTAGGAGGGCGACCGCTGCGTCTCACGGGAGCTTCGTGCTCAGTGCTCTTCCTTGAAGGAGCTCACTTCTCCAACTACGGCTCTCTTTCATCTTCGCCTTTGTCATCCTTTCTGCTTTCTAGAATGCTCGTGGAATGGAGGGTCCTCCAGCAGTCATCTGAACCATAAGTGTGGATTCCTCACCCGAGGACCAAGGGGCAGAAGACAGAGCAGCTGGGACACCTGAGGACATGTCGCTGGCTCCCAGGCTCCCTTCAGCAGACACGTACGTGACAGGATTAAAATTAAAATTCCTCCTTGTTTAGGACATTGGCATTCTGGGTTTTCTCTTAAAACTGACTCAAAAAAAAAATACTACTTTTGGAAAAAACAGAATTACACATTTTATTGCAAAGAAAAACGAATCACAGATAGAGTTAGGTATAATCTCACCACCCAGAGGTGCCCTTGCTTTGTATTTTGTTCGTTCATTTGTTATTTTTTTAATATATATCCCGTCTTTTTTGCTTCCAGGCCTGTGGTCATTCTGTGAACAGAGTAGCGTGTCTGGGATTCTCCACGCGGCTACGCCTTTTGGAATCAGTGACCTCCACGGCTTGTGACACTCCCTCTCGAGTCTGCGCCTTTGTGTGACACGGTTGGAAATCTTTAGCCAACAGCCCTCCCATCAGTCACTCGTGGGTCCTTCTGCGGGGAAAGACTCCAGGTGTGGGTGCCAGGCGGCCACCCGAGTGCGACACCCCTCTGTCAGCCTGGCCCAGCGCTCCCTGCAAAGCACAGGCGATGGGAGGACACTGAGCGCGCCCCACCGCAGGGCACAGGGCGCCTCGCCGCCCCTCCCCCGT
>NW_006200119.1:0-296 GCF_000334495.1 Tupaia belangeri chinensis | reverse complement strand
CCCCACGGCTGTGGACACTCCCTCTCGAGTCTGCGCCTTTGTGTGACACGGTTGGAAATCTTTAGCCAACAGCCCTCCCATCAGTCACTCGTGGGTCCTTCTGCGGGGAAAGACTCCAGGTGTGGGTGCCAGGCGGCCACCTGAGTGCGACACCCCTCTGTCAGCCTGGCCCAGAGCTCCCTGCAAAGCACAGGCGACGGGAGGACACTGAGCGCGCCCCACCGCAGGGCACAGGGCGCCTCGCCGCCCCTCCTCAGCCCGTGGCCCTTGCCACGTCTTCCCCTTCCCTGCGTCTC
>NW_006200118.1:0-804 GCF_000334495.1 Tupaia belangeri chinensis | reverse complement strand
TTTTTACAGTAGCCAGTAAGTCCTAAGAACCTCCTTAATTGTCTTTTTGTTTCAGGTAAAGGGAAGGTCATGATAGTGGAGATTCTCTCAGGATTTATTAATAGCCCCTTTGAAGAGATTATGTGTCCCAGATACTTAATTGTAGGAAGACAAAATTGTAGCTTGTCCTTAGATACTTTGTGCCCCCTATCTACGAGTTGTTGTAACAAGTGAATAGTGTCTTTCTTACATTTAGTCAGAGAGGATGAACACAATAGCAGGTCATCCACATACTGAATTAAGATGGATCAATTTGGAAATTCAATGTTTTCTAAATCTGCCTTTAAAATTTGGGAAAAATATGTTGGAGACTCACAATAACCCTGGGAGAAAACTGTCCAGGTGTACTGTCATTTTTCCCACATAAAGGCAAAAAGATATTGACTCTGTTGCTCTATGGGTATGCTGAAGAAGGCACTGCATAAGTCAATGACAGAGAAATGACTGGCATTTGTGGGGATGCTAGATAGTAAGGTATGGGGGTTTGGAATCACAGAATGTCTAGGAATTATTATTTTATTAATGGCCCTAAGGTCCTGAACAAACCTCCAGCCCTTACCGTTTGGCTTTTTGACTGGAAGATTCGGTGTATTACAGGGACTAGTGCAAGGTATTATGAGGCCCTTGTTTAAAAACTCCTGAACAATGGATTTAATTCCTAGCAAGGCTTCTGGCTTAAGAGGATACTGTTAGGCAAAGGTTTAGACTTATTTATGGCTATCTCTATGGGAGTACTTTCCAATATCTGAGGAAGAGTTTGCCCAT
>NW_006200117.1:7212-8447 GCF_000334495.1 Tupaia belangeri chinensis | reverse complement strand
GCCATGTGGGATCTGGTTACATCAACCACCAAGCCATGGAGCCAGCCCAATTTTTTAAAAATCTAAGTCTATAATGGCAGAACTCTCTAAGGAGATATAATTATTACACATGTACTGTGTGTTAAAAATATTATTTTAAAATTTTACCTAATACTGATCTTGAAATTAACACATGACCATATTGTGTTTTTTTAAAAATCTCAGCAGGTGGTGTGGTGGTTAGGATGGCTGGGTTTCCACATGACCAAACCTGGATTGAGTCCTGCAATCAGTGGCCTGAAAATTATGCTGGGCACAGGTGTGAGTGTGCACAAAATCCTAAGAGGGGTAGGAATCACAGCATTTCCACTGGGGGAGGTATTTCTCACTTTTCCTTTCTCTGCCTCTCTCCTCTCTGGTAAGCACACACAATCTATGACCAAAATCTACAAAAACAAAAACAAAACAAAACAAAGCAAACGACCCTCTAGGAGCCAGCACATGTTGTGGTGATTTATATGGACTCCAATACTGCTGACCACAGTTTGAGCCCTGGAGTGAGAAGCTTGAAAATTACACCAGGCATGTGTCTGTGCATGTCCAAAATCACAGGAGGAGAAGGAATTTCAGTGGGTTATATCCCCTGGGGGATGACTTCTCACTTTCCCTCTCACTGTGTCTCTTTGGTAAGTGCATGTGTCCTATGGGGGAAAAAAACATAAAATAAAAAAGAAAAAGAAAAAGAAAATACCTCCAAATGTTATCAGGTGATTATGAAGGGTGTATACCTGCCTTGGAAGAATAGGTTGGTTTGCATCTCCTGGGGATCCCATTTCTATTTTATCCGAAAGCATCTTATAGAGAACTTGGGCCACTGCACGTATGGCATGATAGATAAAGAAACTGGAGTCAGACATGGTCATCAAGTCCAAATCAGATGGTAGAAACTCAATGGAAGAATTGGGTGGGCAGTCTCTAAGTTTGCCACATTGTGATCCAGTAAGTGAGCAATTAAAAAAGGAAAACCAGAATTTACTGAAGTAAAACTCTTCTGGGTATTGGGAAGGATTCACTGTTTGGAGAAATTGTTTAAAGCCAGGAATTTTCCTTTTCTGGATTGAAAATAGGAGGCTTCCATGAAAAAAGTATGGACTGTGATACAAAATGCTGAAAATAGTTTCCAACTCTGAGGATTGGAGATTTCTCATGATCCAAACATTTCCCAATATTAACCAGAATTCTTTTTCCATTCCCGG
>NW_006200117.1:0-597 GCF_000334495.1 Tupaia belangeri chinensis | reverse complement strand
GAATGCAAAGACTTATTTTATATTTTTGTATCAAATTGTCCTCTAAATGCCTCCTGATATCCTATTTTAAGATGGGATAGATCTCTATGCTGTGTGCACTTTTTAGGAGGGAATTTTAAGTTAACCATCAATATTCACATTAGTGGGGATTGAATATAATGGACATGGAAAGAAATGTAGGTGAAACCTAACAAATTCCACTTCTTTTTATTTTTAATTTGTTAGAGGTCAAATTAAATCATGTGTGCTTACAACAGAGAGACAGAGGGAAATTGAGAATCACTCCTCATAGGAGATGGTCATGCCAATATTCCTTCTCCTACAGTTTTCCTTTGTTTGCATTTTGGGCCTACACGCACATATGTCCAGTGTCTTATTCAAGCCACCAGGATCAAGACTTAAACTATGCAGTCAGTCATGTGGGGTCTAGTCACATTAACCAGCATATCATAATCTGGTCCACTGCTCTTTTTTCTTTCTCTCTTATCCTTTTACTTTTAATCATTCTTTGACTCAGGAAATTTCTTGTGTCTTTTCTCCTCTATTTAAGTAAGTTGTGTCAAAAGAATCAAGAGCAGTTTTGTGGGCCTCCAGGGT
>NW_006200116.1:0-1182 GCF_000334495.1 Tupaia belangeri chinensis | reverse complement strand
GGAGGGTTTGCTTTTCACCACATCCCCGCCAGGTCACTGTGTCTTATTCATAACAGCCCAAAATAAAAATCATTGATATGCCTTGACTGTATGAATGCTCAGTGTAGTGTATCCACACCATGCAAGATTACTCAACAGGAATTACTCAAAGTTAACCAATTACATGACTTTTAAATGACTCCAGAAAATGATATGGGTTGGAAAGTCCAATCACAAAATATTAGATAATTTGTGATCCCATCTATATAACATCCTTGGAATGACAAATATATAGAAGTGGGAAAGAAACTTGTGGTTGCAAATAATGATGGCCATAGTGGTGAGCAGAAGAAAAATGAGATATTGTTACACAACAACAGAAGATAAATTGTGTAGTTAAAATCATTTGTATTTTTACTAAGTTAATATGAAAATAAACCTACATATGGAACAAAATACCAAAAAATGAACTTGCATGTACACAGAAACATATTAATAAGTAGTAATAAAAGTGGTGAGATGCACATCGGTGGGTATATTAACTGTATTCTTGTCAACATTGCAGTTATGATATTTTCATATATTTGTGCTTTTATAAAGTTATAAACAAAACGAAGCACAGCTCTTTGGCAGCCCTTCCCAGAAGGCCAGCCCTAGGTCTACACCTTCCCTGGCCTGTCTGAGTCCTTGAAATAACCCTGTATGTTTGATCTTCTTTTACCTCAGTTTTCACAGGAGAACACTGAGGCCCAAAGAAGATGAAGTGACCTTCCTAACACATAGCTAGCAAGTGGCCAATGTGGCACTGTACTGTAGGGGAGAAAGCACTTACCTTTGTGATAGCAGGCCCAGGGTTTGATGGGAGGTGGGGAACATTGGGTAGGTGCACAGGAAGCAGGTAATGTAGAAGGGGCTGCCCTTCTGAAAGACTCCAGATGCTCTTCCTGGTTCCCGCCTGTGCCTACCCTGTGTGTCCTCAATTGCATGTCATCCAGATTATGCGCTGATGCACTTCCCCACTGGGATGGCATAATGGAGAGATGGTTAACTCAAAATGTAACCATTCAAGAGTGGCTCCTTGCCACAAGACTCCTGTGGGAGTATATTCAGTATTTAAGATAATTAAAGAAAAGAGCTCGCTGTCACGAATTCTAGCTAGTCTAGCTAGTGATATTTGATCCTGAACTAGCTGCAGAGCCTCTA
>NW_006200115.1:0-748 GCF_000334495.1 Tupaia belangeri chinensis | reverse complement strand
AAGAATATATTCCCCCATTCTGAGGGTTGCTAATTCACTCTAACTATTGTTTCTTTTGGATTATTGCCTGGACTTTAGGGGTCTTATTTAAGGAGATTTTGCTTGCTCCAATGTCTCTGATTTTCCCCTGCATTTTCCACCAGTAAATCTATGGTCTGAAGTGTTAGGTTTAGATCTTTGATCCATTTTGAGTTAATTTTTGTTAATGGTGAGAGATAGGGCAAGATTCACCTTTCGGCGGGTGGATACCTAGTTTTTCCAGCACCATTTGCTGAAGAGGTTTTCTTTTCCCCACTGGAGTGACTGATGCCCTTTGTCAGAAATCAGTTAGCTACAGGTATGGGGCTTTGTTTCTGGGGTCTCCCTTCTGTCCACTGGTCCAAATGCTTGTGTTTGGTGATCACAATGGAAAATGACATACAAAATTGCAAAGAAGTTCAACTCTTAAATCTAAGCCACAAGTTAGAATGAAAATTATTGCAATAAGGAGAAAAATAATCCAAGACTTAATTTGTTATTTGTTTATGGAAAGGCAATTTTCAAAATGTGTCAAAATGTGTCAAAATGTTAAGGGACTTGAACACCTTGCCTTGAATACCTTTGTTCTCACCTGAGCCCAGGTGATTGCAAAGAATCGAGGCTTGCCCCTCCCCTTGTACATTTCTATTTAAAATTCTTTCTACTGCTCACATCCTTTGTAAAAATGGTATTGTACATTATAAAGGTGTACAAGGATTAAATATAAATA
>NW_006200114.1:0-1753 GCF_000334495.1 Tupaia belangeri chinensis | reverse complement strand
TAAATTAATTAATTAATTAATTAATTATTAATTCCTTTATTTAAATTTGACCAGAGAGACACACAGAGAGAGGGATGGAAAGTGAGAAAGAAAGCCACCAAGTCCGGGCCTTGAATCACGGTAAGCCATGTAGTAGTTCAGCGCCTTAACTACCATACCACCTGCTGGTCCCCAAAACCTCCATATTGTTTTAAATAGTGGCTGTACCTATTTACATTCCAATCAGCAGTATAGGAGGGTTTCTTTTTCACCACAGCCTTGCCAGCACTTGTTATTTATTTTTTTATCATAGACATTCTGACTGAAGTTAAGTGATATCTCATTGTGGTTTTGATTTGCATTTTTTTTATGATAAGAGATGTTGAACATTTTTCCATATGCATTTTTGCCATTTGTATATCTTCCTTAGAGAGTTGTCTGTTCGGTTCATTTCCATATTTTAATTGGCTTATTAGTTTTCTTGGGGGTGAGCTATAAATAAATACATAAAAGAACCAGCTCAGATCCCACCTAAAATAAAAATAATAAATTATATTTTATCTAAGAGAGATATCATAATATAAATATAGTGAAAATCTAATCAGCAAAAGCAGGAAGAAAAGCCAAAAATAAAGAATAAGCCACACTGAAAAAAGTGACTGATAAATACAAAAAATATCCACAAAAAAAACCACAACAATTTTAAAACGTGCATAGAAATAAAAGTTATAAAGTTAGAAAATTATTCTTAATTCTTGATGGAGGGTATAACATGTGTGTGTGTTACGTGTAAGAGAGTTGACAAAGCCAACATGATCTAAATAGCAGGTCCAGAAGGAGTGAATGGAGATAAGAGAGGAGGCAATATATTAAAATCGATAAGTGATAGCGTTCTAGGATTAAAGAGAAGAATCCTGATGATAAAGTCCATAGCATGCCAAATAATTTATAATTCTTGATGGAGGGTATAACATGTGTGTGTGTTACGTGTAAGAGAGTTGACAAAGCCAACATGATCTAAATAGCAGGTCCAGAAGGAGTGAATGGAGATAAGAGAGGAGGCAATATATTAAAATCGATAAGTGATAGCGTTCTAGGATTAAAGAGAAGAATCCTGATGATAAAGTCCATAGCATGCCAAATAATTTATAGCTAGTAAAATATCTGGTAATACTGCAGGACTCTCTTTTCTAGTAAAACTGCAGATCTCCAAAGGTAAAGAGAAATACATATAGAAAAGAAAAGAGAGAAAGGATTTATAGATAGAATGATAAACAATTTTATGCTTTTTAAAGTATTATTATTTAATTTTATTGATTATTATTTTTTAATTTGTAATAAGGCACACGCACTCACCAGATAGAGAAACACAGAAACAGAGAGGGAAAGTGAGAAAGCAAGCTGCCAGGTCTGGTACTCCAACTGTGGTTGGGCATGTGGGAGTCCAGCGCCTTCACCATCACACCACCTGCTGGCACCTATAAATGACTTTAAAACAGACTGGTGATTAAGGTGACTGGATTCCATGTGGCCTACTATGCAGTTTGAGTCCTGGACCCACTGACTTGTAAAGCACACAGGTGCATGTTTGTACCTGCCCAGAATCCCAAAAGGAAGGGGAAATGGAGGAAAAGGGATTATGGCGTAACCATGTCCCATGGAGGAGAACTTTCTTGCTTCCTCTGTCTCTGTCTCTCTCTCTGGCACATGCCCTTTGACAAAATTTACAGAAAAACCATAATAGTAAATGCAAGAAGTTAATAGAAATAACTTT
>NW_006200113.1:0-1130 GCF_000334495.1 Tupaia belangeri chinensis | reverse complement strand
AAGATTTCAGGCAGCTCATTTATTGCAGCTCAGCGGTTAGAAAAGAACCCAGCACTTGATATGAGGATCCATCATATATTGTTTTCACTCAAATTATATTCATCCCAAAATGCTTTTTGAGATCAAGCTTGTGACAGTATGTATCCATTACATTGTTCTTAAAAATGAGGTGACATATATTCAGCTGAAAGCAAACTCTCCCTTCTTGGGAGTCTCATACGATATTACACCATTTATATGACCTGGAATTAGAAGGTGAAGGCCATGTCTTTGAACCCTGTTTGTAGTTAACTATGTAGCTAACTTCCTCTCACATCAGTGGTTATCTCTGGAGAGAAATGGAGAAAAAAGGATGGCAACATGACCATGCCCTGTTGAGGGGTTCTTGTTGGCTCACTATCAGAGGACTGCATGTGTCCTCTGAAAATAATAATAATAAGCAGTAGTAAGAAAAACACTGAAAATTAATATATATTTATAAAGAAGATTAAAAGAAATACCTGGCTTACATGGGTGATATAAAACTGGCTGACTTTGGCAGGACGTAAGTGGAAGATTGATTCAAGTCAATGAAATATTGAGTAAGAAAATGTGAGAAAGTCAGGGCCAGAGTCATCTTATTCACTCATTTTTGAGACAAGAGTGATCACCCACCTTCTCAATTGACCTGGGCTGTTTGGGGTCCAGTTACAAATATAAGAAGAAAGGCTATTAAAAACCCTGTACCAATCAGGGCACTTGATCATAAATATCCAGAATGTTAGTTTCTGCACAAAGGCAATTAAGTACTTTAAAGACTATCTAGAAGGGTTGTTTCTCTCTGTTTCCTTTTCTGCATGCTCCTCAATGCTCAGATTAAAATTTACAGTTTGGGAAGAAACACACCATGCATCAGATGACTAGAATTCACCACAAGGCCACAAGAAATATGGGAAAGCAGAAAAATACCTCTCCTCCAAGGGAAAAGAATAACTCCTCTTCATCCACAGACAGTTCAATGGAAATCATGGAAATGTCTGATAAAGAATTTAGAACATTCATAATGGCAAAGCTAACAGAGATGGAGGAGAAGAGAGACAACAAACTATAAAAGAGAAAGGAGAAAGGAGCTGACAAATCCCAGGAGGTGA
>NW_006200112.1:0-928 GCF_000334495.1 Tupaia belangeri chinensis | reverse complement strand
GGGATGCTTTGTATTTCTTGGTTCTGAATGTCTGAGTGCCTCTCCGGACTTGGAATTTTTCTTCTAGGATTTCATGGAATAGTGCCTTGGAGAGGATCTTCTTGGATTGATGCTATTTGGGATGCTTTGTATTTCTTGGTTCTGAATGTTTGAGTGCCTCTCGGACTTAGAATGTTTTCTTCTAGGATTTCATGGAATAGATTATCAATGCCCTTATTAGTTTCTTCACCTTCTGAGATAACAATTATTTGGATGTTTGGGTATTTCATGGTATCTAATATTTCTTGTATATTATCCTCCGTCTTCTTGACTGTTCTCTCAGTGTGTTTTATTATTTTTTCTAGGTCATTAGTTTTTCTTCTGCTTCTAAGATTCGATCTTCTTCATGGTCTATCCTGCTTTAAATACTTTAGAGGGTGGTTTTGATTTCCTGTATTACAGTCTTTATATTTAATAGTTCTGTTTGATCCTTTTTTAATGGTGATCAATTCTTCTTTCATATTGTGGAAGAACTTCCTCATCACAATGTTCAGATGTTTAGCTACTCTACACCTAGTCTTCTTTAGGCCGTGGGTAAGGGCTGAGCAGTAAAATTGGAAAGTAAGGTAAAAGAAAAAAAAGTAGAAAAGAGAAATAGGGTAGAAAACAGAAATAGGAAGAAAAAGTGATGGAAAAAGAAGAAAAGAACCACAACAAAAAGGGGAGAAAAAATAAGTCACATAAAATAAAACAGGGTTAAAAATGAAAACTGCATGGGACACAGCAGAGACAGAGATAGAAATGCCTGGATGGATTCTGGTCTAGGTTAGAAAAAAATTGCAAGGGACAGAGAACAAGAGGGAGAGAGAGAGAGACTTTGCTGACATGACTAGCACTTAGGTCTGAAATGGAGGGGGTACCCTGGCTGGGAGGACTTCACAGCCATGAA
>NW_006200111.1:0-309 GCF_000334495.1 Tupaia belangeri chinensis | reverse complement strand
GGGTGTGGGTTCACCTTAAAGTCCCAGCTAAACAACCTGGGGTCACAGGAGAAAGAGCGGTGGGGATGCGTGGGGTTTCTGTAGGGGCGGGCCTGCTGTCTCAGTCGCCTGGTGTCCGGAACTGCAGGCCGGCTCGATCCAAGTTTGGGGTGGGAAGTGGTGTGGGTCCGCCTTAAAGTCCCAGGCAACCAACCTGGGGTCGTAGGAATAAGAGTAGTGGGGATGCGTGGAGTTTCAGTAGTGTAGGGCCTGCTGCCTCAGTCCTCCTCATGTCCAGAACAGCTGGTCGACTCGAATCGGGTTTAGGGG
>NW_006200110.1:4305-5532 GCF_000334495.1 Tupaia belangeri chinensis | reverse complement strand
AATGGAATGGAATGGAATGGAATTGAAATGAATGGAATGGAATCGAATGGAATGGACTGGAATGGAATGGATTCGAATGGAATCGAATGGAACAATATGGAATGGTACCGAATGGAATGGAATGTAATGGAACGGAATGGAATGGAACAGAATGGAATGGAACTGAATGGAATGGAATGGAATGGAGTGGACTCAAATGGAATGAAACCGAGTGGAATGGAATCAAATGGAATGGAATTGAATGGAAATGAAAGTAATAGAATGGAATGGAGTGTAATGGAATAATATGGAATGGAGTGGAATGGAATGCAGTGGACACAAATGGAATGGACTGGAATGGAATGGACACGAATGGAATGGAGAATGGAATGGAATGGAATGGAGTGGACTCAAATGGAATGAAACCGAGTGGAATGGAATCAAATGGAATGGAATTGAATGGAAATGAAAGTAATAGAATGGAATGGAGTGTAATGGAATAATATGGAATGGAGTGGAATGGAATGCAGTGGACACAAATGGAATGGACTGGAATGGAATGGACACGAATGGAATGGAATGGAATGGATTTGAAATGAATGGAATGGAATCGAATGGAATGGACTGGAATGGAATGGATTCGAATGGAATCGAATGGAACAATATGGAATGGTACCGAATGGAATGGAATGTAATGGAACGGAATGGAATGGAACAGAATGGAATGGAACTGAATGGAATGGAATGGAATGGAATGGAGTGGACTCAAATGGAATGAAACCGAGTGGAATGGAATCAAATGGAATGGAATTGAATGGAAATGAAAGTGATAGAATGGAATGGAGTGTATTGGAATAATATGGAATGGAGTGGAATGGAATGCAGTGGACACAAATGGAATGGACTGGAATGGAATGGATACGAATGGAATGGACTGGAGTGGAATGGACACGAATGGAATGGAATGGAATGAAATGGAATGGAATGGAATGAAATGGAATGGAAAGGAATAGAATGGAATGGAATCAGTTGGAGTAGAATGGAATGGAATGGAGATTAATGGAATTGAATGGAGACTAATGGAATAGAATCAAATGGAATGGCATCGAATGGAATGGACTCGAATGGAATGTGCTCGAATGGAATGGAATCGAATGGATTGATATCAAATGGAATGGAATGGAAGGGAATGGAATGGAATGGAATTGAACCGAATGGAATGGAATTTAACCAAATGGAATGGACTTG
>NW_006200110.1:2466-4017 GCF_000334495.1 Tupaia belangeri chinensis | reverse complement strand
ATGTCATAATCAAATGGAATGGCATCGAATGGAATGGACTCGAATGGAATGTGCTCGAATGGAATGGAATCGAATGGATTGATATCAAATGGAATGGAATGGAAGGGAATGGAATGGAATGGAATTGAACCAAATGTAATGGACTTGAATGGAATGGAATCATATAGAATGGACTCAAAAGCAATGGTCTCGAATTGAATTTATAGATATAGCATGGAATCCAATGGAATGCAACTGTATGGAATGGAATAGAATGGAATGGAATCAAATGGAATGGACCAGAATGCAGTGGACTGGAATAAAACGGACTCAATAGTAATGGATTGCAATGTAATTGATTCGATTTCGAATGGAATCGCATGGAATGTAATCGAATGGAATGGAATGGAAGGCAATAGAGTTGAATAGAATGGAATGCAATGAAATGGAACGAAGTGGAATCGAGTGGAATGGAATCGAATGGAGTGAAATGGAATGGAATGGACGCGAAAGGAATGGACTGGAACAAAATGAAATCGAACGGTAGGAATCGTACAGAACGGAAAGAAATGGAACGGAATGGAATGCACTCGAATGGAAAGGAGTCCAATGGAAGGGAATCGAATGGAATGAAATAGAATGGAATGGAATCGAAAGGAATAGAATGGAATGGATCGTTATGGAAAGACATCGAATGGAATGGAATTGACTCGAATGGAATGGACTGGAATGGAACGGACTCGAATGGAATGGACTGGAATGGAATGGATTGAACGGAATGGACTGGAGAGGAATGGACTCGAATGGAAAGGAAACGAGTGGAATGGAATGGAGTGGAATGGCTTGAAATGGATAAGAAATGAAAAGAATGTAATGGAATCGGATGGAATGGAATTGAATGTATTGGAGTCGAGTAGAACAGAATTGAATGGAATGGCATCAAATGGAATGGAAACGAAAGGAATGGAATTGAATGGACTCAAATGTTATGGAATCAAAGGGAATGGACTCAAATAGAATGGACTCAAAAGAAATGGTCTTGAATGGAACTTATTCGAATATAATGTAATAGAATGGAATGCAATAGTATGGAATGGAATCGAATGGAATGGAATCGAATGGATGGAATTGAGTGGAAGGGAATGGACTGGAATGGAACGGACTCGAATGGAATGGACTGGAATGGAATGGATTGAACGGAATGGACTGGAGAGGAATGGACTCGAATGGAAAGGAAACGAGTGGAATGGAATGGAGTGGAATGGCTTGAAATGGATAAGAAATGAAAAGAATGTAATGGAATCGGATGGAATGGAATTGAATGTATTGGAGTCGAGTAGAACAGAATTGAATGGAATGGCATCAAATGGAATGGAAACGAAAGGAATGGAATTGAATGGACTCAAATGTTATGGAATCAAAGGGAATGGACTCAAATAGAATGGACTCAAAAGAAATGGTCTTGAATGGAACTTATTCGAATATAATGTAATCGAATGGAATGCAATAGTATGGAATGGAATCGAATGGAATGGAATCGAATGGATTGGAACGAAATCGAATGGAACGGAA
>NW_006200110.1:0-1222 GCF_000334495.1 Tupaia belangeri chinensis | reverse complement strand
AAAATGAAATCGAACGGTAGGAATCGTACAGAACGGAAAGAAATGGAACGGAATGGAATGCACTCGAATGGAAAGGAGTCCAATGGAAGGGAATCGAATGGAATGAAATAGAATGGAATGGAATCGAAAGGAATAGAATGGAATGGATCGTTATGGAAAGACATCGAATGGAATGGAATTGACTCGAATGGAATGGACTGGAATGGAACGGACTCGAATGGAATGGACTGGAATGGAATGGATTGAACGGAATGGACTGGAGAGGAATGGACTCGAATGGAAAGGAATGGAATGGAATGGAATGGAGTGGAATGGCTTGAAATGGATAAGAAATGAAAAGAATGTAATGGAATCGGATGGAATGGAATTGAATGTATTGGAGTCGAGTAGAACAGAATTGAATGGAATGGCATCAAATGGAATGGAAACGAAAGGAATGGAATTGAATGGACTCAAATGTTATGGAAGGAATCATACAGAAAGGAAAGAAATGGAACGGAATGGAATGCACTCGAATGGAAAGGAGTCCAATGGAAGGGAATCGAATGGAATGAAATAGAATGGAATGGAATCGAAAGGAATAGAATGGAATGGATCGTTATGGAAAGACATCGAATGGAATGGAATTGACTCGAATGGAATGGACTGGAATGGAACGGACTCGAATGGAATGGACTGGAATGGAATGGATTGAACGGAATGGACTGGAGAGGAATGGACTCGAATGGAAAGGAAACGAGTGGAATGGAATGGAGTGGAATGGCTTGAAATGGATAAGAAATGAAAAGAATGTAATGGAATCGGATGGAATGGAATTGAATGTATTGGAGTCGAGTAGAACAGAATTGAATGGAATGGCATCAAATGGAATGGAAACGAAAGGAATGGAATTGAATGGACTCAAATGTTATGGAATCAAAGGGAATGGACTCAAATAGAATGGACTCAAAAGAAATGGTCTTGAATGGAACTTATTCGAATATAATGTAATCGAATGGAATGCAATAGTATGGAATGGAATCGAATGGAATGGAATCGAATGGATTGGAACGAAATCGAATGGAACGGAATAGAATAGACTCGAATGTAATGGATTGCTATGTAATTGATTCGAATGGAATGGAATCGAATGGAATGCAATCCAATGGAATGGAATGCAATGCAATGGAATGGAATCGAACGGAATGCAGTGGAAGGGAATGGAGAGGAATCAAGTGGAATG
>NW_006200109.1:0-656 GCF_000334495.1 Tupaia belangeri chinensis | reverse complement strand
GCATGCACATGTACCTGGAGTGAGTTTAAGCGCAAGGTCCAGAACTCGAACAGCAGTCAACTACATGGGAGTCTAGCTACGTAACAATTATGCCATCTTCTGGCCCCTATGGAAAAAGGTTTTTACAATTAAAAATATGTAATGAAAATGACAACGAATGAAATTTTTATAATATTTAAATGGCATATTATGTAGTAGAAATGTACTCACAGTTTTTACTTTTTTTACTATTACATTGGCAGACTAAAGATTGACTATAAGACATTTTAGTAATTTTAGAGTAGATATTATATTAATATTACTGAACAAATTATTGCTATTTTTTAATTTGTTTTTCAATTTGTGAGCTATGGAGTATAGAGGTTTTAAATAATTATTTATAAAAAGAACTTAGGAAGAACAAAGCAGCTGTCTATAGGCTTTTTATGAGTTTAATATTGGATTTATATTTTTATACTAATTTTATTTTTTAAATTTAGATAGATAGTATTAATTGTTAAATAGACTGTCACAGGTAATTTGACTTAGATTAATTTTATGGAATTTATTTAAATTAGACTTTAACAATTTTTTTTTTTATCTTAGACACTGGGCCAGGAAGTGACATATAGTTTGATAAGTTTGGTATTGGCTGACTTAGCATATAATTTTGTCAA
>NW_006200108.1:917-1251 GCF_000334495.1 Tupaia belangeri chinensis | reverse complement strand
TTCACAATTGCTATGACATGGAACCAACCCACATGTCCAGATGAATGGATTGAAAAGGTATGGCAAATATACACTATGAAATACTACTCAGTCATAAAGACAACACGACCTGGCATTCGATAGAGGGTGGATGCACATGGAATATTCACTGCTAAATGAAGCAAGTCAGACTATGAAAGAGAGATATTGTATATCCCCACTTAATATATACCAAATGTCTGTACTACATGGCAGAAACCGAAAGTCTGAAAGTTAGAAAAGCATGGAGAACAATTGTGGATATTAGAAACAGTATGGGAGGATGGTGGGAAATGGGAGGGGGTGAGAGGAAGGT
>NW_006200108.1:0-619 GCF_000334495.1 Tupaia belangeri chinensis | reverse complement strand
ATAATACATATTAAAAAAGAAGGGTGCTATGGGCCAAGCATACATGAAAAAATACTCAACATCACTAATCATTAAGGAAATATAAATGAGAAACACAATGAGATATCTCATCATTTCTCTTAGGTTGGCTACTGTCTAAGAGAAAAGATACAAAGTGTTGACATAAATATGTAGAAAAGACAACCTTGTACACTGATGTTGAGAATGTAAATTAGTACAGGCTTGATGGAAAGAAGGATTGTTACTCTAAAAATTACTGATAGTAACTACTATATGACTCTTCTGTCCCATCTGCAGGTATATATCCATAAAAATCAATTAAATCATTTATCTGAGAATAATATCTGTACCCCATGTTCATTGCACCATTATTCACAATAGCCAGAGTAGGAAATTGACCTACATTTTCATAATGGATAAAGATATGAAATATGAGTGCAACACATAGATGATTATGCCATCTTAGAGAAGAAGGAAATCCTGCCATTTTCAATGACATTGAATCCAGAGGACATTATTAACAATCAATTTAACATAAAGCTTTCTTAATTTTTTTTTTCATGAGGCATGTGTGCTTGTTAGAAAGAGACAGAAACAGAGAAGAAAGTGAGTAATCATT
>NW_006200107.1:0-1129 GCF_000334495.1 Tupaia belangeri chinensis | reverse complement strand
TATATTTTGTGTTTTTTTGGGTGAAAAGTTCAATAGATGTCTATCAAATCCTGATACCATTTACCCTTCTCCATGCTTCTGTTCCCATTTTGAAAATGTTTACGGGGCCAGGTGGTGTTTCAGTGGCCCACAGGAGAAAGGTCCTGGATTTATATCTTGGTACGTCCCTGAGCACACAGGGCACGGACACGTGCCCATAATCCAGACCAGCTGAGACGGGGTAGACTACTTGTGTGGACCCTTTTGGGGGGTGCCTTTCTCTCAGTATCTCTCTCTTTTTCTCATGGGAGAACTAATTAAATAAACTTAAAAAGTTTAGGAATCCAGAGGTGTGGATGATATAGTGGAGTTTCATTGGTTACTTAGGTCAGCCCTTTCCAGTAGGTACGTAGTGCAAGCGAAATATGTCATTTTAATTTCTAGTAGCCACATTTTAGAAAAGTAAGAGAAACAGATCAGGTTAATTTAAAATATATATTTAAAGTAATATACCCATTATGATTTTACTATGTAATCAGTATAAAAAGTTATGAGTTAGTTTACATTATTGTTTATTTTTTTGATGGCCAGATGGTGTGTGTGCTTGCTAAAGAGAGGGGCAGAGAGACAGAGGGAGAGGGAGAAAGCACCCCTAATGGGGTATGGTCGCACCTCAATCCCTTCTCCATCCTGTCAGGATTTTGGGCATGTACGCACAAGTGTTCATTATGATTTTCAAACCAGCAGGGCCAGGATTTAAACAGATAGGATCTCCAAGCTACCTGGCTTCCCTTTACTTGTCAGCACTCCATACATTTTTTTTTAATCATCATAATCTTCTTTATATTACATTGGATTACATATAACTTTACAGTGTATTACATTGCTTTTTCAAAAGGGAATGCCATGCATGTCAGTCAATACAGAGACATTAATCTCCACGCTTCAACATTCAATATATTGTCTATGTTTTCCCCAATCATTATTATGATTGAAGGATAATCTTGACGGCTATAATATTCTTGGTTGTTATTGTTTTTCATTTAACATTTTAAATATATTTCCCCATTCTTTCCTTGCTTGCATTGTATCCGATGAGAGGTCTTATGTTAGTCTGACGGGATAGCCTTTGTAATGATTTGACATTTTT
>NW_006200106.1:0-788 GCF_000334495.1 Tupaia belangeri chinensis | reverse complement strand
CCCTGGTGGTAGTCGTCACACTGGACGGGAGGTGCTGGAGGGAACCCCTCCCAGGGCCATGCAGGAAGTTTCCTTTCCCAGCCTTCGCTGCTCTGACCCTGGATGGTGGAGCCCGGGGGTGAAGGCGCTCCCAGTCCTAAAACCACAGCTTTTTATTTTTCTTCCCATTTGCCAGAGGGTGCCTGAGCTCACGGGAGGAGGCCGGAGGGGAAGGACGTTTACTCCTGCAGCAGGTTCCCGGGACCCCTCGGTTACTATGGCCTTCAGGATTCTGGGCACCTGCATGCATGTGCCCCACGGGCTTTCCACCTGCCGGGTCGTGTGGTCCGGCCGCCCCACCCCACTCTGCTGTGGTCTGCAGCCTGTCCCTCCCTGCCCAGCACCACCTGCATCGGCACCACCCCGCCTGAGCTCAGGTCCGGTGCTGAGAGGTTCTGATCACGCTCTCCCGCTCCGCCAGGTTCTGGAGAGGAGCAGAGGTCCTGCGGGGCCCAGCTGACAGCGGCCCCTGTTCTCCAGGTTTTCCCAGTGGCCTCCGACCCTCTTCGGGGGCTCTGGCCATGGCTCAGTGCCCACTGGGCGCAGGCGGACCCGTGAGCCTGGGTCTGCGGTAGCCCCTGTGGCTCGGGCCTGGGGAGCTGGGGACACTACATGGACACTACACTGATGGCAAGTCTGGCCTCTGGTTTTGCTAATAACATATAACTAAATTCTTAAATTTTGTACTGATTTCTCCTACACTTAAGGTTTTTACAGATATGATTTCTTAATTCCCAATTATTTGAAAT
>NW_006200105.1:0-353 GCF_000334495.1 Tupaia belangeri chinensis | reverse complement strand
CATGTACGGGTCGTAGCTGAACTTGTACCCATCCATGGTCTGGCGGAGCAGCTTGCCATTTCCTTGCATGAACCGAGTCTCGAATTCACCCGGAGTGATCTCTTGCGCTATGAACAGATCCAGGTTCTTCAGGAGAGCGAGGAACGTCGGATCCAATAATGAGGCCGACATTGGTAGGGCGCCTTCCTGCCGAGTGTTCGTACCTTCGGATTGTTCTTTACCCTAACTTTTATGGACTCCCGTGACGGTGATCGTTAGGTGGCGGAGTCTACTCAAGCCTGGCCATCAGACCAGACCGTCCTCGTAGCTCGCGCAACAAGGTTGATGCGCCAGTGTCAATGCTGACGGGGCTC
>NW_006200104.1:0-783 GCF_000334495.1 Tupaia belangeri chinensis | reverse complement strand
TGTAAAGCATTGTAAAGAAAGAAATAAAATTATTTTATTTGTAGATGCCATGACTATCTATGCAAAATTCTAATGAATCTTAGAAAACATACAAACAAAAACCCTCAAACCACTCTTATTTAATAAATAATTATAGCATAGTCAGAAGACACAGATACCAATATATAAAAATTAGCCATATTACTAGCAATGAATTATTGCAAAGTAAAATTTAAAAAGAAGACTGATTATAATAGCTCTAAAGAGAAAACATTTTAAATATAAATACCACCTAAAACTACAAAATGATAGTGAAAAAAATCAAGTCTCAATAAATGGAGACATGTAATATGGTTTGTATGGACATATTCCACAAAGTAAAAATGTCAATTCTTTTCCAAATTCTGTGTGTATGTTTGTATAATTTATAATAAAGTTTGTATAATTTATAATACCACAATTCTGATCAAAACTCTAACAAAATTTTATTGTTGATTTTAGCAAGCTGGTTCTACATTGTAAAAGGAAAGACAAAGGAAATAGATTAGGCAAATGATTTTGAAGAATAAAGTAAAGGAATGACATTATATGGTTTTAAGACTTAACTGAGGATTTGCAATAATCAATTCAACATGGAATGCAAAGTGTTAGGTATAGAACAATGTAGCAGAATAGAGAGTCTATAAGTAAACTTACACCATTAAGGAAAATTAATGTTTTTTTTAAAGCAAGAAAGAGTACATTCGGGGAAAGAAGAGAGAGAAAGAGATAGAAAATTTTGATGGTGTTACTTCATGTCGTGAT
>NW_006200103.1:0-1939 GCF_000334495.1 Tupaia belangeri chinensis | reverse complement strand
TGGTGCATGGGCTGGCAGGGTTTCCTTCTGTCCACCTTTTGGATGTGGGGAGCATGAGAATTAAACCAGATCACAGCCTGCCTGACTGCCTCTTTGCCCTGCCCTGAAGACCCCTGATGAAGTGCTAAAGACATAAAGAGTGACACGGGAGGTGAGAAGTAAAGTTTCCTTGTGCTCACTTGTGGGATGGGAGGGGAGCAGGGAGCTGATTTGAAGTGCAGCCTGCCTGGATGCCTCTTGGTTCTGCCCTCATCACTCCTGCCATTCAGGTGGAGTGCTAGAGACAAAAACCAAAACATTCTTATATTTACTAATTTCTACACATTTTATATAAAATTATTTGTACTTAAAATGTAATAAAATTTTCCCAATTTATTTTATATCTCTGATTGATTTTTATTTTAAGTTCTTTATTCTCCTGTTAGCCATTTATAAAACATCCAAGGTCTGCCATAACATTGATGCTTCATGTTGTATTTATGCTATGTATTATACTCTAACAGCTGGGTAAGTGGTATTGAATTTTTTTCTTCTTAATGTCTCCTTAAGACCAAAGATCAAACGATTTTAACATGGTTATTTGAGACTCTTAACTTTTTTAGTAAAGTACTTCAAATATGTAAAAATTGGTGTTGTTTTTTTATTATAAAGTTTCTAAAATTCTTTAAATGTTCTATGTAAATATTCTTTCTCAAACATGTGAGTTGCAAATATTTACTCTCCATTTGTGGCTTGCACTTTCTTTCTCTCAGCAGTGTCATCCCAATAGCAGTTTCTAATTTTTTATGAAGTCTTAATTATTATTTGTTTTTGTTTTGGGAAATGGGGTTTAATGTTATATTAAAAATTTTTAGTACAATGCTCTAGAGCTCATTCTAATTATCAATCTGCATCCCCATGTCAGTCAGCTAGATAGTTTCCATCTCCATTTCACTTTTTTCCTCTTCTGGTATCCATTGTCACATTCTTCACTTTGATACAAGCAAACACCTTTGCTTCAACTTATGACTGAAAACATACAGTGTTTGTTTTTTAATGCATGGTTTATTTCACTCAGCATTTTTTCTTCCAGATCAGTGATTCAAATTTAAATGAATGGATTTTAAAAGTGGATACCACAAAGAACTGATACATATTTAAAATGCTAAATATGCTTAGTGTTCTGAGGTAATCATTACACAGTATACACACAATTTGAAAAATTGCACTCTGCCAGTAATATGTACAATAATTATGATAAATTTATAAATACAATCTTAAAAAATAAAAGTTTGAATAATCAAGACTTGCAAATATTCTCTGCTCTAGTTTATTATATATTTTTAGTTTTTTTCTCAAATATCAGTTGTTTCTATTGTAATTGTTGAGTCAACATTTATATATTCTTTTCAAAATTTTATTTAATTTTTTATTAATCATTATTATTATTAACTTACTATACGGCACACTTGCTGGCCCAAAAAGACAGAGAGAAAGAAAGTGAGAAAGCAAGACTCTAGGACAAAAACTCAAAGCACAGTTGGCCATTTGTGAGTCTAAAACTTCAGCCACGATGCTACTGCTGGTCTTCAATATTTGTATATTTTTGTGATACAAATCAAAGTATATTTTTTAAGTTTACTTATGAAATTTTATTGCTAGAAGGCACATTTGCTTACCAGAAAAGTAAGTAAATAAAGAAAAACAGAAAAAGGAACAGCATTCCCACTGCCATGACACAATCTTTCCTCCCTATTTCTCTGTCCTGTGAAGATCTTACACACTCTCAAATGAACCTGGAACTGTGACTGGCCAAGTAGGATCAGGCTTCCAATGCACAGGGCTTAACCACTGCCCTATGCAATAACCCAATAGTTTACTTCTTTTTTAACATATGGATTAGCAATTATTTCAGATCATTCTTTTTTAAAAAATTGTGTTCATGTCTATATATTTACAT
>NW_006200102.1:0-553 GCF_000334495.1 Tupaia belangeri chinensis | reverse complement strand
AATCTCTCAAAATAAATAAATAAATAAAAATGAATTAGTAACAATACTAATGATAAAGAGTTGCTCCTAATCAAGGGACATTCTGGAACTCGACCTCAATGTGCACATGTGCTAATAAAGCCTGAGCCAGGTGATGCATGGAGGCCTGAGTGCTTTTGAGAAACCAGCTGATATTACGAAGGGTCAGAGAAGACAGAGACTGCTGCAAGATCACTGTCCAGTGGGAGGCAGAGGCTCCTACAAATAGCGCAGTTCACTGTGTCCTCTGTAACCAGCAGGTGGCGTAATGGTTACATTGCTGGACTCCCACGCAGTCGACAACGGTTGGAGTCCCAGACCTGGAGGCTTAAAACTCACACCAGGCACGTGTGTGTGTGTGTGTGCCCAAAATTCCAAGAGGAGAATGGAGGAGAAGGGACTATGGCATGCCCCTTAAGGGGTGATTTCTCATTTTCCCTTTCAGCATCTCTGTCTCTGTCTCTCTCTCCGCCGAATCCACATGCCCTATGGCTAAAACCTCTTTTAAAAAAATCTGGGTACCAACATGCACACT
>NW_006200101.1:0-535 GCF_000334495.1 Tupaia belangeri chinensis | reverse complement strand
ATTAAAATGAGTGAGGCCTAGGTTCATAAAAGATGTTCTTCATATTTTTCTATGTGTAATCATAGAAAAAATGGGCAATTTCTAGTATCATAAAATAAGTTCTCTCTTGGGGCCGCAGGTGGTGTGGTGGTTAAGGTGCTGGACACTCCCACATGGCTGACCACAGTTCGATTCCTGGACCTGGTGACTTGCTTTCTCACTTTCCCTCTCTCTGTGTGTCTCTCTCTGGTTAAATGAAAAAGAATGAATAAATGAATAAAATTAAATAAATAATTATAAAAAAAAAGAAGAAAAAGTTCTATCTAGATATTTGTGTTTATGTTTAGGTACTTTTTGTTAAGGCTCAGCCTTCATCAGGGTTTTGAAGAGGTTTATGATCTTAAAAAACTGGGAAAAAAACCACTCTTCTGATTAGATAATGACCTCACATAACTCAGAAACCACCTCACAACAATTCTACACCACTTATAAGAAAAAATGGGTAACTAGTAAGCACATTTAAAGTTAAGAGGAAGCTTTTTGAACAACAACAACA
>NW_006200100.1:0-3581 GCF_000334495.1 Tupaia belangeri chinensis | reverse complement strand
GGCATCAAGCCAAAGTTGACCATGTGGGAATACAACTTCTTAACCACCATGCCAACTGCCTGTCCCTATTTTATTTTTTTTTAATTTTTAAAACTTTTGCCATAGGGAGTGTCCATTTGCTAGAGAGGGAGACAGAAATACAGTGAGAGGAAAAGTGAAAAATCATCACCCATTGGGGATAGCCATGCCGCAATCTCTTCTCCATTTTCCTGAAATTTTGAGGATATGCACACACATGCTTGGTGTGATTTTTAAACCACCAGGTCTGAGACTTGAACCATGACACTGTGAGACTCCGGTATCTTAATCACTACTCAACCTCTCATTTTCAGTTGTTTTTTTTTTTCAAATTAAAAACAAAAGTAATAAGTCCAATGTCCCCTTTTAAGAACAGATTTGGGGACCAGCAGATGGCATAATGGATACATCAGTGGACTCCCACATCATGAAATGGGTTTGAGCCCCTGACTCTGAAGCTTGAGGTTCACACCGTGTTTGTGTGTGTGTGTTTGTGTGTATGTGCCCAAAATCCTGAGAGGAGAATGGAGGAGAAGGGATTGTGGCTTGTGGCATGACCATCCTCTCTGGGGGGTGATTTCATGCTTTCTGTCTCTCTGTTTCTCTCTGTATCTCCAGCAAGCACATGTGCCCTATAGCAAAAACCTCTTTGAAAAAAATAATAGCTTTGTAAGAGCTCCTGAGTGTCTGCAGGCACTGTACTGCTCTGAGTACACTCTCTGCAGTTCTGTTGCATCCTCTTTTCAGAAGAAAAGTACATTCAGTACATTCACTGTCTGTTCCCACTGGAACTTGCACATGCTGATGAGCTGTTATAAGCCAACTCATCCCCAGCTCTCTTCTGGGACTGGTCACCTCCTGTATAATCATTCTGAATAAATTCTCTTTAAAGTTTCTTATCTTGACCAGCATATTCAGGAAGTCCATTCTCTACTGTCAGATGGAAAATGTTTGAGATAAATTTAGAAAACAGAGTTGGAGCCATTTGATGTGAGAGTATACAGGTCTTCACAATATTTGCCATAGTGGAAGATGTGACCTGAAATGGTGTTTACTGGGCTTCTAAAAGTAACGCCGTTCAGCGGCAAATGTGCTTTTTTTCAACATGTTTCATCAATAGTTTTATAAGGCCAACTTTTAAGTCTTTGTTAAGCTGGTTCAAATGTAAAACTTTTTCACATATATTAAAAGAGGCACAATGCTCTGTGATGCTGCCATGTATTGTCTAAGAGCTATATTAAATCTTTCAATATAGAGATCTGCAGGACTGGCATGCAACACTTTCTAGATGCTAAGTGATAAATCTTTCTTATTACTTTTTTTGAGAGTTTTTTGCTATAGGGCACATGTTCTAACTGGAAAGACAGAGACAGAGAGACAGCAAGAAGTCACCCCCAGGTGGGATGGCCATGCATCAATTCCTTCTCCTCCAGTCTCTTCTCAGGATCTTGGGCAGGCACGAACACGTGCTCTGTGTGAATTTAAGCCAAGTCTGGGACTTGAACCACCGTTGACTACATGGGAGTCCAGCAATGTAACCATTACACCATCTGCTGGTCCCTCTAAGTGATTAATATTTTAAATCAGATCACTATACATCTGTTTCAGTGCTGCTGGCTTACACACTCATACACACAACTGTATATCTATTCTTAGAATATAGGGATGCAGTCATCAGGACTCTGTGTTAAAACTTCATCTATGACACTATCCAATTTTGTCCATGATTTTTTTTTTTTTTTTTGAGAAAGAGATTGTTTTTCTACAGGGCATGTTTGATTGTCAGAGAAAAAAGGAAGACACAAAAAGTGAAAAATCACCCGCTGAAGAGGATGACCATGTTGCAATCCCTTAATTTTTATTCTTTTCTCAATATTTTAGGCACACATGCACATGAATCTGGCATGAATTTCAACCTGCTGTGTCTGGTACTTGAACCACCATCGATTATATCAATATCCAGAGCCTAACCACTAAATGACCTGAAGCCTTTAGTATGTGCTTTTGTCATCTTTAATAATCATACTCATTAAGAGCTTGGAGGTGGAGGTGCTAATGTTGATGGTAGAGCTGGTGTGGGAGTTGCTTTGACTGTAGCCAAGTAGTAGCTTTTTAACATCATGGTCACCAACTTGGCCTCCAGTGTTGGTGGGGAGCCCATCTAGAACCCCTCCTTTATGCCTTTCCTATCCACAGAGACATCTGACACCACCAGCAATGCCCTCTGAAAACTCTCAGGCAGGAACTGAAATCAACAAAGTGGGTGGTGGAGGTGGCAGAGGCTGCAGAAAACCTTACTAGGCCACCTCCTAGTTGTAGTTCTGATCATCCATCATCACTCGTAGCTGTCTCCCTCCTCTTCTATGCTTTCCTTCATCCTTCTCCCTTTGCCCCCTCCCTGCACCAGCCTGTCTAACAGGAACCTGCTGCCTGTCACAACCCCTGGGCCAGTGGGCACAGCTACCTCCTGGAGCTCACATTGCCAGGGGTAGAAATAAGCTGGCAGTGAAGGCTGCAGTGTACCAGGTGTCTTGCTCTCCCCAGGCCTGCCCTCTTGGAAATGCTGAGGATTGTGGTAAGTGCTCAGGAGGTCTCCTACTGGGACCAGCAGTCATAAAGAAGTGGCACCCTTCAGGACATTTTTACCTGTATTAATTTTATTTTTAATATCTGAGAGCAAATGGGGAGAAATAGTCTCTCAGAATCTTTAATATGCAATTTTCATAAGCACAAGTTTCTACACAGTTCTTAAATTTATACAAAAACTGTTCTGTATTTTAAAAAATGCATTCAGGACCAGCAGGTTGCATGGTATTTAAGACACTGGAGTCCCACGTGGTAGAGAGCAGTTCTAGTCCCAGATATGGTGGCTTGCTTTTTCACATTCTCCCTCTCTCGCTCTCTCTGATGAATGGGCATGTCCTACAGAATTTTTTAAAAAAATAACAATGATAAATAAAATAATTATAAAAATAATCTCTTTTTACCCATCCCTCCCCTTTTTTAGGGGCAAGTATTTTATATTATATGTGTTTTTTAATTGCTTGTTTTAGGAATAAAAGAAATCCATGGTATCATGGTAACTCATGAGTATATTTATAAAATGAGAAGTTTTCTGTCAAATTACTATTTTTACTGGGAAAATGAATCAAACAGACAAATAGATCTATACAAAATAAACAATACCTTTGGTAGATTTTAGCACAGGACAGTCCTATAACAAGCATATTTCCCCTTATTCTCTAGAGCTGCTCAACTTCCAAGTTCAGAATTTTTACAATATAATTAATTGTGATTTCATTATGTTGACATTCACCTCTCACTCCACATCATTTTTAGTCAAACTCTGAACAGTTGAAATATTCTGATGGTAACCAGCAGACAGCATAGCTCTTACCTGGCTGGACTCCCACATGGCCAACTGTGGTTCAAGTCCCAGACCCAACAGCTTGAAAATCATGCAAGGTGCAAATACATTCATGCCCAAGATACCAGGAGTAGAATGGCAGGGAAGGATTGTGGCATGCATGAGCATTCTTGCTGGGAGGTGATTTCTCACTTTT
>NW_006200099.1:0-226 GCF_000334495.1 Tupaia belangeri chinensis | reverse complement strand
ATGTGTGTCCAAAATCCCGAGAGAAGAATGGGGATGGTATTGTGGTATAGCCATCCCTCTTGGGGGGTGATTTCTTGTTTTTTGTCTTTCTGGTGAGTGCATGCAAACTATAGCAACAATCTTTCTTAAAAAAAAAATGTCTAAATTAAAGAAGAGGATGAAGAATGAGCTGGAATCATTGACTTAGAACTTGGCTGTCTTTGTCTCTTGTTGCATTGCTAACAGA
>NW_006200098.1:0-582 GCF_000334495.1 Tupaia belangeri chinensis | reverse complement strand
AAAAGCTGATGATGGGTTTGAGAAGTAGTGACACCTGTATGCTATGAAATATTATCCAGCCATAAGAAACAAGGAAACTCCTACTGTTTAATTTCAAGTGGATGATTACAGAGGCCTTAACATTAACCAAAGAGAGCCAGACTTTGAAAGAGAAACACTGCATATCCCCACTTGATATATACTGAATGTCCGCATTCTATGGCCAGAAATAGAAAGATCCAAAGATAAGATAGTAGAGAGGATAAGTGTAGACACCAGAAATTGTAAGAGAGGGCAGTAGGTGGTTGAAAGTGGGTGGAAGGAGAAAAGAGAATGATTAACAGACTAAAGACTGAAAAGTTCTCTGTTTTTTTAAAAAACTAAATTTTTATTAAAAAAAAAACTTTTGACCAGTTATAAAGCACACTATATGCCAAAGTCCACGTTATCAACAAGAACAGTTAAGATCCTAGCATATGATGGAATAATGAATCCAAAGTGAAAAACTGTGGTCTCAAATACTTTTCTCCCTCAAAGGATTTAAATGGCTTTTACTTTGTAAGCACAGTTTGTTTTATTTCCAGAAAGGAGTACAACTCAGAA
>NW_006200097.1:2846785-2859160 GCF_000334495.1 Tupaia belangeri chinensis | reverse complement strand
ATAAATTTAAATAACAATTTTTTAAAAAAATAATAAACATAGAGGGCTAGCACATGGCCTGGTGATTAAGGCAGCTAGATCGCTCACGACCAACCATATAGTTTGAGTACCAGACCTGAAGGCATGTAGAACATGCAGGGCATGTGGGCATGTGTGCCCAAAATTCTGAAGGGAGAGAGAGAGATGAGAAGGGATCATGTTGAGACCATTCTCCATAAGGGTGCTTTCTCACTTTCCTGTCTCTCTCTCCATCTCTCTCCTCTGAGCATATATAATCATCTGGTTTTAAAAAAAATTAAAAAGATATATACATAAATAGAGATACATTTAATTCCCTAAGGATGACTGACTGACCTCATCTGACACATAATAAACTGCACATTGAAAAAACAAGCAACCTTTATTCAGTTCTTTTGGCCAGTTGGTGAATGATTAGAGAGGTTTAAATATTTTTTCACGTAGAAAAAAATCTACTTTAGAAGATTGAACTTTGAAATTTTGAAATGAAAGCATATGTGTAATAAGACTTACTAAGAATGAAAATTAGTATTCAAAATAGTCTGTGTGCACACTTCCTTCTAGAACACCTGCAAAGAGAAAATTGGAAAAACTTATGATCTGAAGAAATATTTTATTACCAGTATATTATCAGTAATGTCTTAGGCTGGTCATGGTTTTCTATATTCTTGCATTTATCATTGATTTTGCTGTTTCTTTAGTTTTACTGAGGTTAGTTAAGTTTTCCAAGTGAGCAAACAAGACTAGCAAGCTGAGAAAGTAGTCAGCAACTACTAAAAGAAGCTATGGGATCCCATAAACAAAGGATTTTATGTAAATCTTATATGGAGAGCAACAGGATTATGATTTAGACACAAGAATAAAGTGTGAACAGACTGAGGTCAACCTTCAACTTAGGCAAAGAGGCAGTTATTTTCCATGGACCAATTCAAGACAGTTTCATGGGATCAAGGATGCTAAAGAGCTTGACAAAAGAGCAATAACCCTGAAGAGTTCTAGAGGTTGGGGTTCTTCTCACACTCTGTTTTTTTGTTTTTTGGGTTTTTTTTTTTAGAAGTTTTTGCTATAGGGCACGTACACTCACCAGCAACACACAGAGCGACAGAAAGACAGAAAGCGAGAAGTCACCCCCGGGGGGGATGGTCACGCCACAATCCCTTCTCCATTCTCCTCTCAGGATGTTGGGCACACACGCACATGCACCCAGCATGAGTTTAAGCCACTGAGTTTGGGACTCGAACTGTGGCCAACTACATGGGAATCCAGCAACATAGCCATTACATCAACATGGCCCCACGCTCTGGCTTTTTGAGCCTTATTTGCTCATTTTATCATTTAGGGCTGACCTGTATATGTATATTTAAGCATTTATCCACAGTGTAGGATGGTGAGTCAACAAGCAACCACACTATCACAGTAGTATTGAGAGAGACCACTGTGCTGTAGAGTGCATCTGAGTATATGGTGAATAGGGTATTATGTGACAGAAAACCAACCCCTGAATGAGAGGCCATGGGCCAGACTGCTACTGCATCTCACATAGCATAGAATACTGTCTGAAAGAACTAGAATAAATTAGCAAAAGTATATTTGATCATTTTAAAAGTATCAAATGAATGCATTAATAAGTAAAAAATTTCAAGAAATATTCTCTCTTTAATTCATGAATCATATTAACTATTAATATCAAGAAGACAGAGGGAGGATACAAATTCCAGATGAAATGCATTTTGCACAGGATTCAAGGTTTATCCTAAAGCCTCTTCCTATTGTAAGGCTCCCCGTCCTCTGGCCCTGTAAGCCAGTCAGCCTTGAGCTATCTTGTCTTCTGGCCAGATATTATTGCTGAAAGAGGAAAGGATTTCATTGCTGGAGCAAAGCTATCCTCTCTTGCTTCCTTGCCAGCAACAGAGGCCAAAAGAAATTTGCCAGAGGGCAAGAACCAAGGCCTGGAGACAACAACCTAGGCTTTGGAGCCATTAAGATGCAAGGGTCCCGGAGTACAGGAGTGAGGGGCTTCTAAGACGGAAATAAAAGTGCAGTGCATATACCTTGTCAAGTACATGGAAAGGATTATATGTCCCTTGAATTACAAAGGAGAGATTTCTGCAAAGAGCTGGAAATTTAGTCCTGCACTCAGCTGATTTGTTTAATTATAGAAAATCTAAAGTATCCCATTAGTTCAAGCTCTATTGTATTATTAAGGGATGGTTTTTAGAAATAGAAATGTATCTGAAATATGAGAAAGCATTTCTGAGGCTGTAGGTGAACTAGTCCCCCAGTCATCATCTTCCCAACTCAGCTTTCACATATGGAGTAGTGTTACCCCAGACACAACAGTTATTTAATCTCATTTCATTTTTCAATGTCAGGGCACATTAATATTTTATAAATAGAAACAAAGCCCATTACTAAATCTTACTCTTTAAAAAAATGCACTGATGTATCTTAAAGTAACATGATTACTTTTGGAATTATATTTTTGTTTGTTATTGGCATCTAACAGTAGAAATCCAAGATTTTCTTTTTCCTCCCTCCATTTTAACAGATTCTCCAATAATGTTTGGCATATAGAAACCAAATATCTTCACATTCATTAGTCAAGAGAAAATGTCAAATATGGTGCTGCAAGAATATTTAACTAGAAAGAAACTAAGAAAAAAAGTATTTCAATTTAGAAAAATTAAAAAGAGCTATAACTTAAAACTATCCAGGGCAAATGCATACTGTCACAATAAAAATGCCAATGTTGAAATGGATTTTTGGTGGTCAAACATTAATAATGTAATTTTTAAGGGGAAAATCAAATAATAATTGCAAAAGACTTAATTCATGACTCTGTTCCAAGTTTTTTCTCATGCCTTCTGGTAGACAATTTAGTATTAATTCAACGAAAAAATATTACTAACAGAGACAAACGCATCTCTCGTGTGTTATTTTATAGGCCCCATATTGAGGAATAAGATCAGATGGGTTAAGTGACACACACAGTCCAGTTTGGACACAACGTGGTTTTATTTCATGGGACACTCATAATACGGGCTTTTTTCTGACACTTGCCACATGAAAATTCTCTGCCAGTGAGTCCCTTTCAACTTTGAATCTCTTCCCAAAGCCCTTTCAATATTAAAAAAAAAAAAAAAGCCATCAACACCACTACCCACCAATAAACATAGCATCACACTCCCTAAGTGCTTTTAAACATCAAGACATCAAGTACTGTATCTATTTATATGATGGTGAGAATGATCTAAGAATCTCCAAATTGTTTTTCTAAGCCCTAAATTTCTTTTTTTTTGTACCTTTCTCTTGCTAATGTCTCTCCCCCCTCCTTTTTAAAATAAAATTAAAATATGAGTTTATTTATTTATTTATTTTTTATTTTATTTTCTACATTAATTCACTAATCTCTTCCCAAAGCCCTTTCAATATTAAAAAAAAAAAAAAAGCCATCAACACCACTACCCACCAATAAACATAGCATCACACTCCCTAAGTGCTTTTAAACATCAAGACATCAAGTACTGTATCTATTTATATGATGGTGAGAATGATCTAAGAATCTCCAAATTGTTTTTCTAAGCCCTAAATTTCCATGAAAGACCTTAGTGCCCATTGAAAGGGGTGAGTCCCCTGATGCTAGAACCTTTTCTTCATGTCATCTTCAACTTCATTCACTATTCTTTCTCTTTACTTTGGAGTTCATCATTACATATTAACTAAGAGGAAAATAAAATATTCTATTATTTTTACAGATTTAAATTTAACAATCTTATTCTCATGGTGACTGTATCTCATTAGGGGGAGTTTTATTTTCTTTTTCTGGTACCCTAATTCAAGAAAATGTACATGTTGGGAATAGAGAGTGGGCAGAGGCAATGTGAAACAGACACATAGGAAGATTCCAAGTTTGCTTCTAGAGGCCTTCCTGAGCATTCTAGGCATGTATACGTCCACGATCAGGGACTGGCTGAGGATGGAACTAGACGGTAGCAAAAAACACTGTTGGTGGGTGCTATCTCTGTCTCTCTGTCTCTCTCTCTGTCTCTCTCTCTCTCTCTGTCTGTCTTGCTCATGGAAAAAATAAATACACCTAAAATTTAAAAAACAAAATAAGTATTCTTAAAAAAAATAAAGAAAAGAAGAGGTATATGTTCTTTTCTAGCAAATAAGAGAATAAAGGCACAAGAGTAGAAACATATGTTAATTATGTATTGTCTAAAAGTTGTTATTATATTTTTTTCAAATTAATTGGAAGTTTTAGGAGGACTGGAAACACTTACCTCCTGTTATTTTTCGGAACACTAACACAGTGAAGGGGAGACGAGAACAGTGGTAAAAATTAACTGGCTCTCCCCACCCCTTTTCTTCTCAAGCAGTGTGTTAAAACCATCTTAAATTCAGGAGTGATGTTTACTTTTAAACAGTATGCTAAAATACCTGGGGCCATCAGTGTTATCTACTTAGTGGGCAATTTAAAGCACTCTTTCAACAAGATCATGAGATTCAACTGTGTTTTATGCACAGTGAGTGAAAATCAATGATCTGTCTATGCCTATCACAGCATGTCACATCTCTGATTAAATCTTTTCAACCTGCTTATCAGACATACAGCACAGGGATAAATTTATCTTTATACTCTTTATATGTGTCACCAAAAATAGCCTCTGGATCACTATAACCTAATGAACTACGAATGTCTGATAAATGATGAGGCTGCACTTGACAGTGAACACATACACTCTGCTCTTTAGAACCTAAACTACGATGTTTCTAAGGAGAATATAGTTCCCCAAAAGTTCCTTCTGAAATAACATCCATGATATTTCAACACTAACCAAATGGAAGATCTTCAGCTTTTGCTACAAACTTCACTCAAATTTTTCTACAAAACATCCAAAAAGGTCATTTGAATCATAGTTGTTGTGTTATCCCCTCGCCCAGAACGATCCCTAAATAATTTTGTTATTTTCTCCAAATTATTACTATTCAAATTTTCTTACTGTAAGCCACTATCTACTATAGTAGAGAGTATCTTATCTAAATATTTTGAATCTGTAAGTACCTTAATATTACTTGTTTTCTGAAGAAAACAGTTTTATGCTCCTATCCTGAGTTTATGGAACACAAATGATATGCTGTATTGTTAAATTACTCAGGTAAGAGTCAAACAACAGAAATTTTTCACGAGTCAATATAAAAAATTATGTAAATGAGACCATCAAGAAAAATTATTTTATCAAAACATACATAAAACACAAAATTCTTTGACAACACAGAAAATACAATCCCTAATTTACATAAATGTTCTAGGTCTACGGTAATATGATGTACATTGTCATAATGTATTAACTTCGGGAATTTGTCTATGATTTTATTTTCAAGCATACTATAACAGCGTAAGGAAATGACCCTTGAGTTTGTGTACATAATACACTTCTTTGTATATACGAAGGCAAAGTTACTGTCTCACTATTGCTAGCACATGTGTGCGAGAGCTGTTACTCCATAAATGGAAACTGATTTGAGATGATTCATATACCACATACTTTTCTTTTCTGGTTCTCTTATAACCAAAATAATACATCTGCCAATCAGGAGACCAATTTGCATGTGGTGACCTCAGCTAATGGATACGAAGAAAGCTAAAGCAAACTGGTCCATACAAAGAAGAAACGTATTACTGTAGCTTAGCTTCATCTATGTGATATTTTCACCAACCTTTAAATCAGTTTGATTCACAGATGCAAACACATACATAATACAAACAAAATTACTTTATTTTTTTAAGAGAGATTTTTGCTATAGGGCATGTGTGCTCACCAGACAGACAGAGACAGAAAGAGAGAAGTCACCCCTGAGAGTGGCTGGCCACATTGCAATCCCTTCTCTTTCATTCTCCTCTCAGTATCTTGGGTATTCATGGACACACACCTGTCATGAGTTTTAAGCCACCAGGTCCAGGACTTGAACCACGGTTGACTACATGGGAGTCCAGCAATGTAATCATTACACCATTGGCTGGTCCCCAAAATTATTTTTTATTGACAACTCTCTAGGGATTTCTGATCATCTAGGAAGGAAAAGGTTAAAATTTTAGCAATATATAGAAGACCTACCTTGAATTCTTGAACTGGTAACTTTACTTCCCACTTCAACCTCAATGGTTTGCTCATTTATTTAACAAATTCTCATAGAGAGTATCTACTAAACCACCTGTAATAGATATGCTGGGCACAAAAGTAAGCAAGTAATAATTTCTTCCTTCAAGAAGCTTTCAGTTTAGTGGGGGAAAAGACAATAAATAACAATAGCAATGCAGGATAATAGTGTTTCCATTCAAATTGCTAAAGGGACATTAATAAGATTGAGGGAAAGATTGGATTCCCAAAGAAGATACAGACTTTATAGAAGCCTAGGAATTAGCAAGTAAGAAAAGTGTTGAAAACAGCATATATTCAGTTATCTGTTTAGACCATCATCTTTCCAAATCCTTAAACTCGAATTATTCCCTTCATGAGTGCTTTATGACACTTTTCGGTCCTTAAGATAACACTTTGATACAATTATAACTTCACCTTATTTGCTTCTACCCATCATTCTCTACTGTAATCTCTTTCTATTTGCTTTCAAATCTCAGTAGTCAGTAATCTCCATAAAAGCAAAACCTGCATTTGCCATTTTAACATGTGTAATAATCTCCATTATCTTAAACTGTAGTGGTATATCAGTAGAACAAGAGCTAAGGTAATCATTGTTGAATTAAAGGTAAGGGAAAAGAGGGGAAAATGGTTTCAAAAATGTGTAAAGCAACATGACAGGGAATTACGACTCAAGGAATAGACAGTGGGCCAAAGGATAGAAAGAGTCCTAATTCTAATCCTCCACAAGAACTATGACCCTTCTGCAATACAAAGCAATGATTCTATCACCATTGTGAAGACAAACTCCTTAGATTTTACTCTGATTCCAACATTTTCTCACTACTTTATCCTGAGAAAGATGTTACCTCTCAATTCCTTGCTTCCCTCACCTGTAAAGAATCTATATCAGGATTTAGTTATGTTAAAATGAACTGATCTATATACACTTAGAATAGTCCCCTTCACATAGTAAGTATTCACCGTATGTTAATTTATATTTCTAGGTAAAGAATTTTGCCAGTTTCCTTGAAAACAATATGATATAATCACCCTAATTTCTGTCAGTCAGGATTCACTGCAAGATAGAAAAACCACCAGTTTCCAACCTAACAGATACTTCACTATTTGAATAATTATCTCCAAACTATAGTTCTCAGGAATATAGACATCTTTTATTTATCTGTTTTTATATCTCCATAGATTCTAACACATAGTAAGTCCTCAATAATAGTTAATGAACAATTTTCTTTGGAAGAAAGAAGAATCATTTATCCAAACATTTTTATTCCATGAAAGTATTTCTAAGCCATCTCTCTGAGAATTAATTAAGATCATTGCTAAATCCTTTTGTGCCAAATAATAGACATCATAAAAAAAATCTGGAGTGGTAGAAAATATCATTCAGATACAAATATATGCAAAGTTGGAAGGGACAAGCCACATATTTGAGAGCAGTGCCATGTTCCACGAGCCATATCTCTTTTACAAATGAATTCAAAACAAAGAAGTAGAAACAATCTATAGATTCATCTAAAACCATTCTTGAGATCCTGCCTTTACTCCAGCAGGTCACTATCCTCAATTTTGCTCTCTGGGTTCCAGGTATGTAATTACCAACCTGTTTATTCATTCAAGACACACCTGCCGAAAGTTTTCCCCATAATAGTCCAAAAAGCTTCTTTGAACCACTCTGGTCTTTCTGGTCTTCCAAAAGCAATGATATATTGCTATATATGCTAAGTCTTTCGGAACAACAAACCATGGAGTAGCCATAGATTAATAACACATTCTCAATCAAACATGATATTTCAAACATGACATGTCTAAACTTGCCACCTGTGATCAAAATATTGGCAGCCACCTATGGATTATACCCATGAGTTCTAGGGATTCTTGCTTTAGTATACTCTTACATATAAGACCAATTCAGAAGAGTTTCCCTGAGCCTTATTATATTGCTTACAGAGAGACCTTTTTTTTTAAGATTTTACTTCACTTTGTTTATTATTATTATTATTCTCCAGTTTGATCAGAGAGACAGAGAAGGAAGTGAGAAAGCAAGCTACCACACCTGTGACTCAAATCAGTCAGCCATGCGGGAGTCCACTGCCTTTAACCACCATGCTACCTGCCAGCCCCCAGAGACTTTTTTATTGCCTACAGATTCCACTTTAGAGCAATTAATGTTGAAATTTTTTGTGTTAAAATCTGTCTCAAGATTATGTCTCTAGTATCTGTGCGTAAAGTCCAGAAGAAAAATGTGTGATGAGTAGAAAACAATGAATAGACCGAGGTTGGAATACAAAGGAGTTGAAATAATGTCTTAATTCATTTTTGTGTTGTTAACAGAAATACCTGAGTCTGAGTGATTTTATAGAGAAGATAGAGGCATATTTACAAAGTTCATGATTCTGGTGTCTTGAAAGTCCAAAGGCTTAGGCATACAGGATGGCCAACAGATGCATAAAATACTGTGCTCTCTCTCTCTCATGGACAACGGCATGAGAATTAACTTCTCATGAGATTTAAGATTCACCGAGTCTCTTAAGACATCATTAATCTATTCACAAGTGTTGCTTCCATTATGAAATCACCAGGAACCAATCACTGGCCCATGAGGCCTCACCCTGGAACACTCTGAAGAATTAAGATCTTAATACCTTTATAATATGATCAATACAATCCAGTCTCATCACATGAATTTCTGGAGGATTTATTCTAACTATAGCACACAGTCATGATAGAGCTCAATCTCCTCAAGTCTCTAGTGAAAAAAAATTGATTTCCTAGGAAGAACAGAAGATTTAAAAGAAAATTTGTGTTAAGTCACATGTGCCTGTATCATTTATGGAGGTGCCCTGCTCAGATATCCTTTAAGAGGATTTGCTGCAAAGACTACAGTTAACTGACAGGTTCCAGTTGCTACAACTTCACATGGATAACAGCATTCACACCAGACCATACTTCCCCAAGGAAGCTCCTAGCCAAAAACTGAGCACAGCAGGAACTAGAAAAGGACACTGCTGCCTATAGGATAAAATGTGCAGGATAAAAAAACGTGGCTCAGAATCCTCTCCTAAGTCTGAAGCTTTGTCAGAACTGAATTTCAATAAGAAGCTCTTCTTACTCAACCCTTTCTTCCCTCTATCCTTTTTCAGGTGTCAGACTTGTACTGCAGTCCTAAATTTCTCCTATTCTACTCTTGCTACCTCCCCACTTATTTTTTACAGACATTTTCTTCAATAAAACACTTGTATTTCTAATCCAATTTTTGACATCTGCTTCTTGAGAGACTTGACTTGTCAAAGTGTATGATGATATCTAAAACTAAGATTAGGCCTAGTTTCTCCTGAGATGGCTTTACCATCACTGGTAATGTTTTTGAGTCTCTCTTCTGTATATTCTTTGAAGATTCTAATTATCAAAGGACTCCAGCATGGATGATGCTTTGATAGGAAGAACATGTTGAGCACTTTGTTTTCAAGTCCCTTTGTCATAGAATTTTCGTTACTTTCAAGAGATTTTATAACCCAGAAACATGAACAAGTCAATAAGCATTTGAATACATTTGGGGTGGTCAGATCTATAAAGGGAATCAGGAATGGCCAGGCAGTGCTAAAGACCACACACTACAGAAACCAAACAACTCACCTTCCCAGAAGTTTTTGCTTGGAGCCATAATGGAAACACACTGATAGAATGGATCATAAATCTCACAACTCCTTTGGAGTCACTACCTTTAAATTATTTTATTAAACTCTGTGTCTGACAGAAATAGCAAAAAGCGTATTTCAAGAGAAAACACTATTTTTACTCATTGTTGGCATTCAAACTAATGATTTGCAGCCCATTAATTGACAATAAGAGCATACTTTTTGTCTCTATAATGACCACCCTTTTTACTTCCAGGTATATTAATTTTTATAGATGTATCACTACTTTGATATTAACAAATAACGGAAAAATATTTCTCCGCTAATGAAAGCATGCTTACAATGCATGCATTTACAGGGACTCACAGGAAGCTTCTTCTGTGTTTATATTTTGTCACAACTTCTTAGTTCCTGACCTCTTTCCTAATTCCTTTACTTCTTGGACTAATAAAACCTCTGAGTTCTAATCCTTCACATCTTACCACTATTCATTGGCTATTCATAAAGACCTAATTCTGTGTCACTCGGTTTAAAAACATAGTCGTCAATAACCTTGGCCTATAGGATCAAATATTTAAGATATGTTTGGGCATAACAGACACAAGTCCTTGAAGCTTACCTGGCATTACTAGGACACCCAAATGGGTGTCCTCTTCTTCTGTACAGTACTATCATATCATACATTAGGATTTAGGCATATGATTCGTTAAATCTTTAACTACAGAGGATTGTTCACATCTCATCTCCCTACATAATCACAAATCTTTTCTAGAAGGTATCATTTGGACTCTTATTGTGATATCTTGCATATTAGGCACTCAATCAAGTAAAAGGGAGTGATCTGTCACGTGGGAGGGATAGCCCTTGTTAAATCCCAATCTAAATCCTCAATCGCTCTTCAATATAGGCTGACCAGGGTAGCCCAACTGGACAACTGGCCAACGACTTTCTGCCTGGAGCTGGATTCTTCAGAGCCAAATTGAGGACAGTGAAACCCTGAAGAGGACACCATCACTGCAGAAAATAAATTGAATTTTTTAATGCTTTAGGTCATTTTCAAGTACAACACTTTTTACTTTTTAACCCTTTTGTTTCTACCACATAAACTACACTTGTCTGTCACCATCTGGTTCTGCATGTGCTATTTAGAAATGCAGCAGCTGGGACAAGCAGTTAGTATAATGGCTATGTTGCTGGACTCCCATGTAGTCGACCATGGTTCAAGTCCCGGACCCAGTGGATTTAACTCACACTCGGTACATGTGCATGCATGCCCAAGATCCCGAGAGGAAGACGGGAAGAAGGGATTGTGCTGTGGCCATCCCCCCTGGGGGGTGATTTCTCACTTTCTGTCTCTCTGTCTCTCTCTGTCTTTCTGGCAAGCACATGTACCCTATAGCAAAAACCTCTCAAAAAAAAAAAAAAAAAGAAAGAAATGCAGCAACTGTTCAAGGTCTTAGTGCTCAGAATTCTTTTCCTTGGACACCACTGTTCCCAAAGTTACAGTGATCACTTTTAAATACACTAGGTATTTTTGGATTTTTTTGGACTTTTTTTTATTTAGTTATCCACTGTACATCAGCACAGTATACAAAATGAGATTTTCCATCCAGAATACATTGTATATTGGCTCATTCAAGGATATTACCATAAATGTTATCATCAACAAATAGTTTTCTATTTCTTGTTTCTTATATATTTTGTAGGTGTATTTTTAAATTAAAGTTTCCAAGGGACCTAACCTATACTCATTAAATTGAGAATGTACACAATGGCGTATTTAAACCCAGGACTGATAAAATAATCATCCACAGAAACTGACTTTCAAGCTAGAGTCCATGTGTTCGCAAGCATCAGCAAGTTCTCTATGAGACTATGACTTATTTTTCATTTTTGTGACCGCTAAAAAAATGTTTTAATATATTCTTGATATATACTGACTTATATGGCAGCCGCTAGTCATGTATGATTATTTAAATTTAAATGTAAAGTAATTTCAGTTAAATAAAATTAAAATTCAATTCCTCGGTCACACTAATCAAATTCTTATTAGCCACAAATGGCTAGTGGCTACCATATAAGATAGTGAGTATATGTACAATTCCATTGTTGCAGAAAGTCTTATAAGATAGTTCTGTTGTAGATTATTTAACACTTTAATAGCCAAGTACAGCTACATAGTATGGGTATACTTGCATTTATTTGGTACTACGTAGTGTCATTGTAATTGTATGCAAAAGAAAAAATTGGTGGAAAAAAATTAAGGTGTAAAAGATACATTCATGGAGAAATTCAACTGAAGAAGAAATGGCATTAAGAGCTCAATAGGGATGTTGTTTTAGTGAAGTGTCAAAAGAGGATACTTACATGCAGAAATCAAAAGAAACTTCCCCAGAATAGTTGGTGTCATGTATTCATTTTAGTTAACCATTAACATTAGGAAAATCAACTTCATGAAATAAGTTATATATTTTATTTTATTTAATTTAATTTTATTTTATTTTATTTTATTTTTTGGAGAGGTTTTTTGCTATAGGGCGCGTGTGCTCGCAAGACAGACA
>NW_006200097.1:2725478-2845047 GCF_000334495.1 Tupaia belangeri chinensis | reverse complement strand
GGGGGGGGGGTGATTTCTTGCTTTCTGTATCTCTGTCTCTCTCTGTCTTTCTGGCGAGTGCATGCACCCTACAGCAAAACAAAACAAAACAAAACAAAACAAACAAAACCCCCCCAAAAACTTTAGACAATTTAATTTAGTGGAGATTAATTGAGCAAAAATAAACATGATTTGAATAGTGGACCCCAAAATAGCTACTAAGAGTATTCCAGGTAGCCTTATGGCTAAAGATACTTATGTTACACAATGGGGAATTGATGTAGAAAGACAGAAATGAGAGAACAAGGTAGAGAAACACTTGGATTAGTTACATCTTCAAGTTCATCTGTATTAACACAGTTTAAAAAGCGGGATACCTGTGATTGAAACTTAGCCATTATGATTGACTGTAACTTAGCAACAACTAAAAATAAAGCAGCCTGTTAAATGAGGTCACTGTTTACTACAGAGGCCAAATCAGGAGTTTGGATGCTTTTATGACGTATCTTAATAGCATCTACAGCCAAAAAGGAGTGAGGAAAATGATCCCCTTTGGATAGCACAACTAGCTTTATGTGTGACAACTATGGCACCTTGACTTTAGATAAATGGTAAGAACTTATCAAAGATGATCTTAACTTAAAATTTCCCAGGTAGAAGCTTTGATATTCTTAAATTAGTCTTTCTACATGCTAAATTTTTAAAAATTGGGATCTTGTAATAAGGAATGAGAACCAGAGGCTGGAAGATGGTGTGATGGTGGGGGCACAGGACTCCCATATGGCCATCTTCAGTTCGAGTCCCAGACCTGGCAGTTTGATTTCTCATTCTCTCTCTCTCATCAAGTTTAAAAAATAATAATAAAAACAAGCAAGATTTTAAAAAAGAAATGAGAATGAGATTCCTATTTTAAGTTGTATTTAAATTCATTTAAAGAAAATAATAAATTCAACTCATTACAAAAAGTTAACAAAAATAAATATTTGAGACTATCTTCAAGAAAAATAACAGAAGCTGTTTCTTTTTATTTTATTTTATTTTATTTTTTGGAGAGGTTTTTTGCTATAGGGCGCGTGTGCTCGCAAGACAGACAGAGAGAGACATAGAGACAGAAAGCGAGAACTCTCCCCCCAGGGGGGATGGTCACACCGCAATCCCTTCTCCTCCATTCTCCTCTCGGGATCTTGGGCATGCATGTACACGCACCCGGCGTGAGTTTTTTAAGCCACCGGGTCAGGGACACGAACCACGGTCGACTACATGGGAGTCCAGCGATATAGCCATTACGCTAACTGCTGGTTTGCCCATGAAATAGTTATATTACTATTATTTGAATTGTATTGCTAAAAATTTTTATTTTATTTATTTTTTAAATCACTGTTTTTTTTCAAAGTCATATATTAGCTACAGGTATAAAAAATGTATAACTAAATATATTCATCTGAGTTTAAAATAGCATCGAATTAATTATCTTTGAAGTCAACCCTTAGGATACACAAAAGCCTATTTTTCATTTGAGGGAGGTCTGTCCATTACGTAAGTGTAAGAAACACCGAGCTTCCATACGCAGAGGATGAGTAGCTGACAGCAGCTTTGAATTGTGTATGATTAGCACCCACAATTCAGACACTAGCAGTTGTGTTTTACTTGGAATTTTGCTCCAAAGCTTTATGTACTTGCATTCTATGTTTATTCAACTTGAGGTTGCTGAATCTGTGTCTTCTGTTTTGTACTCAAGCTTCTAATTCAGTACTAGAGATGATGAGTTTTATACTCTATTTAGGGAGGTAAAAAGTCATTTTATACCTCAACAAAAGGTTTCAGAACATACTCTGATCAAGAAAGATAGATCCTCATCTTCTTGTAGGGGAAGAGGAGGAGAGAAAGGGCAGGATTTAAGACACCTTCAGTCTCTAACTCCATCCCCACCTAAACCTTATGTCATTACTAGTTCACAATGTTTGGCCTCAGAGCACTTGACCACCTTACTTTATTTTCTGCATTCCCTGGGCTAATATTTGTTGCTTTTCTCCAACTTTAATATTAATCAAGTGTAGCGAAGGGTAGGACTAAAATATTAAGGCAGATTTAATAACACTTTCCCACAGAAATTCAGAGCTTCCTCTTAAGTTTTGTGGATATGTTTTCTAATGAAGCAATATATGCTTTATGAGGTTGATTGTTAAGAGTATCACTGCTATTCCCTAAGTCATGCAAAAGGAAGTTTAATGCTTTTACAATATATTCTCATTTTTTTAAGTCTAAAGGATAAAATGAAACTCCAGGAGAGCAGAATATAAAATTCCATAAGGCATGTTTAAAGAAATAGGATGAAATATGCACTGGAAGATGTCTCAAATTTTGTAAAAAAATAAAATCGGGTTATGAAGATAACATAATGTGATGTACACACACACATATAACCATACATACTTTATATAATAAAACAAAATAGTGCAGACACATATACTTACATATACACATATGTGCTTAAGTCATCCTGGGCTTTTTGAGCAATCTTTACACTGCTGTATTAACTGGAAGTTACTAATGAACTTTGCCATTCATTAGTTCTTTCTTATCTTGAGTTCAATTACATAAAATTCTAAATATTTGTGCTAACTCCACACGAGTTTTAATTATGATTTAATGTAAAGATTCCAACTACCTCTGCCTTTCTGCTTTCATGGTATCAATAATTAAATCCTGATAAAGATTTTATTGCAAAGTAAAATTCTTTGAATATGCAGTCACTGACCAACTGAATATTAATAGGCAATTTGTTCAAAAGCAGTTCACAGACAGAACAGTATAACAGCTTGTGCCATTGCTGTGCCAGTTTCTAGATGGGCTATCTGCACTGCAAATTCAAGGTTAACCTATGCTAATTCGTGCGAAAAATATCCAACTCACAGGAGGCTGAGTTTCTTAGAGTTTGGAAGATCAAGTATAAACCTGTCCTCTCAATACCCTAAATGATTCACAGAAGCACTACTGTGGGTTTTATATTTGGGACTTCCACTTGCTTATAAGAAAAAGCTCGTGAATATTGTCTCTTTCAATAATGTCTCTTGTATTACTAGGGTGGCAGCTAAGCGTACATATTCTTACACAAACTATTTCTATAGCCTTATTTCTAAAGACAATTACTAATACACACTGATCTGAAGCACTACGCGTCAATTTATATGTAAGCAATTTTCCAGTCACCCAGGTAAACAACCCATAAATCATTTTGGAAAAATTTATTTACAAATTTAATGTCACCCCAAATATTTATTATATCCTTCCTTAATCTACTTACACACTAATTATTTCAATAATATTTATTTTTTCTTTTATTTTGTAAGCTGAGAATTTAGCGACCCTTTTTTGCAAGCTTTAAAAATAAATACAGAGAACCATATATACCTGGTAAGGCCAGTGTTTCTCATAATTAAGACTATCTTAAAGTAAGACAGGGAGAAAAATATATTTTTTATTAAAGACTTTTGCCTGAATTTGTGAAGAACTTCTTGGATTTTAGACTACTGTCATCCTGATTAAAATATATAATGATGCCATAATAACTAGAACAGCATGGCTCTGGCACAAAAACAGATACATAGACCAATGGGACAGAACAGAAGACAGAAATAAATCTGACATACAACCAGCTGATTTTTCACAAAGGGCATGAGACAATCCAATGGAGAAAAGATAGTCTTCCAGCAAATGATGCTGGGGAAACTGGATAGTCACCTGCAGAAAAGGGAAACTAGAGCCCCTTCTCTCACCATTTAACTCCAAATGTATTAAATATTTAAGCATAAAGCCCCGAACAATAAATCCACCAGAGAAAAACACAAGATAAACATTCCAAGATCTCAGAGAAGGCAAAGATTTCCTGAATAAGACCCTTCCAGCAAGAACAATAACACTAGAAACAGTTAAGTGAGATAACAGTTTCCACACAGAAAAGGAAACAGTAGAGTTCTAAAGGATTAAATATTTCTTCCCATACTACACTTCAGATAAGAGATTGACAAACAGAATATAAAAAGAGCTCATGACTTTTGACTAAAACATTATTGATTTTCTTCTATGCTTTGTTTTCCAGGTTTAAGCTACCTATAGGTTCATGTACCTACTGTTTGAACAGAATCTTAACCTGCTTCCTGGCTTTAAGTTTTAAGCAAAGCTCTCTTAGCATCTTTTTCATTTTGAATTATTAAAGCTAAAACTGCTTCTCTCAAAATTAAAAAAATTGTTAAAAAATACCTATTTAATGACCACAGTAAACTATATACCATCAGCTAGGTGTTACTTCACAGTATATTCATTCTACTCAGGGCTTCATGCCTAAATTCAGACATGTGTTCACAGATATAGATAGATAGATAGATAGATAGATAGATAGATAGATAGATAGATAGATAGAGATACAGATATCAGCTGAATTTGCCATTGAAAACAGATTAATTAAGATATTTTATGAATCAATAAAATATGGGGGCAGGGAAGAATGACAAGCAACTGTAGACACCAGAGACAGTATGGGAGGAGGGTGGGAAATGACAGGGGGTGATAAAAAGGGGGAAAGATATATATACATGTATGAAACAAGAAATGGAAAATTATTTGTCAATGATAACATGTATGATTAAGTCCCTATGCAATGTATTCTAGATGGGAAATCACATTTCGTATGCTGTGATGATGCTCAGTGAATAAATGTGAAATAAATTAATTTAAAAAAATAAGTAAATAACATAAAAAGAAAAAAAAGAAATTCTAACAGTTTACTCACAAAACACTAAAAATTCAATCAGAAAGGGCAATTGATCTGAACAGACAAATCTCAAAGGAAGACAGATGGTTAAAAAGATATGAAAAAATGTTCAACATCTTAATCATAATAAAAATTCAAGTCAAAAAGTAGGCAACATTGTGGATAAAAGGAAACTCTCACACAGGACAGTTAGGAATGTAAATTAGTATAGCCACTATGGAAAACAGTATGAAGGTTCCTCAAAAATCTACATACAGAACTACCAGACTACCCAAAAGACAGAAAACTACCCAGACAGAGAGGATCCATGTTTATTACTGCATTATTCATAATCATTAAGTCATGGAATCAATCTAAGTTCAATAATTGATTGATGGATTAGGAAAATGTGGCTCATACATTTAGTGGAATACCACTCAGCCATAAAGAACAACAAAATACTCTTATTTGACACAAAGTGTACAAACCTGGAAGATAGAATTCTAAGTGATATAAAACAGACCATGAAATTAAATACTGTCTCTTCTTAACATACATGAAATGTCTGCATTCTATTGTAAAAAGGAAGGTCTCCAAAACATAGATATAAAGAGAACAATGGTAGACACCAGAAACTGCATGAGTGTGTGGGAGAGGGTTCAAGAGGAAACTTTTTAAGGGGGAAGAACTGCTACTTATTGCAGCATTATTCACAATGTCTAAGTCACAGAATCAACCCAAGTGCCCAGAGTCAATGAATGGATTAAGAAAATGTGCCACATACACAAAATGGAATACTAGTCAGCCACAAAGAACAATGATACTCAGTCACTTGACGTGACATGGGCAAATCTGAAAGACAGAATGCTGAGAGAAGACAGACTGTAAAAGATAAATACTGTATGTCGCTTCTTAACATAGAGTGAATGTGTGCACTACATGGCAAAAACTAAAAGACTTGATTGTATAGAAGCAGAGGGAGCAACAGTATACATAGAGACTGCAAGGGATGGGGATGGAGGATTCAGTAAAAAAGTACTAACAGGCTCAAGAATGCATGAAGGGCCAGCCAGTGGCATGGTGGTTAAGGTGGATCACACATGGCTGACTACACGATTTGATTCCCAGCCCCAGCAACTTGAGGAACACACCAAGCACACATGCATGCATGCCCAAAATCTCAAGAGAAGAATTGAGGAGAAGGGATTGCAGTGTGACCATCCCCCTTCAAGGGTGCTTTCTCACTTTCCTTCTCTGTCTCTTTTCTCTGGTGAGCGTACACAACCTCTTGTGAAACTTTTTTTTTTAATGAAAGCATGTAAACAAGGCAAGTAGGTTATGGAACAGTGTAAAGCAGAGTTAAGAAAAAATATTGTCAATTTTATATATACACCTCCTAAAACACACACAAAAAAAGGATAAATATTGAAAGTACATAGCATAATGTAATGTTCTCTGCTAAAGATGATTATGCTTATGTCTTTGATTTGATTATCACAAATTGTATGCATTCTTTTCTTCAAAAAACATATTGTATCCCCCACAAAGATGTACAATTATAAACAAATCAGAAGTAATAATAATATAAAATTATACGTGAAGACCCAGCTAGGTTGGTACATGCTCAGTTGCTGTGCTTCACAGGCTGGGACCACATGGGAGGTCTAGGTTCAACTTGAAGTCTGATCTGGAATCTAAGTGGAGTGTACATGTAATCTCAGAGACCTTGGGAGGGTGAGGTAGGAGGACCCTGAACAATATATCGAGACTATGTTTCCAGAAGAGTCAGGTATTGTGGAATCTGCCTGTAGTTCCAGCAAGGAGACTGAGACAGGAGAACTGCAACCAGGTGAGACCCTGTCTTTAAACCAAAACCTGATAATAAATGCACAAGGCAATATGTGTGTATCTATATTAGTGGAGAAGCTGGTTTGGCAACAAAACACAAGTCAAGATTTCAAAGTTGTCAAACTCATCAGCCCCCAGGGAGGATGGCCATGCCACAATCCCTTCTCCAGTCTCCTCTCAGGATTTTGGGCAGGCATGCACACATTTCAAGCCTCCTGATCCAGGGCTCAGGCAGCTATGTGGGAGTCCAGCGCCTTAACCATTATGCTGTCTCCATGAAGCCAGACTTATTTTTCCCATTAATTTTAAGATTTTCATGTTATATCTTTCTTTTGAATCCTTTGATTTTGTTTTCTTTCAGAAGAAATTTAACATTATTATATACCATACAAAGATTAATTTTAAGAAAAGGTTGCAGGGCCAGCAGGTGGCATGGTATTTAAGGTTCTGGACTCCTACATGACTGATCATAGTTCAAGTCCCAGACCTGGTAGCCTGCTTTCTCACTTTCCCTCTCTCTTTCTGTCTCTCTGGTGAGCTCACATGCTCTATTGCAAAATTTTAAAATAATAACAATAAATAAAAGTAAATAAATAATTAGGGGGGGGGGGGGAAGGACAGGAAAGGTAGCTACAGCATGAACTACATGATATATAAATTGCCTGATTTGGCTTTCAGTGATAATTAAACAGCATCAATTCAGAGACACACTGCCTATTAAAAAGATGTTTTGGGATAGAACAAGGCTTCTAAAATGAAGCCACATATATATTAGGAAGGGTTAGCTGCTGCAGGCTCCTTTAGGATAAGATAATGAAGGAAATAGACAAGCAGCTACTTTTGCTACTTGGTCTTTCACACACCAAGAACTCTGGACTCCTCTATAAACCCAAGCCTGCCTGACTTGGGAGAACCAGCTTTCTACTACTCCACGCTGCTCCACGGAAGCAAAGGTTGGACCAAACCTCAGAAAAAGGCCTAAGAATTTTTGTAAAAGGAAGGCAGTAGGAGAGAAAACCTTCACGCATCCAGGCTTGAAACTGAAATATCCCAGGCAAGTAGGAGAGGATAATTTTATTCCTGGGTACATTTCGAACTAGAGCAAGATTAGAGTGTCCGGAAGGGAAAATCTCTCATCTGTTTCCTGACAACTTCTTCAAAAGTCACTCCCTCTGTAATTGCTTGTATTCATTACTTTCTTCTTTGCTTCTCTCCTCTCTCTGCCACCCACTGCAGCTTCTATTCTTATGTAATTCAGAATTCCAGGGAGATAAACAAATACAAGGGCCAGGAGATACAATGAAGAGGTTACATCTAAAGTCTATTTGCCAGAAGTCCATCCCAGCTCTACCCTATTCTCACCAGTTGACAGTGGGCAGTTACTCAACCTCTTGCTGTCTTGATTGCCTCAGCTGGAAAATGAGGATGTTAATACAGAGAGGCATGACATTTACGGGACACAGAAATGGTTTATTACCTGTTGATGAAAACATGTATAATGTTCTCAACAGGACTGGTCTTAGAAGTATTTCATGTGAGGTAAATTCTCTTTACAACCCAAATGATGTATAGGAATTGAATGTTTTAAAAAAATGAGAATTTAAAAAATAACAATAATAATAATCTGAAAAAAAATAAAAAGCTTTTTGATGATATGGATAGTAATGTCTTTGTCTTGATTGATATGCACGGTAATTGTGCTGGAAAAAGAAATGTTATACACTGTAAAAATATATGTGATTAAATGTAATATAAAAATATAATTTAAAATAAATTAAAAAATAATAGATCCCGAGAGGAGAATGGAGGAGAAGGAATTGTGGCATGACCATCCCCCCGGGGGGTGATTTCTCACTTTCTGTCTCTCTGTCTCTCTCTGTCTGTCTGGTGAGCACATGCACCCTATAGCAAAAACCTCTCTAAAAAAAAAAAAAAAAAAAAGATCCTGAGAGGAAAATGAAGGAGAAGGGATTGTGGCGTGGCCATCCACCCTGGGGGGTGATTTCTCGCTTTCTGTCTCTATGCCTCTCTCTGTCTTTCTGGCGAGTGCATGTGCCTTATAGCAAAAAAACTCTTCAAAAAAAAGGTAGCTCATCACTATTATCATGCCTAAAATTCAGGAGCAGAACAAGCTGCATGCATATCACAACCCACTAATCCACAAACACATCTGTCATACTTCAGACTAGACTTGGTACATGGGGATGCAATATAAAACTCCCATCCCAAAGGCAGCAGTGAAGTATCACTGAAAGTAAATTAAATAAATCTGAATAATCTTACTAAATATCTTCTGATCTAAATACGTAATGGCTTGGGACATAGACAGCTGTAGTTGGGGTCTTTTCTTGCATGTCAATCACTACATGTAAAAGTCATTCCCCTGTTTCGGAGAGGAAAACAAATGGACGGTCTTTCCTTGTTATTATTCTCTGAGCACATTTATGAGTATCACAAGTTGATTTTAATATAAGGAAGACTCCTTTATCCCCAGTCTAGATTGCTGAGGACCAAAGACAAGGGAGAAGTTTTGTGCATTAAAAAATAAGCCCAATTTATTTCTATGAAGTCATTTGCTTAGCTGTAGATCCTTTTAGATAAAGTAGATTTCAGTAGAAAAGGAGTAAGGGCTGGCCTAACTAAATTAAGGTTTAATTTACTTGTATAACAATGTATCCAGATGTGAATATCTCAAGGATGGTGCAATTGCTTAATGTAGTTTTCAAGGATTTTTTTCTCTCCTCTCTTTAAAATGGAACTTTCAGTCTTTTAGTGAAGAGATGGCTACACTAATGCTAGTCAATGCAAAGACCACAAAGAAATGAGAGAAAATGGCAAAGGACAGAAGGCTGGGCAGGGGTGGGGAGTTACTCCTTTGAAACAGTCTGAACAGAAATACTTAGTGATGTGCATTTACATCTTTAAGGCCAATATTACCAGTTGAACAATATGAAACTGCTGATAAAAAACAATTTTACACACAGAAAGAAAATAACATATGTTCCAATGAAATTTGACATATGGCAACCACTAACTACAAGACAGACTGTGAGATCATATGTTTTACTGGGCCCTATTGCCACTCTGAATTGGACTGCATTTCTGTTAGTAAGAATGAATGACTGGGACCAGCAGGCATGGTAGTTAAGGTGCTGGATTCCCACATGGCAGATCAGATCATGATTCAAGACCTGGATGAGGCAGCTTGAAAAATCACAACATATAAATAAATAAATGAATAAATAAGTAAATAAATATTAAAAAAAAAGAATGACTAGGGTGGTTGAGGGAGCCAGATCCCACATGACTGGCCACATGGTTAGAATTCTGGACCCAGTAAACCAGGTACATATGTGTGTGTGTGCCCAATGTCCCAACAGGATGGAGAAATGGAGAAGAAATTGTAGAGTGATCATGTGCTAGCCTGGGGAGTTTGGGAAGTCAGGAGTTCTTCTCGCCTACTCCATCTTTTCATCTCTCTGCCTTGTTCTACCGAGCACATATGATCTCTGACAAACTAAACTAAAATGAAATAATGCATATAACAACATAGGTTCAAAACACATAAAGCATTGTTAGAAAAACATAAAAATAATGAAAAAGTCACCACCACAATGGGAGATTTTAAAATACTTTCTCTAGTAAGTGATACAATAAAGTGTAACTCAGTTAATAACCTAGATCCACAGACCCATGTTGAACTATTTTCCAAACAATGATCATTTTTTCTCAAGCACATGTGATTCTTTCAGAAAACCATCAAATGTTGAGCCATCAAATTGATGAGCAAATTATTATAAACAGTTTATGTTCTCAAAGATGCAATCTAGTTTAAAATTAAAATTTTTTTTAGATATTTTTGCTATAGGGTACAAGTACTCACCAGAGAAACAGGACAGAAAGTAAGAAACCAAGCCCTTCCCCAGAGGGAATGGTCACACTCCAATCCCTTCTCCTGCATTCCCCTCTCAAGATTTTGGGCACACACATACACCAGTGAGAGTTTCAAGTCCCCAGATCAGGAATTTGAACCACAGTCAACCATGTGGGAGTCTAGCACCTTAACCACTACAGCATCTGCTGGCCCAAAAAATTAATTTTCAGAAAAAAATAAATGTTTTATTTTATTTGTAGAGAAATTAACACCCTTCTGAAAAACTCGTGGATTAAAGATTAAATCATAATATAAATTTTAAAATGCTTTAACTAAATAACAAATATAGTACGATATTAGCCAAACCTGTACTTAAAGTTTATAATATTAAATATATCTAATAGAAAATGAAAATGAAAAGTGGAAAATTTGAACCAAATATTAACCTTAAGCTATTTTTTGAAAAAAGAAATAAAAAAGAATAGATCAAAGAAAGGACTATGAGAGATGAAACTAACTAAACTCTATTTTTTAATTTTTATTATTACTCGGGTACAAAATGATGTTATAATTCATGAATACAATGTGGAAAAAATTAAAGCTAATAATAGGTCCATCACCTCAAATGCTTAGCATTTTTTATGGTGAGATCATTTTAAATTTGCTCTCTTAGCAAGTCTCAAATGTACAGTACTCTATCATTAACTATAGTCACCATGCAATGTAATAGACATCGGAAAAATATCTTTACTGTCTGAGATTTGGTTTACCTTGACCATTATCTCCTCTCTCCTCCTACTTCCACCAGCCTTCGTAACAACTACCCTACTTTCTGATTCTATCAGATCAATTGTTTTAGATTCCACATATAAGTGAGAACATTTAGAATGTATCTTTCTGTGCTAGGTTTATTTCACTTAGCACAATGTCCCTCATTCCATCCATGTTGTTGCAAATTATAGAATTTTCTTCTTTATTATGGATGAATTTTCAGACATAATATGTGTATCCCACTTTTGTTTTGTTTTGTTTTGTTTTGTTTTGTTTTTTTGCTATAGAGTAGGTGTGCTCCCCAGAGAACGAGAGAAGAGAGAATGAGAGAGGAAGTGAGAAATTAGCCTCCAGGTAGGATGGCCATGCTGTAATCCCTTCTCCCTCTTTCTCCTCCTGGGATTTTGGGTAAGAACACACACATGCCTGGTGTGATTTTCAAGCTTCTGGGTCTGGGACTCAAACCACAGGCAGCCATGTGGGAACCCAGCACCTTAACCACCATGCTAGCTGCTGGCCCCTCCCACATTTTCTCTATCCATTCATCTGTTAATGGATGCTTATGCTGATTCCATACCTAGCTACCGTACATAGTACTGTGAGAAAGATGTAAGTGCAGATATCTCTTCAATAAACTCATTTAAAATCTGGGTAAATTCCCAGAAATGGATTGCTGGGTCATATGGTAATTCTAATTTCAGTTTTTTGAGGAACATCCACACAGTTTTTCATATTACCTGCACTAATTTAAATTCCTAGCAACTGTGTACTAGTGTTCCTTTTTCTCCAACAGACATAAGTAAAGGCTTAATATCATTAATCATTAAGGAAATAAACATTAAAATCATAATGAGATATTATGTCACAACTTTCAGAATGGCTGATCTCAAAAACATAAAAGAAAGATAAGTATTGGTGAGTATCTGAAGAAAAGATCATTTTTTAAAGAAATATATTTTGAAATATTATAGAGAAATGTTTAATATTGAATATTTTAAGACTGAAGACAGACAAATATGGCAAAATTGATAAAGAAAAGCTTTTAAATAAGTAGAACTAAATTTTAGAAATGTAGTAAGAGACACATTTAGATTTAGTAGGTGCTATAAACCAAAAATACTATACATAATTGAACATACTATTAAAATTCATCACTTTTTAGGGACCAGTTGGCATAATGGTTATGTCACTCGACTCCCAAGTAGTAGACCATGGTTCAAGTCCTGTACCTGGTGGCTTAAACTCACATCGGGCACATGTGTGCGTGTGCCCAGAATCCCGCGAGGAGAATGAAGGAGATGGGATTGCAGCATGGCCAAACCCCCTTGAGAGTGATTTCTCACTTTCTATCTTTCTCTCTGTCTCTCTCTTTCTGGTGAGTGTATACACCCTATAACAAAAACCTCTCAAGAAAAAGGAAGAAAGACATTCATCACTTTTTAGAAAATTCTCACTTTAAGTAGAAATAAAAAACTTTAAAAGTACTATAATCATTTTAAAGTTTGAACTGGTAATTCAAAATACTTTACACTAATCCCAGTTTTATAGATAAATTCTACAATAAAGAACTAATAATTCACATTATAGAGACACTCTTATAAGTAAACAGAAAAAATTCTTTTTATGAAGTTAAAATTTTATTAAACTAACACAATTTTAATTCCAAAATTGTACCTAAAAAAAAAAAAATTCAAAATGATTAAGAGACTGGACAGTGGCACAATGGTAAAAACATTACATTCTGTGAATCTGACCTATACAAGAAGGTTCTGGGTTCACTTCCAGAAATACCCCTGAGAATGGTGAGTGCCCATGATTGGGCCTGGCTATGACTAGAGGCAGACTGTAGCATCAAGAACTTATTGAGAATGTTCTCTCTCTCTTTGTCTAATGAAAGAAATAAATTAATACACTTTTTTTAAAGAGATATATTTTTGCTATAGGATGTGTCCATTTGCCAGAAAGACAGGAAAAGACAGAGAGACAGAAAGAGAGAAATCAACCCCCCGGAGGTATGGCCATGCTATAATCCCATCTCCATTCTCCTTTTGGGACCTTGGGAATTCATGTACACACACCTGGTGGTGAGTTTTATGTCTCCAGGTCCCAGACTCGAACCACAATTGACTATGTGGGAGTCCAGTAATGCCACCATTACGCCATCTGCTGGTCACAATTAATACACTTTTTAAAAAATGTAACTGCTATCATAGAAGGATTAAATGCCTACTCGAAAATAATCATGAATTTGGAGTAAAACCATTTTACATGATTTTATGTCTTTCCAGCTACATTTGGTTTTATGAACTCAGGTGATTCTAATTTCAGTTTTTTGAGGAACATCCACACAGTTTTTCATATTACCTGCACTAATTTAAATTCCTAGCAACTGTGTACTAGTGTTCCTTTTTCTCCAACAGACATAAGTAAAGGCTTAATATCATTAATCATTAAGGAAATAAACATTAAAATCATAATGAGATATTATGTCACAACTTTCAGAATGGCTGATCTCAAAAACATAAAAGAAAGATAAGTATTGGTGAGTATCTGAAGAAAAGATCATTTTTTAAAGAAATATATTTTGAAATATTATAGAGAAATGTTTAATATTGAATATTTTAAGACTGAAGACAGACAAATATGGCAAAATTGATAAAGAAAAGCTTTTAAATAAGTAGAACTAAATTTTAGAAATGTAGTAAGAGACACATTTAGATTTAGTAGGTGCTATAAACCAAAAATACTATACATAATTGAACATACTATTAAAATTCATCACTTTTTAGGGACCAGTTGGCATAATGGTTATGTCACTCGACTCCCAAGTAGTAGACCATGGTTCAAGTCCTGTACCTGGTGGCTTAAACTCACATCGGGCACATGTGTGCGTGTGCCCAGAATCCCGCGAGGAGAATGAAGGAGATGGGATTGCAGCATGGCCAAACCCCCTTGAGAGTGATTTCTCACTTTCTATCTTTCTCTCTGTCTCTCTCTTTCTGGTGAGTGTATACACCCTATAACAAAAACCTCTCAAGAAAAAGGAAGAAAGACATTCATCACTTTTTAGAAAATTCTCACTTTAAGTAGAAATAAAAAACTTTAAAAGTACTATAATCATTTTAAAGTTTGAACTGGTAATTCAAAATACTTTACACTAATCCCAGTTTTATAGATAAATTCTACAATAAAGAACTAATAATTCACATTATAGAGACACTCTTATAAGTAAACAGAAAAAATTCTTTTTATGAAGTTAAAATTTTATTAAACTAACACAATTTTAATTCCAAAATTGTACCTAAAAAAAAAAAAATTCAAAATGATTAAGAGACTGGACAGTGGCACAATGGTAAAAACATTACATTCTGTGAATCTGACCTATACAAGAAGGTTCTGGGTTCACTTCCAGAAATACCCCTGAGAATGGTGAGTGCCCATGATTGGGCCTGGCTATGACTAGAGGCAGACTGTAGCATCAAGAACTTATTGAGAATGTTCTCTCTCTCTTTGTCTAATGAAAGAAATAAATTAATACACTTTTTTTAAAGAGATATATTTTTGCTATAGGATGTGTCCATTTGCCAGAAAGACAGGAAAAGACAGAGAGACAGAAAGAGAGAAATCAACCCCCCGGAGGTATGGCCATGCTATAATCCCATCTCCATTCTCCTTTTGGGACCTTGGGAATTCATGTACACACACCTGGTGGTGAGTTTTATGTCTCCAGGTCCCAGACTCGAACCACAATTGACTATGTGGGAGTCCAGTAATGCCACCATTACGCCATCTGCTGGTCACAATTAATACACTTTTTAAAAAATGTAACTGCTATCATAGAAGGATTAAATGCCTACTCGAAAATAATCATGAATTTGGAGTAAAACCATTTTACATGATTTTATGTCTTTCCAGCTACATTTGGTTTTATGAACTCAGGTGCAAAGTATGTAGAGTTAGATTTAATCTGGGTGATGGTTTTGCTAAACAATTTTGAAGAAACGAGAGGAGAAAAGGAGTTGAGCATATACAAAAGGGAGTAATTATAATGACAGGTCATGAATCATTCTGGATAAGGAAGGAAGGGATAGTAAAAAGTAAGGGTCAGGAAGAGCAGATGGTGTATTGGTTACGTCATTGGACTCCCACACAGTCAACCACTGTTTGAGTTCTGGACTCACCAACTTAAAACTCAAACTGGGTATGTGTGTGTGCATGCCCAAGATCCTGAGAGGAGAATAGAGGAGAAGGGATTGCAGTGTGGCCATCCTCCCTGAGGAAAACTCCATCTCTCTGTCTCTCTTTCTCTCTCTGTCTCTCTGGCAGGCATACACACCCTATAGCAAAAATCTCTCTCCTAAAAAAAGAAAAAGTGCAAGGGTCAACTACAGTTCCCAATGGGGACAAAAACTATATGAGCAATCCTGAGAGGTTTCATTTTTATGTTGGATGAAGCTGTGTGAGCCTGGTATGTTAGTAGACTTTCCTAAAGTGATTATAAACAGTGAGAAATTAACATATCTTTTGCTCCAACCTGAGTGTTCTGGCTCCATATCCCTTTCCTAGTCCTACTCAAATTACTCTGAAATCCTGTTCTATGCTGACTTCCATATTTTCCTGATCTTTCTAGTTGTTGCTATTTCTCAGTAGTTAATTCTCATCTACGGTCAACTCAGGATTCCCATATCATTAGTTAAATTTTGTTTAGGCGTAGATTTTATTTTGCTTTTGATAATATTATAAATTCTAAATTTCTGAAATAAATTTTATTCTCAGGATAGAAGAAGTGTCTCTTTTTAGAAAGAAAAATAGAACTAGTTTTAAAAAATAGAACTAGTTCCATTGTCATAAAATAGCCACAGTATATAAGCATGGAGAGTGCAGCTGACATTCTCAAAATCCATTTATATTCTATTACAATTACATTTCCTCCAATCTCTCTCCTCTTTTTATATTCTATTCACAATATTCCTTTGCTCCTTTTTGGAATGTTAAATTTTAAACACACCATTTATAACCTGCAAGTTTGCTATTTCTTGGTTCTACAAAACAGGTTGACTAGGAAATGCTAAGAGTCTCCTTCTCTAGAAACCTATAAATCTCTTCATAATGTCTATTTGTGTGACAACCTTCCTTCCTCCTGCTAATCTTACCAAGAATTCTTTCAAGGTCATCAAATTGATATATGTATTTATAATCATTATGTAATAAGATCTCCAGAAAATAGGATTCATGTGGACATCTTTTTTGTACAGTCTGACATTTTTTCTTCTGCCAGTATCAATAAATAAGAACAGGTACAAAATATGTATGTCATCATTCAGAAAATTGACAAAAACGACTAGAGAGTTGTCTCTTAGGTAATCCAGTTATCATTTAGTAGCAAGGTCAGAAAATGTGGAGTGGTTAGTTTGATTTATCTTCTGGTTGCACCCAGCTTCTTTGTATCATGAATTTCCTAAGAAGTATAGCCCATCAGCTTTGACAGACACACTTCAGAATCAACAACACTGGGGCATTAACATCTTTGTACATTTTCCATATATGTAAAAATGTAAGTCAAGAGCAATTCCTTCTAAAATGATGTTTCTGGGACATTATGGTAAAAGAACAAAAAAGTGACCCAGAGAAATAAAACTAAAACACTTTTTCAAAATTGGAATGCAGAGTTCTGATTGTCCAAAATTGCCATCCTTCAGAGAATCTGTGTTTAGAAAATACAGTTGTTATCTTGATATTTCCTTCTTTTATATTACACCTAAAAGGACTTATTTGCTCTTATCTTTATTTCTCTTGCCCTATTCTACTGTATAATTTTCTCTTATACTTACTTACTTTTGATTTCTCCGTAGTTTACACTACATGATTTTCTATACAACATTGAATTTCTGCCAGTCCCGTAAAACGCATATCATAAGGCTTTAAAGTGTGATTTTTCTCAAATCCCAGAAGCAGTAAATGTGAAACACAGTGCCTCATGGAAATTCCAGTCACTGCATTTGTTTGGTTAGGACAACTTAATTGCTGGCAGAGGCAGCTCTAGTTTGTGTTAGTTAAACAAATTCAGTGATCATTGTGAATAAGGTGAGAGCAAAAAAGAAATAATAGATCATCTGTCTGCCGGTGGCTCTTCAAGAAGTCAATGCCAGAGGAAGGGTGTCGAAGAGAGTGAGAACGCAGAATTGACAAGTAATGTTTCTATAAAATTGTTGTTGAACCAGAGGTAAAAAAATAATATCGAGCAAACACTTCACATAAGAGACAGATGCACACAAGAGGCAACTCTGAGAGCTTTTCTCACAATAAAATATATTTTAAAAGTAAGAGGGACAGTATTTCTCAAATTCCTAACCTCTAGAGGTGTCACATAAAAGAGATTTGATAAACTATTACTGCAGTAAAGCAACCAGTTGAGATTGCTCAAAATTTGCAAATAATTTTTGATGTATACATTGTTTTCACATCTCATTCCACCTGTTCTCCTACTTAGAACATTAAATGGAAGATTAAGGAGAAAGTCCAAGGTCAGAGACCGAGAAGCAACTTAGTCCTATTACAATCAAACCACATAGCTCTTTCACAACTGGGGAGGCAAAGACTGGATAGACGGGAGATCACCAATGTCCACTGCAACTGTAATGCTAAGATTATCCACAGGTGTAAAAGAGTTTAGGTGAGTAAATGGAGAAATCTTAGGGAATCAAGATGCCTACTTTGGGCAAACAATGTGCTTTGATGTGCTCTACAGATGCAAGTCTACTGAAGGGCATGCTCAAAACAGGTTGTAATGCTCAGATAGGTAATAGTAGCAAGAACACCACCAGGCCCAGTGACAGCAGAATATGCCTTTAAGCATAATACTGGGATATTTACACCTAGCAGTCCCTGAGAATGTGGTTTGAGCTCTATCACCTATGAAAGCCTAGAGCAGTTGAGTTTGCTTTTGAAGGTAAGGCATTTGAAAAATTACTCAAGGAAATCCAGAAATTCTTGGTCTAAATTGGACTAAAAATAGATAGTAATTTGTATAGCTATTCATTGTACAAATATCCTCAAAAAGATAGTTCAGAAGAAAGGCACTAGTCATTTTCTTTGTAAGATGTGCAGGAACACCGAGATCCACGGGAGATTTTCTCCCAGCACTGCCTTTTACTGAACGACTCTCCAGGAGATTAATATTTCTTCAAAAATTACCCATAGGACAAGAACTCCAGCTGCATCCCATACTTTCTACACCCTCAGAAAGAGATTGTCTCAGAAACATGTATTCCGAATGTAGTTTTCAGAGCCTGATGCAATTTTTATCTCTTCATGCTTTTGTTATCTACCACTTTGCAATAACTGAGTGAGTGACTCTATTTCATAGTAAAATGCTTCATAATATTTACTGAGTCTTTTTACATGCCAGGCATCTTGCCAAGCACTCTACATGCCTTACATAATTTAAGGCTTGCAATAAGGTTATGGAGGAGTTATTATTATCCCTAACTTACAGGTTACAAAAAAAAAAGAACAAGACTTCTAGTCAAGATTGTATGGTAAATACTCTCTATGTGCTGTATACACTAAAACATGCACACAAAGTGTGCACATACACACTAACTCATCCTCATTGATATTCTAATAAGAGCTGATAAATTTTAAGAGAGAAATATTATATAGATACAGCCATTCTCAAATACAAAATTAATGCCTCTATGTAACTGAAAAGCAAAAAAAAGAGCAATAAGTAGTTCTAAAGGCACAGCCTTCTGGGCTCCACATCTGGAGGTAGTCAGTGGAATTTAACTCATAAAGGGTATTGGGAACTAAAAGTACCCTCATAGTTGATAAGGTTTTAGAACCAAAATAGTTGCTTTACATAGGAATCTGGTATAAAGCTACTCTACTTATGAAAAGGGATGGAAAAGAGCTGACCACTATAGCAAAATGCAGCTTAGATAAAGCTACATGTTTAATAAAAATAAAGGAGCAAAAATGCCCTTCTTTCACTACTTGGGCTTACTTGTTGAGTGGTGCAGTGTCTGGCCTCTGATATGCAGAATATCAACATGGGCCAAGAGAACAGAATAAGACTCTTAGCTGAAAATCCCAGAGAAATGATTGACAAAGGCAAATAAAAGACTGACCATGAAAGAAGAAAGGAGAATGACAAAATAAGAAAATAAAACAAGATGATAGATTTCTACTCAGCCCATATTAATAAGTATATTAAATGTTAATATGATAAAGACTTTTATAAAAGGCAACAGAGATTTTTTTTCAGGGTGAGTTTTAAATACTGAGGGCACACCTCAGATATATTGAGACTACTGCAGTAAAGTAACATTGCAACATAGACAGTTCCATGAGTTATTTGGTACATATAAAAGCTATGTTTACACTGTACCATAGTCCATTATGTGTACAATAGCACTGCATCTTAAAAAATAGCTAAACAATGTTAACAATCATCTGAGCCTTCTGAAGGTTATTATCTTTTTTGCTGATAGAGGGTCTTGTCTCAATTGGATGGTTGCTGACTGATCAGTGATGATAGCCGAAGGTTGAAATGGCTGTGGAAATTTCTTAAAATAAGACAACAATGAAGATCACCACATATATGGACTCATTCTTTCATGAAAGATTTATTTATAGTATTCTTTTTGACAGCATTTTACCCTCAGTAGAACTTTTTCAAAACTGAAATTCTTTTAAACCCTACCACTACTTTTCAACTACATTTGTGTAATATTCTAAATCTTTGTCATCACTTCTTGACTGGGAGTAGATTACTTATCAAGAAACCATTTTCTTTGCTCATTCATAAGAGGCAACTCCTTATCCATTTAATTTGGTTTTGGTTTTGGTTTTGGATTTTTGTGTTTTTGATTTGTTGTTGTTGTTGTTGTTGTTGTCGTTGTTTGGTTTTGGGGTTTGTTTTCTGTTTGTTTGTTTTTGAGATAGAGAGATAAGGCTCATGGGAGACAGAAAGAGAAAGTGAGTAATCATCCCCCAGGGGAGATGGCCACACACCACAATTCCTTCTCTTCCATTCTTCTCAAGGGATTTTGGTCACACACACACACACACACACACACACACACACACACACACACCGTGTGAGTTTCAAGCCAATGGGTCTGAGACTTGAATTGCAGTCAGTTCATGGGAGTCCAGCACTATAACCATTATGCCACCTGCTGGCTCCTGTCCATTCAATTTTATCATGAGATTGGAACAATGAATCACATCATCAGGCTTCCCATCTAATTCTAGTTTTCTTGCTAGTTTTACCACGTCTATAATTACTTTTTTCATTGAAACCTTTAATCCTTCAAAGTTGTCCATGAGAGTGTGAATAAACTTCTTTCAAATTCCTGTTGTTGTATTTTAGTCTTTTTCCGCAAATTATAAATGCTTTTAATGTCATCTAGAATGGTGAGTTCTTCCCAGATATTTTCAATTTTTTTATCTGAGATGCATCACTAGGAATGGCAGCTATATCCTTGTAAAATGTCTCTCTCAAATAATACACAAAGGTCAAAATTATTCCTTGATTCTTGAGTTGTAGAATGACCATTGTATCAATAGCCATGAAAACAACATGCATCTCCTAGTACATCTCCATCACGACTCTTGGGTAAACTGGTGTTTTGTCAATGAACGGTAATGTTTTTAAAGCGTTTTTTGTTTTATTTGTTTTGTGTGTGTGTGTGTGTGTGTGTGGCTTTTTGTTTGTTTGTTTGTTTGTTTTTAGCAGTAGATCTCAACAGCAGGCTTAAAATATTCAGTAAACCATACTGTAAACAGATGTGCTGTCATCCCAGGTTTTGTCATTCCACTTATATAGCTTAGGCAGAAAAGATTTAGCAAAATGTTTAAGGGTCCTAGGATTTTCAGAATGGCAAATGAGCATTGGTTTTAACTTAAAGTCGTCAGCTGCATTAACCCTAGCAAGATAGTGAAACTAGTCTTTGAAGCTTTGAAGCCAGGCATTACTACTCTCTAGCCATAAAAGTCATGGATGGCATCTTCTTCCAATGTAGCATTGTTTTGTCTACATTGAGAATCTGTTGCTTAATGAAGCCATATTCACCAATTATCTCAGCAAATATTTTGGATAATTTGCTGCAGATTTTACAACAGCACATGCTATTTCACTTTGCACATTTAAGTTTCAGAGAAGGCACACGTTTAAGTTATAGAGATGGCTTCTTTCATTAAAGTGAATGTCTGCTAGCTTCTAACTTTATACTGACATTTGTTCCCCTCTCTTAGCTTTCACAGAATTAAAGAGAGTCAGGCCTTGCTCTGGGTTAGGTTACACTTGAGAGGCATTGTATGTCCCCATTTAATATATACCAAATGTCTGAACTCTATGATTGAAACTAATTGACTAAAGGATATAGAAGTACAGTATATAGATGTAAATACCAGATATAGTGTGCTTGAAAGAGAAGAGTCTGAGGAAGGAAATTTAGAAGAAAAATAGGGAAACAAAGCATTAATAGCACAAAGAAATGTGGTATTATCTGTTGAAGATATTTTGTAGTTTTATCAACTGTACTATTGAGAAATGTTCACCTCTTGAAATATCCATTTTGTAAGCCAAATAATAATGTGATTGAATGTATAAAAGAAAATAAAATGAAAAAATAAATAAATAATAAATAAAGAGAATGTTGTGACTGGTTTGATCTATCCAGATCACTAAAACTTTCTCCATAACAAAAAGAAAGCTGTTTCACTTTCTTATCATTTATGTGTTCACTGGAATACCCTTTTTAATTTCTTTCAAGAACTTTTCCTCCATATTCACAACTTGTCTGACTGGCACAAAAGGCCTGTCTTGGCTTCTACTTGCATCCCTAAGCTTAATCATCTCCAGCTTTTGATGTAAAGTGAAAGATGCATGACTCTTCCTTTCCCTTGAACACCAGGGTGATTAATTGCAATATTGTGTCTTAAAAAATAGGGAGGCACAAGATGATGAGAAAAAATAGGGGGATGGCCAGTTGATGGAGAATTCAGAACACATACAACATTTATCAATTAAGTTTTGAGTATGAGCACAGTTCATGACACCCCAAAACAATTACAAGAGTAACAACAAAGATGACTAATCAGAGATCACCATACCAGATATAATTTCCCTATTTCTATTATTATTATTGTTGTATTGTTATTTTATCTTCTTTAAAAATATTTTTTCTTTAAAAATATTTTAAAACTTTGAAATATTATGGAAATTATCAAAATGTGACACAGAAGCATGAAGTGAGCACATATTGTTGGAAAAATGGGCACAATTGAAGTTAAAGTAATTCTTTTAAAAAAAAGAAAAGAAAAATGGTACAAGCAGATTTCAATGATACAAGGTTGCCACAAACATTCAATTTGCCAAAAAGGCAGTACCTGCAAAGTATAGTAATATGAAGCACAATAAAATGAGGTATGTCAGTATACACTGTCTACAAGAAACACTATGTATTTATTTTTATTCATGATAGATAAAGACATAGATTAAAAGAGAAAAAAGTGGAAGTATATGTACATGCAGTTGTTACTTAGCACCCAAGAGGGATTGGTCTCAGGAACCCGTAAACATACCAAAATCTAGGGATGGATAATTGTCTTATATAAATAGCATAGTATTTGCATGTAACTTATGTATATCTTCCTGTGTACCTTTAATCATCTCTAGATTACTATTAACACTAATTTTCTTTTTTATGGAGAGATTTTTGCTATAGGGCATATGTGCTCACCAGAAAGACAGAGAGAGACAGAGAGACAGAAAGTGAGAAATCACCCCCCAGGGGGGATGGCCATGCAACAATCCCTTATCCTCCAGTCTCCTCTCAGGATCTTGCGATGTATGCATACACGCTCAGCGTAAGTTTAAGTCATTGGGTCCAGGGCTCGAACCGTGGTCGACTACATGGGAGTCCAGTGACATAGCCATTATGCTAACTGCTGGTCCCATTATTAACACTCATTAAAATTCAAATGTTATGAAAATACTTGTTATATTGTACTGTTTTGTTTTTTGGTTTTGGGGGGTTTTTTTGCTATAGGGCACATGCACTCACCAGAGAGACAGAAAGCAAGAAATCAGCCCCCAGGGGCTAAGGCCATACTGCAATTCCTTCTCCATTCTCCTCTTGGGATTTTGGGCATACATGCACATGCATCCAGTGTGAGTTTTCAGCTTGCTGGGTCCAGGATTTGAACCACATTTGACTATGTGGGAATCCAGCAACATAACCATTATGCCATCAGCTGGTCTCCCTATTTCTATTATTTTTATTGTTGTTTTGTTATTTTTATCTTCTTTAAAAATATTACCAATATGTGGCTGGTTGAATCCACGGATGCAGAACCCATGGGTACAGAGAGCCAATTTTTCTATTCAATCATTAATCAAAGGAAAATTAATGAGGTTTGCAGGTAGTGTGGTGGTTAAGAACGCTGGACTCTCATATGACCAACCATGGTTCTAGTCCCAGACATGGTGATTTGCTTTCTCACTTTTCCTCTCTCTCTCACTCTGTCCCTCTCTGGTCAAATTTAAGTAAATAAATAAAGTTAAATAAAATAATCATTTTAAAGTGACTCAATATCAGACAAATGAGACTTAAAAAAAAGATTATTTCTCAATAAAAGAGATATTTCATAATGATAAAGTGGTTAGATTATCAAGGAGATAGCAATTACTTATGTATAAGAACCTAAAAGCAGAGTATTTAAATAAATAAAACAAAATTAAAAGGAGAAAATTAACAAAATTAAAGAGAGAAAATGATGAAACGACCATCATCCTTGAAGACCACTACTTTTCTGTCAATAATTAATAGAACAATTAGATCAAACAGTTTGATAATTTTTAAAATTTAAATAACAATATGAACTCAATGGTCCTAATTGAGATATAATGCACCACACCCAGCATCTGCAGCATATATAAATTTTTAAAGAACACAAATATTCCCCTACATAGACCACATGATCAGCCATAAAATAAGCCACAAAAATTCTCAAGGTATTGAAGTTATGCAAAGAATATTCTTCAGTCACTGAAGAGTTTAATTAAAACTCAGAAACAATAATGACTCCAAAACATGCTTTGTATATTTATACACTTCTTTTTTGTTTCTTTTTTCACAATACAACACATGAGAGAATGAGGTAGAGAGAGACAAAAGATGTATATCCTCCACAGGGTCTAGTCACTCTACAATTCCCTTCCTCCAGTCCTCCAGTTCAACCAATCCTGGGCATTCACACATATGTCTGGTATGTTTCAAATTGATCAGGACAGGAATTCATGATGGTCATGGGGGTCCAGATTCTCTTGAGCAATACATGATAACAATACCACAGAGCCAGTCCATAAGCACATACTTCTTTATAATTTATTGGTTAATGAAGAAATCACAAGTGAACTTAGAAGATATTTTTAACTTAATGACAATTAAAACACTGTGTGTCAGAGCCAGCAGGAAGTGTGGTGGTTAAAGACACTAGACTCCCACAGTTCGAGTCCTAGACCTGGTGCATTGCTTTCTTCCTTTCTCTCTCTGTCTCTGTTTCTGTCTTTCTCTCTCACATTTGTCAAATTTAAATAAATAAATAAAGTTAAATAAAAATAATTCTTTATAAAAAAAACTATGTGTCAAAATTTGTGAGATGTAGTTAATGATGTGCTTAAAAGGGAAACTTAGAATTTTACCCATTTATATGAGAAAATAAGAAAAGCATAAAGTCAAAGATCTAAGACTTTACTTTAGAACCTAGAGAAAGAAAAAAGGTAACCTAAAGTTAACGGAAGGAATAAAATAATAAAGATAAAATAATAAGTTTTTAAATTATAAAGAAAATAATAAATACTAATAAAATAGACAACAAACAAAATAAGAAAGAAGAATAAAATTTTTGAAAAGATGATAAAACTGATAAATTACTAGCAGTTCCAATCAAGAGAAAAAACTAGAAAAAGCACAAATTAGCAAAACCAACAATAAAAAAGTATATTGACATGAATATTACAGACATTAAAAAGATAATAAGGAAATAAAATTAACTTCAGCCCAGTAAATCTCACAATATAGATTAAATGGCCAAATGTCCTGAAACACACGATTTAGCAAAACTAAAACAAAAAGAAATAGACGACCTATATGGCATTTTAGCTGTTAAAGAAACTACATCCATAATTTAATACCTTCTTTCAAAAGGAAGCTCCTGTGCAGATGGTTTCATTGGTAAATTCTGTCAAACATTAAAGGAAAAAAAATACCAATATTGCCCACACATTTTCAGAAAATTAAGGAAGAAGGAACACTTTCCAACTCATTTTGAAACTAATAATACCTTAAAGCCAAAACTCAACAATGAGATTACAGGGAAAGAACACAACAATACAATCTCCCTTGTGAACATAACTGTGAAAACACTTGAAAAAATAGTATCAAGTCAACCAAGAAGCATATTCTAAAATATAATCATGAAAGGAGGGATTAATCCCAATAATTCAAGGGAAGAGGAGTAAAATCAGCTTAATAAATGCCATAAAAGATTTGGCTAAAATTCAACACTGCTTCATGATTTCTAAAATCTCAGGTCAGTGCATCTCCTATTAGAATATAAGCTCCATGAGTGTGGGATTTGGATAGTCGTTATCTAGAATAATGTCCAGTACATATGTTGTGTTCTTGATAAATATGTGTTGAATGAGAGCAGGGAGGAATGATGAAAATTTGGAAAATTTGAATTCCATTTGATTTGAGTATCTCAAATGTCAGTTGCATAAAGAATTAATTATATCTCAAGTCTTGTAACATTTTACAAGTGTTTAACAGAAATAAGTGTAGATCCGTACCAGTGGTACAACGATAAAACACAGTACTTTGCAAGGCAGTCTCATTTAGGAAGGTTACTGGTTCAAATTGAGGGTCCTCTCTGAGCACACCAAGCACATGTGTGCCCATGATCCAAAGCTGACTTAAGGGGATGGATTGTGGCATCAGGACCCAACTGGAAGTCCTGTTTCTCTTTTTCTTTTTCACTCTCTTCTCTCTCTTGCTCATGGGAGAAAGAAAAAAGAAACTTTAAAAACAAAACAGTCTTAAAACATTTTTTAAGGAAGAAGTAAGGGTAATATGATTATCTTTTATAACAACAGAGAAATCTGTCAATGTAGAACAGTAATATAGATGTATTAAGAAAACCAAATCTAGGGACCAGCAGATGGTATAATGACTACATCTCTGGACTCCCACATAGTAGACTGCAGTTCAAGTCTCAGATCTGGCAGATTAAAACTCATGCCAAGTGTGTGTATATGCGTGCCCAAAATCCCAAGAGGAGAAAGAGAGAAGAAACTGTGGCATGGCCACCTGCATGGGGCGATTTCTCCCATTTTGTTTCTCTGTCTCTCCAGCAAGCACACACACCCTATAACAGAAATCTCTCCTCCAAAAGAAAAAAAAAATCTATGTGGGGTACTCTGGGAAGAGACAATACCTGAGAAAACACATTACATTTTAAAGGCACTGTTATGGGTCATATTGTGCCAGCCACCCCCACTCTGTCAAAATTTATATTAAAATACTGACCACATTACCTCAGGATATGATCTTATTTTGAAATAGGGATGTAATTAGTCAAATTTTTTCTAAGAATTATTTATTTACTTAATTCCATTTGTTATTGTTATTTTTTCCTTTTTTTTTGGAGAGGTTTTTTGTTTTGTTTTGTTTTGTTTTGTTTTGTTGTTTCTTTTTTTTTTTTTTTTTTGCTATAGGGAGCGTGCACTCACCAGACAGACAGAGGGAGACAGAGAGATAGAAAGTGAGAAATCACCCCCCAGGGGGGGCCATGCCACAATCCCTTCTCCTCCATTCTTCTCTCGGGATCTGGGCACACATGCACACGCGCCCGGCGTGAGTTTAAGCCACCGGGGCCAGGACGTGAACCGCAGTCGACTACGTGGGAGTCCAACAACATAGCCGTTACACTAACTGCTGGTCCCCTGTTATTGTTATTTTTTAACTTGACCAGACAGAGATAAAGAGAGAGAGAAAGGGAAAGTGAGAAAGCAAGACACCAGGTCCAGGACTCGAACCACTGTTGGCCTTTAACCACCACGCCACCGGCCGGCCCCGTAGCAAGTCAAATTAAGATGGGTTATGCTAAAGTAGGATAAGCCCCTAATCAAATATGACTGCTGTCCTTATAAAAAGGAGAAATCTAGACACAGACACACACACACACACACACACACACACACACACACACGGTGAATGCCATGTGGAAATGAGTGCAGAGATCAGCATAATGATTCTACAAGCCAAGGAACACCAAAGACTGTCAGTAAACCACCAGAAGCTAAGGGAGAAGAATGGAACAATTCCTTTCTTGACATCCCTCAGAAGGAACTAACCCTATTCATATGTATATCTTGGACTTCAAGTCTCCAGAGCTATGAGACAATACTTTCGTTTAAGCTATCCAATTTGTACTAATTCATTATAGTAGCCCTAGCAAATTATTTAATACTGACACCTTAAGGACAACATATTACATTTTCTTGAACCATTTCTAGTTGGCTATCCTTCTGTTGCAGGTGGTGTGAAGATGAACAATATGAGAGATATGGATGGAAAGTAGGTGGGAGCCAGTCTGTGAAGATCTGAAATGTCATGAAGAAAATTGACCTAAAATATTGAATGAATGGTTAAAGTAGATGACCTTTAAATACCTCCAACTTTAAATGTTTATAGCTCTGTGGTTCTAAGATTATTTCTCTCACTGGAGTCATTATTCAGAAGAGAAAAATGGTGTATCAGTTCCAGAAAAATTTCACTAAGCACTTAAGGATGTTATCCATCTAGTACTGCCCTCTTTTGAATGGTTTCAAATGTATTTGAGAGTGAAAAGTTGTGATTCTTGCCCTTAGTACCCAAAAAATATGAATAGTAAGATAAATAAGTTGAGTTACTTATAATCTTTTTTTAATTTGCCAGAGGGCACATATGTTTGCTGGAGAGAGACAAAGACAGAGAAAGAGAGAATATGAGAAAGCATCACAATGGGGAATGGTCATGCCATAATCCCTTCTCTGTTCTTTCTTCCTTTTGGGGTTTTGGGCATACATGTCCCTATACCAAGAGTGGTTTTCAAGTCACAGGGTCCAGTATTCAAACCGTATGGCTAGTTGTGTGGGATCCAGCCACCTTAATGACTAGAACACAATTTTAATGGTTGGTTTTGCACCATATCTTTGAGCCATGACCATCTTAAAGGAATAAGTCACCATGCTACAGTCAGTTCTTTCCACACTCTCATTCATCAGCCATCAAGGGTCTGACTCCTGCTCTCAGGATCTGGAAGTTCATAGAAGTACTCTACAGACACCTGATTCCAGAGGATCAAAGTGTTGATAAGAGAAATCAGAAACCCAGTTGCACTGGAAAGAATACAAATGGAGCAGCCCTGAACTGGGGACCAGGAAAATGATATTCTGTCCTGATAAACATTTGCTATAATAAAAAAGAATATTCTCCAAACTTCTGCTTATTTTAACATCTGTGACACCTCTTCTTTCAATTCTCCACTTCCCAAAATTCCTTGACTTGTTCAAGGGCAATAAATATTGCTTTATCTTTTTCTCTAGCACAGTGTGTGCAGGGTTCTTTGCCTAAGAATGGAGGAGTAAACATAATGGGTATTTACCCCTTCACAAGCAAACTAGTAATAACAGCACATGATTAATGTCCCTAAAGTAGTAAGACAATGTGTCACCAAATCACAAAGTTTTAGCAGATTCAGTGCTATTTCTCCTTGAAAATCAGTCTAGTGTGGGAAATTGAGGTGACCTTTCTTCAAATCTCTTTTATTTCTCTACATATAACTATATCGATGTATTTGCTACATTTTATTGAAAGCATCACTTTATGGCTCATTTTTATCTATTCATTTATTTCTGAAAGGCAGGGGTCTTTTTTTTTTTTTTTGTACCAACTATCAAATCTCACAAGGATTGAATCTTTGAAGATATTCAAAAATACTTGTTTAATGCACTTATTGTTTATTATTTCCCAAAATGAGAATAAGTCTGCTTTATAGGTGAAATCCATGCAAAACACCCAGGTGATGATACTAAGTAGACATTTGAAAAACATAGCATAAAACATCAAAATGGGCTCCAAAATCAAGTAAAAATTAAAATCACAGAATTTTGGGACCAGCAGTTGGTGTAATGGATATGTCACTGAACTCCCATGTAGTCGACCGTGGTTTGAGTCCCAGACCCAGTGACTTGAACTCACACCAAGCACATGTGCATGCATGCCCAAGATCCTGGAAGAAGAATAGAGGAGAAGAGATTGTGGCATAGCCGTCCCCCCCCTGGGGGAGGGGGGATTTCTCACTTTCTGTCTTTCTGGTGAGTGCACACACCCTATAGCAAAAATCTCTAAAAAAAATAAAGAAAGAAAGAAAGAAAGAAAGAAAGAAATCATAGAATTTTAGAAAGAAAGAAATCATAGAATTTTAAAAAGATGGGTAGTTTCTCCATTGTTCCTTTCAGATTCTACATTCTACAGCAACTGTATTATTCCCACCTTGATGACTTTAGCTTATTTGTGACTTGGTTGTTTTTGTTCAATTTTTAGTCTCCTTTCTATGTCTTACTGGGTTATATACTTACACACTTATTTTACAGAAATTGGATCACATATATAAACTCTGCCCTTCACTTTCTTTATGTAACAAAATCCCTCCTACTAGCTATTTTAGAGCTAACTCATTCTTATTAATGATTACATAATATCCCATGACATATTAATTAGTGTATGACTGAAATGCTATTAATAAAGAGACCTAAAATCTATAATGGCGAGGAAAAAATTTTATTTCTCTTTCATCTAATAGTTTCAACAAATGGTTCACTTTTCACAAGTAGTTTGTTCCCAAGAGTTTATGGACCCAAACTGATGGCATTTCTACTCTCCTAAACAGACAGCTTCCAAAATTGCTATTTGTTCATTGCCATTCCCACCTCGGACTAGAGAAACAAGTGTGAAGGGGACACATGGAGGTGCATAGGTCAGCCTTGCAACTGGCACACATAATTTCTATCCATATTCCAATGACAACAATTGACTTATAAGGCCACACATAGCTGCAAGCAGGCCTTGACAAATCAGCCAGGCAGTCACATTCCAGTTATGACTTATTACTATAGAAGAAGAGAATAAATTTCAGTGGACATCTAGCACTTTCACTTCATTTTGGATTTACTAAAATTTGTTCACCTATTCCCCTATTAATGGGTCTTTATTTATTATTTGTTTTGCTTACTAATTGTTTTTTGTTTATGTAGATTCCATATTGTTTTCCTAAGTTGGCTGTAATTCTTTGAATTTCGACTAGTGGTGTAGGTGAAAGGGCTCCTTGTTCCCCTCCATATGTTGACCAGCAGTAGGTAATATCACTCTTTTTCTTTTGCCATCCTAATAAATATAAAGTAATAGCTCATTGTTAATTTTAATTTACATTACCGTGATTGCTACAAGCCATTAGTTTGTATTACATATTTACTGAGCATTTATATTAGTCTTCTCTTAATTATCTCTTCATATTCTTTGCCTATTTTCCATTAGGTTATTTGTCTTTCTATTATCAGTTTACTTTAATGAATATATTTTTTTAATGCAAAGAGATTTGATAGCTCTGGAAATATGTATTTTAGATTGCTCTCTTCTCTGATCCACTCCCTATTTCATAAAAGTCATCAAACTTAATAAATTCAAAAAAGTAATATTTCGAATATGCCAGAATACTTCAAAGTGCCCTTATAAACATTCGCATACAATTCTGGCCTAAAGTATTCTTTAACAATATAATAATGGACATTGCATGCTTATATTTCAGTTAATAGTTTTAAAATAGGTCCACAAAGTTAGGCATTATGTCTATTTGTCAAGAAGGACTCAATCCCTAATCTGCTAGAGCCCCACAATGCCAACCAATACATTGCAGAAGAGCTAATTCACTTGGAGAGGAAAGTGCTCATCTAGTAAATGAAACACAGGGTCCCTAGTTCAATATGCTATGATTTGAGATTGATATGCTAGGCATTTGATGGGCTTAATTTGTTCCCTAGTGATATGTAATCAGCATTACAAAACTTCTCATGCTTCACTAGGATGAATTTGGATAATCTTCCATTCAGCGTTCAGAAAAGCCTCTAAGCAGAGACTGAATAATTATGTCTAGCCTTGCTCAGAAAGCTCAGAGAAGTTTGCAAGCTATAATTAAGCCCTAGAACACTTATAAGGTGTGGGCAAAATATTATTTTCTTTTTATATACAAAAAGCAGGACAAGAACAGTTAAATGATGAAATGAAAATGCTAAAGATAGAATCTCTGAAGTGCTGATATCAGGGTACTACTCTAACCACTAGATTTCTCTTCTCTCCTTGTTATTTAAGAGATTGGTCTCCTCAGGTCCTGGTTTAGTAAATGTAAGTAGCATAAGGAACCCTACACTGGGGCTAGCCAGCAGATAAATAGATCATTTCACTTTGCTGAGTTACCAGGCTAACTCTTCAGAAGCCTAGGCTGATTAATCTAAGGCAGATAGAAAAATAAATAAAATCATTTTGTCAAGACTTCTTAAGATACCTGTTTTGAAACATAAGATGAAATATGTTGCTGAAGAAACCAGGAACCTGGAGGTAGGGCCGGTCACTGGCCACAGCCCAGCTCCCTAAACTCCAGAGCTCCCAATGTCTGTAAGGTAGGCAGGTTTGTGGGGTTTTTTTCCTTTCTCTCCTTCTTTCTTTTGTTAATGTCCTATTCCTCCTTGGCCCATAGGCAGCTTCCACCTCTCTGACAGAACCCAGTTCCATCTCCAAGCCCCTGATGAAACAACAGTGGCACGTGACTTTTTCTCTATTTCTTTTATACTCTTTTTCTTCACCTTTTATTTTGTCATTTTCTCCACATCTTCCATCCTTCCAGCAGTACTAGACAGTTCTAGAATCACCCTTTTAAAAAACCTCTAGTACTGTGAGGCTTCCTTGGATCTGCCTCTTACTGAACCACCTGCAAAAAAAGGAAATACTATTCTTCAGAAATCTGAACAGAAGACTCCTCCTGTGAAGAGCACACTGCCAAACACAGCAGAAGAGAGACTTTGGCACACAACTGACCACAGCAAAAGGGAAGCACACTTATTCCAAGTCACAGAAGCATTCCCCAAAAAGGTATCCAAAAATGAATACATCGCCCAGTGGCTAGACAAGCCTTGGGTCTGAATAAACCAGGAAATATGTCTCCATCAAAAGAACACAATGACTCCCTTTCATTTCTCAAAAAAATAAAGGAAGTTACCAAAATGTCAGAGAAAGAATTTAGAATATTCATGGTGACAAAACTCTATGATCTGGAACAGAAAAGAGACTTTAAAATATAAGAGATAAGGAAGTCCTTTCATGATATGAAAGAAGAAATGGACACTGTAAAAAAGAATCAGATGGAACTATTAGAGATGAAGTCTGTAATACAGAAAATCAAAAACTTTAGAAAGTATTAATAGTCAACTAGACCATGCTGGAGATTGAATCTCCAATGTAGAAAATAAAAACTCTGACAAAAAAAAATGATAGCGAAAAATATCAAAAAAAAAATGAGGATAATATACAAGAAATACTATATTACATTAAATGTTCAAACATTTGAGTAATTGGTTTCTTCACCAAGGTGAAGAAACCAATAAGAGCATGGAAAATTTATTCCATGTATTCCTGGAAGAAAACTCCCAAGTCTAGAGAAGCACTCACACATCCAGACCCAAGAAATACAAAGGACCACAAATAAAATCAGCCCAAGAAGATCTTTCCCAAGACACATCTTAGCCTGACAAGTCAAGACCACAGAAAAAGGAAATATACTAAAATTGGTAAGAGAGAAATGACAAGTGACCTACAAAAGTCATCTCATCAGGCTAACTCTGGACCTTTCAACAGAAACAATGCAAGTAAGGAAAGAATGGGACAACATACGTGTTAAGAGAGAAACAATTTTGGGACCAGCAGTTAGTGTAATGGCTATATCGCTGGATTCCCATGTAGTAAACCACGGTTCAAGTTGTGGAGGGCACTGCTTACGGAAGCCATCTTGAGCTATCCGCCATCTTGAGCTATCCACCATCTTGGAAACCATTACGTTTCACTTCCTCACTGAGCAAACCATTTCTCAGGAATCTTGTGACCAACTGTTCTTCCTGGGGGCGGTTGGGTTTCTAGGCAATGGGAGAGATCCACCCACATCAGTGATTGGCTCATACTGTTCTATCTCATTTGCATTTAAGGCAACCAATCAGTGCCCACCAGCCTGTATATAAGCTCATAATTCTTCCTCAATAAAGAAGACTTGAAGACTTGATCAGCACCTCGTTTTGTCTCCACTCTGTGTGTCCGTGCGTTTGTCCCATCTCTCACTCCCTCCCCCAGGAAAACTGTTCCACTGTCCTGCGAGTTAGGACATGTGGTGCCTGAACAGGGACCTGGGTACAAGGGATCCAGTGAAGAGCACCGAAATAAAGAGAAAGGCCATGGCGGAAAACAGAAGGGGACGGCAGAGAATCATCCCGAGAAAGGCTGCAGAGGAAAACAGAAGGGAATGACAGAGAATCGTCCCAAGAAAAGCCGACAAAAAAACATAGAAGGACAAAGAGAAGACATCCTGGTAATTAGTTACTTACATTTCATTTTTAAGTACGGGTAATAATGGACAAGAGCTTAGTCAGCACGAACTATCTGCTCAGGAATTAAAAGAAGCCCTTGCGACTATGGTTGCTAAGGGAGAGCAGATCATGCAAAATGATCAACCCCAGGAGGAGGCTATAGCTGCCTCAGATCTAACCAAGGATCCTAAAATTGAAAAAGAACAGGGAGAGGATCTTATTTCCCTAGATAGTGAGGAAAAAGTTAAAAGTCCCAAAGGCGAGACAAAACCCAAACAATCCAAAAAACTAAAAAAGAAAAAAAAACCTTAAGGCTCTACAAGAGCCAAAGAAAAACAAGTCATCAACTAGTTTAGAGGAGGAAATCTAAGGAACAAAGGCAGCCAAATATAATAACCCAAAATGGCCACCTGAAGAAAAAACTTTATAAACAAAGGTAGTCAAATACAATAATCCAAAATGGCTTCCTGAAGAAGAAACTTTAGCCTCCAGGTCCAGGAATTGAATCACAGTCAGCAAAGTAGGAGTCCAGCACCTTAACCACCATGCCACCCAGCTGCCCATTTTGTCATGGCTGCTCTGAACACCTTTACCAAATAATGCTACTTCCCAACTAGTTCTATCACATTAGCCTGTTTTTATTTGCACAACACTAGAAACATTTCATTGATTTTTATTTTAATTATTTTTGCTTTCCTGATTACTTCTGAGTTTCCCCAGAATAATGTAATATCCATGATAAGAATAGTGTCTTGCTGAACCCTTACCTTTACCAAATAATTGCCAAAGGATAAATGAATAAATAAATATAGAAAAAATAAAAACTTACAAACTGACAGGACAGAGGGTTGTACTGAGGGAGGAGAAGAGGGGAAAAATGGCTATCTAAAACAAAAGCACAAATAAAACAAAAGAAAAAAAACTAAAAGGAGAAGGAATTAAATAGCACAAAATAAGATTTTAGGGAAATCAGTAAATACATCAGTACCTCAATACTTTGAATTTACTTCAATTAAAAGGAAAAGACTATTTCATTTAAAGAAATTTTAGCTATATTCTATTTAGAGACACTGAAAACTTAAGAAAGTATAAAACATTAAAGTAAAGGATAGAAAATATACATAAGTTAAGTTCTAACTAAAGTTTGTTTTATTAGATATGACAAATTTTAAAGCAAAAACACTTCTAGAACTGAAGACTTGCATATCTAACTAAAGAGTTTGATTCACAAAGAATCTACAGAAATCTTAAACATAAATGTACTTACAAATTTACCTTCAAAATATATGAAGAAAAAAATTGATTGAAGTACAATAAGATAATCAGGAATTTTTCAGTAAATCATAGATCATGAGACAAAAATCAGTTATGGTATAGAAAATTTAAATCACCAAAAGTTTGATTTAATGGACATGGATAGAATATTACGCACAGCAATAGGGGATATATTTGGAAAATATGCCCTTTATTCAGGCACATCTGGGATTATAAATACATTTACCTGTGATAGGTCATAAGTCTGGTCAAAACATTTTTCAAATATACACACCACAATTTATATAATTTAGAAATCAATAACAAAACTATAGAAAACTAAATATTTTTGCAAATTTTAAACAAACATAGCATTTGTCTTTGAAGAATTCATGGATGAAAGAATTAAAAGTAAAAAGTTTAATTATTTCTAATTGAAATAAAATGGAAATATCATATTCTTATATTTCTGTTACTCTGTAAAGAGATGTATTTAATGTCAATCAATCAACAGATCAAGTAATGAATTTTGAAGATTACTTTTTAGTTACGGAATATCTTAAACTCATAAATTAAAAGGCATATCATCTAATATTTCCACCTATGAAATAAATTTTTTTTAAGGTTATACATTAAAATAAAGGACTGGGACCTAGACTCCTACATGGCTGACCACAGTTCAAGTTCCAGACCCAGACTCAAAACTCACACAGGATGCATGTGTATGCATGCCCAAAATCCCAAGAGGAGAATCCAAAAGAGGGATTGCAGCATGGCCATTCCCCTGTGGGGGTGATTTCTGGCTTTCTGTCTCTCTGTCTCTCACCCTCTCTCCAGTAAACACACATGCCCTATAGCAAAAAAAATCTCTAAAAGAAAATAATAATTTTTTTAAAATAAAATGTAGGACTTTCCTGGTACATTAATTTTTCACTAGAAAATTATCTGCAGCATCCTGTAGTAAGAAACATATGAGCTGTAGGAATGAGCCAGGGTAGATTAGAATCTGAGTCAGTGTCTTAATCATAAAAATGATATAAGCCCAGCCATGGCAGTGCAGTGATTGCATGACACCCTGCATTGCTGGAAAACATATGGAAGATCAGGTTTCCTGGGTCAACCAGTATATGACTGGTGTGTGTGTATGTGTGCCCGTGATCTCACTGGCTGGGGAAACTGCAGGGAGAATGGCAGTGTGAAACCCTATTGAGACAACCCATTTGTCTTTCTCTCTCTTCTCTGTCTCTTTCTCATTAAAGAAATAAATAAAACAAACTTTAAGAAGTAAATAAATAAAACATAATAATAACCTACCTCTCAAGACTGATTTTAAAGATGAAATAAAATATATAAGGCAATTAGGACAGTGCGTGCCATATAAAGTACTCTGATAACCTGTTAGTTTTCCTTTCTTCTGTAAACATTCACACAAACTTTTTCCAGGTACAAACTCAGGAATATTTTCTCTAATATAATTAATTATCTCGGCTCTTCTGAGATTTGTGTCCACTTTAGCCTCTGAACTTCCTGAATGTTAAACTTAAGACCTGGTCTTAGAAGACAATTTTTAGTGACTGGTCCAGGAAAAATTCTCTCACATTAGAGTTTTATTTTGGGCTTTTTTGAAATCACTTTCTCTTAACAAAAGGTTTCTTTCTCAGGTCTTGATATGCTTGACTCTCATTCAAGGTTTTATGCTCTGACCTGATGTAATTTAATTTACTACAGTTCCACTATCAGCATTATTAGACAGGAACATTTCATTTTTTAACAGCCATGTAGCCATTTTTAAACTTTTAAATGCTTTAACAATTTTTCTTTAAGTAATGATTTCCCAGAATAGCCCTTTGTAATAGTTAAGCTTTATTTAAAAGAATGTGGAGAAACTGGAAATAGTCCAAAGAAGAACAGGGAAAATGATTAAAGGGACAGAAAATAAATTATCTCGGAAAAAGTTGAAGCTGGAGTTAAAAAGGGAAAGCAAAGGTATTATGTAACTGGTATAATTCTCCAAATCCTCTTACAAATCAAAGTTAGTGACACTGGAAAACTAAAGTAGAAAAACCAGCACATATACACCTCTGAATCACAATGGAGAGAAGAAGTCTTCAAGGTCTTCCGACTCCTGATTACTTCATAGAACTTAAATACAAATAGGAAATGGCAAATAGGTTGCATTACTTGAGCTGACTCATTCACTAGGAGAAGTCCATGTTTTGAAAATTATGAGCCTTTCTTTTCTACAATGAGTAGAATCTTCTTAAACATTTTTGGTTGGAAAAGTTAATGTTTAAGGAAATTTTATTCAATGACTCATCAAACAACTAGAATTAAGAGAACTTGTGACAATTACTACCTGGCTCTTCCTAGGAAAAAGCTACGCTATCTTTTTATTCAAACAGTCGTTTTCATGTTGAGAACCAGTGAAGATGCATAGCTAAGGGACACTCTCTTAGATCTGATCACCAGAATCAGATCTTTACTTTAGTTTACTATGCCATAGTTTATAGTTTATTTTACTATACTATACTATACTGTACTATACTATACTAGCTGTCTCCTATTTGCCATTTTTCCTTTGCCACCGTGTTCTGTGAACTGGTAGCAAATGGTCTTCATGTCTTCTGGCTTTCAGTTAGGTTTACCCATGGAAAGTACTGTTAGATCAGAGGGCAGGAGAATGAGAAGGAGATTAGACTATTTCCTCGTAGGCTCTCCTCCTGCCACATAGCCATGGATTGGCTGAGGCTATGCCACATCCCACAACTTTTCTCAGGTGATAACTTTCCATAAAGCTCTCTTTCCAGGTTCTGGTAAGTGCTCTACCCTGATGACAGATTTCTACAGATACTTAGCTTGTGGCACTGCATTCTTGCTTGTAGTTTTAATCTTGCTCACAATTTTGCAAGTAGTCTCTGTTAAATTTTCCTCGAATTACCCACTTTGAAATGGAGCCTGTTTTCTTCCTGGATTCTTACTGATAACAGTATTTCATAAGTATAAAACTATATGCACATATCATTGATAAATCTGGATGTTTAAGTTTTTCCTTTAGCATAAAAATTGAGAATTATGTTATATATTCATATCTACGAGGGCCTGAAATAATTAGAAAACTAAAAATAAACCTTGAAATGTCTCATCCTAGACTAATGCAAATATCAGCCCTTATTTTGTTTTGTATAAGGCAAAACAAATGTGGAGAGATAATTCTGTTTGTAAACATTGAAACCCTCATTGATCAGTGCATTTCTGTGACTTAAAGACTTTTGGAAGCATCTGTTCAAAAACAGTTTTGAATTCGGGATGACTTTGAAACTTCCAAATTAAGATTTGGCTCTCAAAAGTGTCCACATTCAACCAAGGTTTGCTGAGCCCTTACCATTACCAAGTAATTGGAAATAGAATGTAGTGATAAGGCAAGGATACAAAACAGAGTAAAATTAATCACTTTTCCAAGATCCCTTTCCCAAACAGTTCACAATCTTAATAGTAGATGAGAAAAAGCATAAATTGTCAAACATAAGTAATCAAAGACAGAACTAAATAGTGCTTCAATATTAGTTCATTGAACACTTAACCACAAGACCTACAAACTGCTAGATATTGAAGACAAAGAAGATGAAAAAAAGTGGCTCCCTCTCTTAAAAATGTTCAAACTCTAGTAAGAATTCAGACATACAAACTATTGCAATTCTGTGTGATAAGTACTTAAAGAGGTACCCCCAAAATTCCCATCATAGAACATTTGAGAAGGTGTCATGAAGGAGACACTTAAGCAAGATAAGGGACTTGCCTAGGTAAAATCTTTATGAAAGGAAATCATGTCACACATACAGAGACTTAAAAAAGCAAACTAAAATAAGTGGAGCATAAGATGGGAATTGAGAGAGGCTAACACATAGTCATTTGGGGTCCTAATCCTAGAGGAATAAATGAAATATATATATAATATAACCCCAAGATTGAATTACTCACTGAGTATATTAGTTATTACTACTATAGCAGTTATGAGAAAAGTAACAATTATGTGTTATGAAGGAGATCAAAATAAGGCAATCAACAAAATGGGTTTATTTTCTTTATTACTACATGATAAGTTAATCTTCACGCCTATCTGACTTCCTCCCTCCCTCCTGATGAAGAAATATGTCAGATAAAGCAACTATAAGATTAGCACATGTTCAGCGGCCAGCAGGTGGTATGGTGGTTAAGGCACTGGATACTCACATGGCCAGTCATGGTTAGACTTCCAGACCTAGCAGCTTGAAAATCACACCAGGTGAGTGTATGTGAATGACCAAATTCTCAAGAGAAGAATGGAGGAGAAGGGATTGGAGCATGGCCATGCCCCCTGAGAGGCAACTTCTCACTTTCCTTCTTTCTGTCTCTCTCAACCAAGCACAGGTATACCATGGTAAAAACCTAAAAAATGAAAACATTTAGCATATGTTCTGATATATAGTCTTTCCTTCAATTTACCAAAATCATCTATTGTACTTCTACTATTTCTGAGGCACTATGATAGACACTGAAAGTAATACAAAGAAATAAGATACCCTTTTGTTTCTTCATTTCATAAAAGAAAAAAAAGGAGAAGAATGCTGTGAAGTAACTTATTGAACTCATTCAGCTCTCTCAATTACTAAAATGCTATAAGTGGTATTGGAAACATAAACTATTATCTTGCTTCCCTAATAGTTTTGAAACTATCTATATATTGTAAACAACATGTATCAATAAACTTTATCATTCCATCAGATACATCTATGATAATAATTGACTCTCCCAAATTTTGCAAGTTGAATAGGCCATGTGGGAGTCCAATGCCATAACTACTCTGCCACCTGCTGACCCCTTTAGTGACTTTTTAAAATTATCACACCATGGGGCCAGATAGTGGTTCAGTGGAAACATCTGACGTTCTGAGAGGTAAGTCCCCGTGGGAAGATTGCTGGTTTGCATCTGGAGACCTCTCTGAGTACACCAAGCATGTATGTGACCATGATCCAAGATGGCAGAGACTGGGGGATGGGGGGGTTTGAATTGCTACATAAAGATCCTTTTGGGGGTGTCTCTGACTCCTCTCCTTCTGCCTGTCTTGCTCACTGATGTAATAAACAAACAAACTTTAAAAAATAAAAAAATCTATATAACACCATGTTGATGTTTTTCTTTGCTTTATTTTTGTTTTCCGACACTGTCTTCAGCCAATAGAACTCTCAACCAAGGACCAGCAAAAAGAATAAAACATCTGTCATTTGCTGTCTGTGTTGATCTGTGCTCTGCCTACAAAATGAAATGACCACACCAGGCAATTCCATAGTGAAAGCTTAATGAGAGAAATGAGTTACAAAGATATCTGAGCTGCTGAAAGAATAGCAAGGGAACCACGAGGTAACTCAGAATAGCAAGGGAACCACGAGGTAACAGATCAGCAACTTACAGGGCCCGTAGGAAGATATTGGCATGCCTAACATCACCAGGACTAAAGACACCAAGAAGGTGAAGGAGTTGTGAAGCACCAAAGTTAGACCACTGGTGAAGGCTGGTTCTATCAGGAGCTGGAGGCTGAGAGTAAATGACTGACTACTGGGATCTGGAACCACACAGAAGTTGTTGGCAGGTTAAAGGGGTGTTCTTTGCTGCTCATTTGCTATTCACTGAATACCTGAGAAAAAGCTGTCACAGGGAAAGTGATGCAATCAGGGACAAGTTAGCTGATGGTTTCAAATTTCAGAATCTCCAAAATCATACTTAATAGTGCCGTCAAGCTGTTTTCATGAATATCTTGCACAAAGAATGATGGTAGTCATTAGCTATTAGATCCAGAACACTAAAAATTATCTAAATGTTTTGTGACTATTTTTTAAAGCCATCTTTAGGTAGAGTTGACTACTCTCTCTCCTGAAATTTAACAGTACACAGTGATGATGTCATAATCACTGGTATGCATTGAGCATTTTAGAAGAGCACAAATTGGCATGAGCAATTTTTGTGAATCATTTCATGCTCATAACTGCCACATGAAGTAGATACTAGTAAAATCCACTTTCTATAGGTAAATGAAGTAAGGGTAGGTCAAATGAATTATGCAGGTTTACATGACTTGGGACACTAATAATGTAACCTGGGATTAAAAGATACTAGGCCATCCTTTTGATCACAACACTGGCTACTGAAATGTTGCATGATGTTTATTTGTTAGTATACCTCTCTTCTTTAATAGAATACAAGCTAAGGGAGAATCCTGCTTATTTATATTCCTGTCTCCCTCACCTACCAATGTAGCAGTTCTCTATAAATGTGTGTCGAACGTGTAAAAAAAAAAAAATCAATATGCTTTAATTTTGCACAAAGGTGAACAAGGTAAAAGACCTACACAAAAAGTACATTCTCACCAAATATACAAACCAAAAATCATACAGTAGCCCTCTTAATCTCACAACAGATTTATTCTAAAACTTAATTTTCTAATAACTCTCAAGCTATCTAATTTTGAAACATTTATTACCAAAATACATTTAAGTGCCTATCTGTGCATTCTAAACTCCAGTTCTGCAGATCAATAAAACTCAAATTGCTTTTTAAAAAGAGATTCTAAAACATTTTTTAAATATTTACAAAGCAAGATCAAGATTACAAATTGAGTTCAAACACAGAAAAACTCTAAGGAATATTAAAGAGTTTTCCCAAAACAACTTAATGTATGCTTGGAAATTAGGAAGGAAGAACATTGTTAATTAAGTAAAACAATAAGCAAGAAGGAATATATACATCTAAATAGGTGTTGTCTTTTCAAATCATCCTTTGGAGAACATATACTTGAGTCAGTCATGCTTAAACTGTTGAAATTATTTTTTGAACTTCATTAACTTCTAACTCTCATACACAAAAATTTTCTTCTGTTAATACTCACTTTGCCATCTATCTTCACTACTAGTCCCTTAGGATCAGTGACTATTTTTAGTTCACCATTATATTCCCACCAGCCAGCAGAGGAACTATGGACCAGTCAATTATGTGCAGAATAAAAAATATAATAATTAACACATCCACATCTAAAAAAGACTGAGAGATCTTTCCTTTATAATCATAAGAAAAATATGAGGAATAAAAATCTAGCTATCACTAATATTTATACTTACTTTCATATCAACTATACTGAGATCAGTATCATTCTTTATTTCTTTTCTTTTTTCTTATTAATTTTCTATTTTTAATTGAAAGATAAAATTGTATCTATTTACCTATTGTTTTTCTCTTATTCTTTTTTTAAATTGCCAGAGGGCACATGTGCTCACTGAAGAAACAGGCAGAGGGAGATGGAGGGAGAGATTGATTATGCACCCCCAATGGGACGATCATGCACCATCCCTTCTCCATTTCTCCATCTTCTTGGGGATGATGCACACATACCTGGCATATTTTACAAGCCACCAAAACTGGGATTCGAACCAAGATAAACCATGTAAGATTCAGTTCCCTTAACCACTAGGCTATGGTACCAGCTCTTTTCATTTTACTTTCATATCTATCTATGGATAGAAAGATATTGGGTTGTCAGAAAAGTCATAATATATTTTTTCTGTTTTTCTATGCAGAAATGCATATGACTTTTTCTGACAACCCAATAAATAGATATTGAATATATATATATATATATATATATACATATATATATGTAAATATATGTCAAAGTAAAATATATATTTTATACTTTATTTATATTTTTAATGTTTTTAATATTGTATACCTTAGAAAGATATACTTTTACTTTTTTTTTAGATTTTTGTCAAAGGGCACATGCACTTGCCAAATAGAGAAAGACAGAGAAAGTGAGAAATCACTCCCAAGAGGTTGGCCATGTCACAATTCCTTCTCCATCATTCTCCTCTCAGGATTTAGGGCATGTATGCACACATGTGATTTTCAAGCCTCTGGCTGGGTCTGGAGCTCGAACAACTCAGTCAGTCATGTAGGGTCCAGTGCCTTAACCACTATGTCATCTGCTGGCTCCCACTTTAATTAATATCTTTAAGGAACATAACATGATGTTTTGGTATATTTATCTTGATATACACGTACATAAAGAAGAAATTACTACAATCAAGCAAGTTAACATACTTGTTAGTTCACATAGTTCTTAATACTTCTGTGCGATTTGGAAAATCATTTCTCCTTGTTAGACTACAATGGCTAGTCTACTAAGAAAAGTGTCTGTGGAGAGCTTTAAAAAAAAACAGTTAAAAAGCTACAAATACTTTTATACCTACTAATTAGCACTTTAGATGACATTGATAAGAAGTGATAATAATCTGAAACAAAAGGATTTCGAAAGCTTATACCATTATCCTTCTCTGACTTCCCTGCACAGTTCAATTATCACCTGTTATCCCAGCAGAATTATTTGCTATATCCCTTTCGCTCTCAATTTATATATAATCACTCTAATTTTAATTAATTAATAACTCATAATATCCCAAATCTCCTTTCAAATTGGCTGATTCCTACTTACCTACTCTATTTTTTAAACTATTTTCTTTATTTTTTTGGATTTTATTTCTCTCCTATTGTGTATTTATGTTGCCATTACTAAAGTGAATGAAATAAATACTATTGCTATTGCAACAGATCACCAAAATATATACTTTTTCATATACGAAGGTGGGCTTTTGGTCTATTTATTGGTCTGTGTAAATGTAGATTATGATAATAATAGAAGTTGATGATATCTAGCACAAATGAAAACACAGAAAATTCAGCATTGGGATCAGCACCTAGTCCAATGGTTACAGGAGCCAGATCCCACATGACTGAGCGCAGCCTGAATCACAGCCCTAGCAGCTTGAAGTACATGCTGGGCACATGCCCAAAATCACAACAGGATGGAGAAATGGTAGAGGAGATTACATCATGACCATGCCTTGTTGGGAGGTGTTTTCTGCCCCCTCTTTCTCTTTTTCTGTCTCTTCTGTCTCTCTGGCCAGTACATGCACCCTCTGGCAATTAAGAAAAAGAAAAGAATGAAAGAAAATATAGCATTGAGACTGGAAGATCATGAGCTAGTGACAAGAATGAGCAACAAAGCAAGACCCCATCTAAAAATGCTGGTTATGGCACAAACCTGCAGATTCAACTATTCTGGAGCCTAAGGCAGGAAATTGTGACAAAGCAAGATCCTGTGCTAAAGCAAAAAGGAGAAGGAGTAAAAAAAGGAGTGGAAAAAGAAAAAGAAATCAATTTACCAAAAATGGTAGCTCACAATATATAAAGACTTCTAACTTCTCCTAAACCATTTTTTTTTTCAGCACTACAAGTTTAAGGCCAGTTTTACCACAAAACCAAGGATACTGTAGCACAGCTGTTCCATTCATTTCAACTCTCTCAGCCATCCATGCAGATCATTTTAAAGTCAATGAGGCCATGAAATCTGTATTGATAATAAAGACAATTGAAATTAATAAATCAAGCTCATGAGAAGATTACACGCCTGACCTTGCTTTGGTAGAGAAATAAACATGTCTTGCTGTATCACCATAAAGTTTGTCTCATAGGTCTTTAGGAAATAATTTTTCCTGGACTTATTCAGTGACAGTACATAGGCCATTGCATTCATTCTCATTCATTCATTCATTCTTGCATAAACTCTAATTTTCTAGTGCCCTAATAAGTACCAAGCATGGTGAGTGCTGAAGATGGCAAATATACCCTGCAGCACTTGTAGAGCAGCAGAGGAACCAGAGACATGCAAATCACACAATGTATAAAGAGAACTGTGCTCCAAGTGTGATACCAGCCCAGGGAAGCACCATTAGCTGCACAAGGGGCAAGGCATGACCTCAGCGAGACAAAACCATATCTCCATAACATTGCAGTCCTCCTAATCTGCCTACTTCTCTATCTTCATCTAATCCTTTTCTTACCTTCCCTCCAATTCCTAATCCTGGTAGCTTCCAAGATTTACCATGCTTTCCATACCTTTAAACCTTTGCACATGAAAATGTTTATAACTGCTGTGTCTTCATCCAATGCCTGCCTAGCAGACTTCCATACTTCTTGAAGACCAAACTTAAGTCTTTCCTCATGGATGGTCCTGAGAAATTCCACCCTTAACTATGACTTCTTTTTCTGTGTGCTTTAAGATAGAGTTTGAACTATAATTTACTATGATTCCCTTATATCTATTACAGTGCACTCCATAAAAATTTATTGAGTAAATAAACAAAAATTTTAGCCAGATCTTAAAAGGTGCCATAAGGGGGGCCAGCAAGTGACATGGAGGTTAAGGGACTGAACTCTCACAGGGCCACCATGCTGTTCAAGTTCTGGACCTGGAGGCTTACTTTTTCACTCCCTCGCCACCTCTGCCAGCCTTCTGTCCCCTCTCTGGTGAGCACACATGCCCAGTAGCAAATTAATAATAATAGTAAATAAAATTAAACAAATAATTTAAAGGTGCCACAAAATAAGCAAAATCTAAAATTTTGTAAGTACATGCTGTCTGTGTAACCCAGCAATTTCACTTCCAATTACTTACCCAGGAGAAATAAAGCATATGTCCATGTAAAGACATAAACATGAATAACACTTTATTCATAAAAAGCAAAACTGGGCATAACCCGAATGTCTGTCAAGGAAAACTATTCAGCAATAAGAAAGAATTAACTATTGATTCCTGTAACATCATGGATGAGTCTCAAAAAACATTAAGCTAAGCAAAAAAAGCTAGACACAAAAGAGGATTATTATATGATTCAATTTATACAAAACTTTGTGAAAGACAAGTCTAATCTATAGTTACAGAAAATAGATTAGTAGTTACTTTGAGTAGGGGATGAGGATTGGATATGGACAGGGAAAGGTCACAGGGAATTCTTTTATTTTTAAAAATTATTTTATTCATCTTTATTTATTATGTTTATTATTTTTTAATTTGCTATAAGGCACATGGGTTCACCAGAGAGAGAGAGAGAAAGCAAGCCACCATGTCTGGGACTCGAACTGTGGTCAGCCATGTGGAAGTCCAGAGCCTAAACCACCATAGTATTTGCTTCCCCCAGGGAATCTTTTGAAGTAATTAAAATATGCTATAGTTTGATTGTAGTGGTAGGTACATGAATGTATACATTTGTTAAGTATTGTCAAACTCTACATAGAAAATGTATGTGTTTTATTACTTATAAATTATATCTCCATCTAAAAAAAACATCAAATTATCCTAAATTTGCAACTACAGGGGTGTATCAGTTTCTTGGGAAACCCAGGCTTATAGAATTTATAAAAACTATAAAGTTGAGTTAAAAAGTAGCATTTATTCAGGTTGAAAAATAAAGCCACCACAGATAACAGATACAGAAATTTGATATATCCTACAAATATGACAAAATACTAAAAAACAAGATAACACTTTTATTAATTAACTAAATTATTCACCTCTGGAGCATCTTTTTTCTTATCTTTTTGGGCTACATAACTTTGATTTTTCTCTTTGATTAATTCTTCATAGAATAATGAGTTTATAATATTTTTTTACAGAAAGAATAAAAAGGTAATTCAGTCTTACCTCTAGCTAAGAAGATTACAAGGTGGTTTTCTTACTGGTAGTTTATAAGAGTTTCTTTTATTATAGCAACTCATTATTGTTACTGTCATATGACCTTTCATGAAGTTGTCAAGTTTGGGGAACATCTCTGTCATGCTTCTCTCATAAGTGATCTCTTACAGATATATTGACTGCTTATACTAATGTTAAATGCTTGTGCTTTGATGGATTCTGATAAATTCTATTTTATGAAATTCCAGCTTTAAAATTTAGAAGTATATAACATTTGTAACTACTTATTCCATTACCAAGTATGTTACCAACAAGAGAGTCATTTTGACCATGGATCAGTAAGAATCAAATCCTCTGTATAAAATTTTACACAATCTGGAGTTTGGAAAAACTCTCCCCAAGATATGTGCCAGTCTCTACAATTTGTTTTTCTTTTTTTTTAAATTTTTTGCTTTGTTTTGTTTTGTCATAAGAGAGACAGAGAGAGAGAAGGAAAGCGAGAAATCACTTCACAGTGAGAATGGACATACCACAATCCCTTCTCTTCCATTCTCCTCTTGGAATTTTGGGCATGACCAGCATGATTTTCAAGCTACCAGGTCCAGGACCCAAACTGTAGTCAGCCATGTGGGAATCTAGAGCCTCAGCCACCATGCCACCTGCTGGCCCCTACTTTATAAGTTTTGTGGCTTCTCTGCTACCCACACACTCGAATCAAGTGCCATATTGAGCTTTCTTATCACCTTGAGATCTCTGGCACTGCATTTTCCTGACATTTCCACTATACAGGATAAAGTTGGCACAGGGGCCAGTAGTAAGTTAGAAATCATTCCTGTACTGACAGTTACCAACAATCTGTCTATACCCAGAAGTGGCTAAAAAACACAGAAATATACCACCATACTGGTCTGCAATTCTATTTCCTCTTAGATACCAAAAATACTTACAGCCTCTCCAATACCATGAACATGAAGATGATGAAGGGGAAATCAGACAGAAAAGAGGCAGTGAATAGTTTTTGCAGATTGCTTTTGGGATTTACTTTTGCAATTTTTCCCCTAAACAGGACTACATGAGGATATTACTAAGACTTATTCATTAGCTGCAAAGTAAGTCCATTTACCTCTATGTATCTTGTGCTACTTTTTATTCATTCATTCAACAAATACTTGTTTTATAGACAGTGCTATCCCACAAAAGTTTTCCTTCTAATTCTGATAGTCTGAAAAAATCTACCTAAAAAAATGTATCTGTAAGCTTCATTTCTAGCAAAGAAAAATTATAAAGAATTCTTTCTGGACCTACTCATGAACTTGGTAACCCTTAGTGAAATTCAGTTTGAAGTTGTATAATCCTAAATTGATGGTGTAGGTCAAAATGTTTCATATAAGGGACTGAAGAGACCTGAAAAATGAGTTTCTTGGCTGGTTTCAATCATGACAGTTACATTATATCTGCCAAATATCTGAACATTTCACATGCATCTTATGTCAGACTCATAACAGCTTCACAGAAACATTGAAAAACAAAGTACTTGCTGTGTAGCAAGGGAAATATATTTTGTGAGATTTGAAATCTAGGGACAATGTTCTTCAAACAACTTATAGAAGGAACTGACCTGATTTTTGAAAATATTTATTTTTTTAGCAAACCCTTCTCAAGAGGTTAGATAGCAATCTATATATGTATATATAGATGTATAACACATATACACATGCTCTTTTTCATTGTTTCTGGGGAAATGATCTTTCTCTGAGATTGTAAAGTGGGTGACAGGAAGTTGATAAGCTGATTGATCAGCCTGAAGAGACTAGAATGTGTGAATTGGAGCAATATTTGCAATAAGTCCTAAGTTTTTCACAATATCTTGGGATTACCGAGAGAGCTCTGCTTTACTTGCTGGTGACATTTTGGTAATTCAGCATATGTTTTATTTTATTGAAGCTAAAGGTTTGCTTAAATTAAAATTTCTGCCTTCTTAAAAATTTAGTAAACAAATGTTATTAAATATGCTATCTCAAAAAAAAGTGACTTCAAAACCACAAAGTGTTTACATTGAATAATATTACAAAATGGAGGTAGCTCATATTTCATTCATTTTAATTACTTTTAAAGATTAAAAAATAAAAACAGGGAAGATGGTAAGTTTTTCCTGCTCCCGGAAGAAATCCCCTCTTTGATATTTTTTATTTTTTCCCCATTCATACAAAGGATCAACTGCAGCCCATTGTTGTGGATTCTGCTTGCAAAGGCACCACTCAGTTGCCTATCTGCAGGTTCAAACCTGCTCAAGCCCACTTGGAGATCAAACCTATCCAGGAGGGGAAAAAATTGGCAAGGATGGCCAATAATTTGCAGTCCCATGTTAGATCAGTAGAATATCTAGGTAGAGTTACATCATTGAAGCCCTAATATCGTAGGCCTGTATCTCACCATCTTAGATGAATGTATAATTTGCTCTTGAGAGCTGGGGTTCAGCGTTCCTCAAGCACCTCAAATCAGTTCTGTTTCTGTATCCAATTCCCATTCCCATATCCCACTCCTTCAGCCCTCCAGACCCTGTTAAAAGTGCCCTAGTTTTATTCTCAGATCAAGCTTATGCATTTGAATTATTTAGTCCCTTATGAGTAGGTCTTTCCCAGAGGGATTTTTCAGTCCCGGTTTTTATTAATCAAACAACCCTAGCCCTACAGATGTTTCTGGACACACCTGAATCCTAAAGGGAACATAACTGAGTTTCAAAGAAGGGTAACAATGCATTATGATTTAAAAGTTGAGATAGTAAAAAAGCTTCTGGACAAGTAATTCTTAGAAACAGGATTAATGAACAGTCCCGGTTTTTATTAATCAAACAACCCTAGCCCTACAGATGTTTCTGGACACACCTGAATCCTAAAGGGAACATAACTGAGTTTCAAAGAAGGGTAACAATGCATTATGATTTAAAAGTTGAGATAGTAAAAAAGCTTCTGGACAAGTAATTCTTAGAAACAGGATTAATGAAAAGGGGTGTGTGTGTGTGTGTGTGTGTGTGTGTGAGAGAGAGAGAGAGAGAGAGAGAAGAGAGAGAGAAAGCGATGAAGCTTATGTATAAAGAACTTGAAAATCTTGTCTTAAAAACCAGCAAAAATAAAACATTATTTTTTAGTAAAGTACCTGTTAATATAATATACATTTTTTTTCTTTCAGAGCTCTATTTGTCTGTTAAATCTTCCAAAAAGTGGAATGGTATCCCAGAGCCCCTAAAGAATAACAATGAGTGGTTAATTGTTTGTATTTTAACTCAATGCTAAATCTGATCATTTATGAAAAAATAATAATATGAAAAACTACCATCCTTTTCTTGTATGTCACAAGACAGTATTATTTCTGATACTTCTACTTAAGAATAAGAAAATTCAAAACTTGGTTGCATATCAATTTCCAGCAGAAAAAATAACATATAGTAATGACATGGAAATATTTAAACTTCCTCTAAGAGAATTCTAAGACTCCTGCTCAGTACTGCCATTTGAATACAGGGATGTATGTTTCTACACACTCAAATAATTTATTTATCTTCATTAATATTTTAAAGTCAGGTTCATGGATATTGTCATCTCAGCATGAAGACTATTTCTAGATCTCCAGTTTGAAAAATAAAATACAAAGGAATATAATTATACAAAAATGCAGGTTTTTTTCCTTCTTTCATAGAGCTTATTGAAATTGATTCTAAGTTGATCAACTACATAATAGCATCAAGAATTCTACCAAAGTTTTACCAAAAATAAAGAGAAATAAAAGAAGATAATACAAAAGTAATATAATATTAATTTATGCATCTTAATTTGAATTTATATATTAATTTATATTTCCCAAGCTTTACAGAACTAGCATGAATAAAGCATATATCATATGTAACACATTTGAAATACCTGATCTCACTTAATTTTTCACAAAGTTTTGAAGAACAAGCAAGATTATCCTGCCTTAACAAATAAGAAAAATGAACTTCTAAATTTTTAAATAATTATTATGGTACATACTAGTAAATATCAGAGCTAGGATTTGGTAGAGTTTTACTTAAATCAAGATACAGGCATTTCTACCATAGTACACTAGCTTCAAGAATATTAACCCCTGGGAGGTAATCAAAAGGTTTTCAAGGTTAAGTATTGCTTTGTTTTGATTTATTTTATAGGTTACAAAGCCCAATAGTGGATAAAAGCTTTTTTAGACCCCACAATGCCAAGGTTAATAGATAGTTGTTTGTCTATTGGTTTCCGTTGCATTAATGTGTTGACTTCAGCAAGTTCACTAAATATCCTCAAGTTCCCATGTTAGCATTTGCTAAGTAATGTGTTCAACTCAAAAGTCCCAATGAGGGTCCTCTGGTGCAATGTTCTTATTGATCATTTTTTTCTAAAAATAAAATAATGAGATCTCATGGCATTGATATGCATTAGTCAGGCAAAGAAAGTGAAATTTGCTGTTGGAATTTCAAGAGATTAACTAAGAAACTCAAAATTAGCCCTTTGAGTCTATCTCACTCATCCATCCATTCTTTCACTCATTCATTCACTATACAAAACCTATTGAACACCTCTTGCTTGCCTGGCACGATTTCTACTAGGCATATAAGTAAATGAAGTAGAACAAAATTTCCAACCTTGTGGAATTTACATTTTAGGAGATCAGAGGGTGCTAAAGACTGAAGTTGGAGTTACTTACTCACCAGCTCCCTCCCCACAGGGATTAAGTAGTTAGCTATGTCCCTCTATCTGTCTATTGCTCCTTTATGTAGCCCCCTTTCCCCCAATGCTAGCTCTTATAGCAGGAAACTTGTCATAGCCGAGGGCAATGAAGTATTGTGAAGTATTTTAAACTGTCCCACGCTATTATTAAACTCTCCTCATAACCCTCCTTGAGTATGTTATATATTTCCCACCTAAACCTGATACAGAAAGCCTTATTTCCTGTCTATGGCTATTTGAGAGCTTTTAATTCTTGTATTTTTCACACCCTGCATTCTCTACTGTCTGCCAACACTTCTAAGAATTTATGTGAGGAAGAGAGATATAGGCTAATTATCAGTGTGATGTATTCAGAAAAAGAGGTCATGAAAAACGTGAAAGAAAGGACAAAGAAAGTAATCAAATAATACAATGAAAAGAATGTAAGAGGGAAGGGAGTTAATGGCTCGAGTAGAAAATAGGTTGTCCTGGTTTACTGGCCCCTTCCTTATGACCTTCTATAAGTGATATTCATATAATAAATCTATCTCTCTCTTTCTGTGTGTGTGTATGTGTCTAGGGAGGGATGTTTATCTTCCCTTCCTTCATGTTTATCTTCATCTTCTCTGAAACTTCTGGTGTTTTCTTTTACAATTGTAATAAAGTTACCTAAACTTGTCAAGCACATGCTCTTCCATTTCATTTCATCATTTCATCTTAGATCACATGTAAATCAAAATCATGGGAATATAGCTACAGAAGTGTGCGTATTAATAAATATACTTGGGAAAATGATTTAGGAAAATCACTGTTTTCTAGACCCAGTATAATATTTGATTTAGGTGAGAATTATCAATGAATACTAAAAAACTTCTATAAAGTCTTGCTAAAGAAAAAGAGATTCACAAATTTCAATGCATTATATAATATAATATTTAGAATTTAGAAAGGGAAACATGTATCTTTGCAACTGAGAGTCATCACCTCAACTGAGTTATCAAAGTTATCATTACAAATAATGGAACAATCTGACACCACATGCCTCAGAATAGATGTGTTATAAAATATAGACTATCACCTATCAAACACTCTTGTCAAAATGCTTAAATTATATATCATCAAAGTTCTAGAGCTAACTTCCAACTTCCAGGAGAGACAGAGGACGGAGGAACAAGTTAATCAAAATAATAAGAAAAACAGACAAAGGGACTTTATACAGACAAAAGATTAGAACTCTTCGAAAGGTCAATGTTGGGGAAAATAACATGGAAGGACTATTTTAGATTTTAAAAGTATTAAAAATATTATATGTATAAAATATTCTAATAACCACAGGACAGGGCCTAAGGACATTTTTTTAATATATTTTCTAGAATACTAATTATGAGATATGTCAGAAAAAGATCCATAATCAGATATATTTTTGGAGCTTGCACAATAAATTTGGCCTGTAGAAATTCGCAACTGCACATTAATGATAATAGCACATGCAGTAGTTTACTAATGGTTTATAAAAACCATGGAGGATAACCCAGTTTAAAGTTCTAGAAATTAAAGCACCTAAAAGCTAAACCCTGTATTCAAGATGCAAGGTCACATAATTCCTAGTGGGGTTGAGATGTGACATGCGCAATCTGGTTCCAGAGCAACATTTACTACTGCATCGAAGCTCAGAGAAGTTCACTAATGAAGCTTGCATAGCTCATGTCATAACCAGTACTTTTCACACATATTAGATCCTGAATTTCCTTTTACTGTGTGACACTTGTTAACTTCCTTTAATGACTGAGAACTCTGCTTTATATCCTGCTTTAAGGGATCAAACAGCCAGGCTTGGAAGTAAAGACTTAGCACACATGCAGCAGCAAACAAAATAAAGTGGCATCAAGTTAATTGATTACTTGTATAGCACAATCTACAGAGATTTATTTTTTAAAAGGAAAATCAATAACAATGTCTTGACTAGAAAGCTATCTTAGAAATGCTTAATGTCCAAGAAAAAAGAGGTGACCCAAGGAGCATAATATTAAAAAGGGCTTTTGGGGACCAACAGTTGGCATAGCAGTTATGGCAGTGGACTCCCACATGGCCAAGTGTAGCTTGAATTCTGGACCTGGTAGCCTGAAAATCATATTGGGTTTATGTCTGTGCATGACCAAAATACTAGGAGGAGAACAGAGACTGCAGCATGGCCATTTCCCCTGGGAGGTGATTTCTCACTCTCCCTCTCACTGTCTTTCTCTGATTCTCTCCATTTAGCATACATGCCCTATGGCAAAAAAAACTTTTAAAAAATGATCTTTTGAGTTATGATAGAAGAAAAAGTGGGTCTACTTTATAAACTTTGCATCAGAACTTAAGCCTGAATTTACTGTTGTTTGAAGCTTGAATGTAAACTTAAACAAATACAGTTAATTATTTTTTATTTTAGAAACATGAATGTAAATATACCAAGATGATATTATAGACTGTTAGATATTCATTATTAACCAAGAAGAAACTTCTTATCTCACCAGCATCCCTACTGTCTACTTTCTAAGTATGCTTGCCAAGACTAAAGACCAAATATTCTTTACAGGTTTAAAATTGCACTGCAAGGAAATGATGAAGAGCATGATATACATACATATATATACATACACTAAAACAAAAATGAGAAAAATGCCAAAGTTTGAATTAAAATAGAAGTCCCTACCTATTCAAAACGTCCATATAAGTATTAGATCATTGTGCTGCAACATCATCAGATCTAAAGCAACCATGAACAACTACATTAAATATTTACTCACAGCAGGAAAGAACTATGTATTTGTATCATCAAGAACACTTGTATCACCAAGGTATTTTAAAAATTTCATGTTCTAGGGACCAGCAGTTAGCATAATGGCTATGTCACTGAACTCCCATGTAGCCGACCGCAGTTCCAGTCCCAGACCTGGTGACTTAAACTCACGCCAGGCACATGTACGTGCGTGACCAAGATCCTCAGAGGAGAATGGATAAGAGATTGCAGCATGGCCATCCCCTCTGCAGGGTGATTTCTGGCTCTCTGTCTCTCTGTCTCTCTCTGTCTTTCTGGTGAGCACACGTGCCCTATAGCAAAAAAAAAAAGAAAAAAACTCTAAAAAAAAAAGTTTCGTGTTCTAGAAAACTCATAGGAGATAACATATTCCAATTTAATACCATTAGGTCTTTTACAAGGACTTCTTTCTAGATCTTGAAGCATTTTTAAATGGTGTATCAATTTTTTGATTAGCAAAACCACAGCAGGGTTGCAAGTTGTGATATTGATTCTTCCATTACGCATTGTTTTTAGAAATTAGTTCTAAATTATATATTGAGTCTCTCTCCTTATTTTGGTAGCACTCTCCTTCCAGAACATAGTACAAGCCACTTTCTTTATATAATGCTTCACTTGCCCTAAATAAGTTTCCCACACAAGGGATACCTAGGTAAGATTAATATGACTCTCCTACTTAATATAAATCTTTTGATTTGCTGCTGAATGGGCTGTTCTTCAGCATCGCTATCTAACTGTAAGGAACAATGCTGTTTATCATCTGGTCCCAAAAGCAGTCAACCACATCTGGATATTACCGTCCTTTGAATTCAGAAACCATGAAATATAAATGTGCTACTATCAGCAGTGAGCAGAAATCAAATGAATCATGCTGGTTTGACATTTGAAGTGGTTTACATTTCCTTTACATTCCTGATATTTTAGTTAAAAATAAAAGACCATTAACGTTAAAGGTAGGGATATGGCTGGCAATCAGACTTTATGCAGAATAAACTCAGGAGACATCATTAAGAATTTATAATATTTCATATGTGTCCTCTTCCCCCAAGGTTTTTCAAAACCAGAACTTTAGCTGGTCTCTGCCACACACCACAGTAAAATGGAAAACAGTTTGCCAAATGCTCATCACTCAAATATGCCCCTAGACATTAAATTGAACTCGAATTTTATGACACCGTCACCCAACAGGACTTAAATGTGTTTGTTTACATTTTCATCTTTCATTATCAATAATAAGGTATATTGAAGATTGTCTATAAGCAAAGTTATATGTGGGCATTATTTTACTCTAGTACAACCCACTAGATGTAGCAATTTGGGGTCAAAATAATGTGTGGATAAGAAATCATTAGGCTGATTTATTTATTGAGGCCACAGACTTATTCTCAATGTAGTTCTGAAAAAGGAGTTCTACAAGCAATTTTATATATTCACCCATTCTTTCATTCATTTCAAGAAGTGTGTGCCCGTTTTAGGTTCCAAATTTTCAAAGTGCTTGCTATCATGAGCCTTATGTTATGAATTACAAGACAGGAGGCAATTACTAGTAGACAAATTTGCAATAACAACAGGTCCATCATAACAAGCTTATATAATCTAACAAGGCTGCTTTGGAAGATGATTCCATCTCAATGTACAAATTAATTTCTTCGTTCAAAAAAAAGTAAATGAATATCTACTGTGTGCCAAATACTGCTCTAGACACTGGGGAATAGAAATGTGAATCAAACAGACATGAGTATCTCATAACTCTTATGGAACTTACACTCTGGGCACAGTAACAAATAGTAAGTAAGTTTTGTAAGTTTGTTTTTTGTTTTGTGCTTTTCAGATAGTAGTAAATGCAAAAGAGAAAACATAAGCAAAGCAATAGGACATGAACTGTTAGTGGGAAACAACTTAATTTAGAGTGGCCAGGGTAGCCTCACTGCAAACATGACATGGAACCGAAGATCAATTATATCAATGTTCTTTTCCATAAATTATGGCCTGGGGACTTGAGAAAGGCAGAACTGAAGAAAATACTTTCAAAAGGTTCCTATCAAAATGCCTCTTTAACTCTGGAAAGCAATCTGTAGTGTTATGTTTGGGTTTCTGCCAATGGTCTCATCATGTAAGCATGTAAATATATTCTAGGGCAAACAATTTTAGTTGCCCTTTTCCTCAAGAAAGAGAATGTTTTTCTCTCTGGTTAACATATGAGATGTGGACCAGGAATATCAGAGACCAACCTGGACTGTTTCCCAGCTCTGCAGAAGGCTGCCTACAGAAGATATCTCCAAACCATCATAATGAGATGAAAAATCTGGGCCTCACTGGACAGTTTTTATCTGAAGATGAAAAATGCTAAAACTTTACTAATTGCAGCTTTTAGAAACCTTGTAGGATTATGCCTTTCAAACTCATCCTGAAGTGGAGTTCAGTACACGAACTCTGTCCTAACAACTCTTTCTAAAACTGATATATGATTAGTGTTCTCTTTCAAGACAGTTTCCCACTGCTCTCAGGTTGCTTTTCTTAAAGATGTCAACCCATTTATTACCCAGGATGCTGTATATTGCCTACCTAAGCCCTCAGGCTTTTTTTTTACTTTTGAAGAAGAGGAGTGAATGCTGTCTTGAACTTATATCATAATTGCTTAAAAAGAATAGAAGAAACTCATGGGGTCTTCAAAAAGCACCCCTACATACACACACATACATTGTGATAGTATAGGATAGCAAGACAGATAATGAGGAAATCTTCTAATATCCAGAGATGCAACCTAGTTGTAGAGACTACGAGAGTGGAGACCATGGGAATAGTGAGACTGTTTTCACTGACTACCCATTGAATTCTAATCTGGCCAAATGACCTCCTAAAGTTAATAAGGAACATGCCACGTTCTCATTGCTCAATTTTATAACTAATTTCCTTAATTATGCCTGTATTTGAGAAACTCCTGATATCTTGTTTAGCCTTCCCTTTTCAGGCCTTTACTGGTCTTTCAGATCCAACTTCTGATGTGGTTTCTTGGAGCCTAAGTTCTGGGAAGAACCAACCCTTGCCTAAGGATGCAATTGTTCCTTCTACTCCTTTGAATTGACATTTTCCAGACAAAAAATAACCCATGGACCCTGGTCTAGCATTAATTTACCTTACAAGTAATTTTGAGTATCTACTCTGTGCCAGGAACTGATATAAGCATTGAGAAAATAGTGGAGAATAAAACAGGTAAGAAGCCTACTGTCATGAAGCTGCATTCTAAGGAGAAAATTTTCATAAGCAAGCAAAATAAGTGGACCAGATGATTTTATGTAAACTTCATAAATCACAGCAAATGACAAAAAAAAACATGACTGACATAGTTTTCTACATTGATTGAGTAGTCAATGGGTGATCAAGGAAATCCTATGAACAGAGTGCATATGACCTAAATGTTGATGCTAAGTGGCCAGCCCATACTCCTTACTTGATCAAGAAGAGCACAGATACATTTTTATCCCTGTGTGTGTGTGTATGTGGGTGTGTGTATATATGCTATTGGAAATGATAGACATAAAGACATAGTAGCAGAAACACTGAAGAAAAAGAAAATTTTTAATAAAAATTTTAATGAATTATAATGAGGAGAAATTAAACAGGTGCCCCATTTGTCATCTTAAATTATCAAAACAATAGAAATACATTATCACTACATTATCATTATGAAAAATCTGAAAAAGCAAAGGGAAAAAGAATATTTTTTTAAAGCATGCCTAATCCTACCATCTAGAAACAACCACCAAGTATGTTTTCTTTTGGAGAGGCTTTTGCTATAGGGTGCGTGTGCTTGCCAGAAAGACGGAGAGAGACGGAGAGACAGGAAGCAAAAAATCACCCCCAAGGGGGAAGGACACGCTGCAATTCCCTCTCCTCCATTCTTCTCTTGGAATCTTGGGCACACACGCACACATGCACACACGCCCGATGTGAGTTTAAGCCACCATGTCCAGGACTCAAACTGCAGTCAATACATGGGAGTCCAGCAACATAGCCATTGCGCCAACTGCTGGTCCCAACCACCAAGAATATTTTGACATACTTCTATCTAGGCCTTTTAACTCCAATTATATTTTTGCAAAGCTTACTTGCAAACCTCTTTTAATATTTTTTCTTATTATCAAGGAAATATATGTTTTTATAGCTACAAAATTATAGCTTATATAAAATTGGGGAAAAGCATGATAAAAGAAACTCAGAAGCCCTACCACTCACAGATTTCTATGGTAACAATGTTTATATGTTCTTATATTTTATAAATGTGTGGATATATAGTCTACTAGATTTCATATTATATATGCTGATTTTAAGTAATTACCATGAAATATCCAAAATCTTTATTTGATCATGATATTAAGAAGATTTGTAAAAGGTTATTGTTATTGTATCAGTCTTTACTGATAAAAATCTTTTATATAAGATATAAAACAGAAAAAAAGAAAGAAAAAGAAAACATTACTCAAGTTGCTTTGCAAGAGTGGTTTTAATCATCTCTACTGTTAAAGAGTTGTGACTGTCATTAGTATTGTCTGCCAGACATTCTCTTCTCTGCCTTACAGATAGATACATGGGAAATGCACACTTTCTTTCCTCTTTGTGATCTTGTCACTAATTCTGGCCAATGAATCATGAACAAAATGGTACCTACCCTTCCTGAGGAAAATGCATTTAGTTGCCAGTACCAAATGCTCCATAGCTCTTTTGTTCTCTACAAGGCTGCTTTGCAATGTTCCAGGTGGTGGCTGCTCTAACAGCCTGGGTCCTGAGATAAGGACATGTGTAGCAAGGTTCCAGATGCTCTGTGATATCCATGGTAATATGAATGAGAAATAATCTTTTCTTGTTTTAAGCTACTGAGATTTTGGCTTTGTTCACTACTATGATATAACATAGCTTATCCTAACTAATATGGAAAATGGTACATAAAAGTGAGGAATTGCCATAAAAAAAGGTAAAATGTGTGGCTTTGGCTTTGGGCTAGGCAGTATATTGTGAGAAAGACTGGAAGAATGACACTCCATGTTAAACAATGGCAAAACAGTCAGTAAAAATGATCACCTGTAATCAGTAGTATGCTGGAGCTGGCTTTTGCCCAAGAGTGTTCATTGTGAGCATCTTTCCCAACTCCAAGTTATAAGTCATGTTGTTAACTTGATTCTGCCATAGTAGGAGAATTAATACCACTGAAATTGGGAAGGACAACAAATCATGGTGTTTTTGTTTTTGTTTTTGTTTTCCTGGAGAGCTGATATTAAACATTTACCACTACAGCATTGACTGTAATAATTTATGAGGGTGATTGGAACATTACTGATGCATCCCAGTTGCTATTTGTTGTACTTTTTTTCACAGTATTTTTGCAAAAGCAAAAAGTAGCCTTAGAATAGAACTGGTCCACTTATGAGCAGGAGGAGTACAGAGAAAAATCACACATTTAGAGACTCCTAGAATGGAAAGAGGCAAATGTTTCTCAATCTCAAACAGGAAAAGATAAAACAGGGACATATTCTGAGAGACAAAGGTTAATTAAAAATCTCCACAGTCTAATAGCAAGTATTAAATCAAGGATATGCCCATACACTTACTGTTAAAAATCTGTGAATGGATTAAAATGAAACCTAGTAAATCCTTTCAATTGGTTAAAATTGTTCAGTGAGAAAATAAGAAAAAAAGGTCTTTCCCTGCAAATCATATTTATATGTGCATACATACACACACATACACATACACACACACACAGTGAGCAATTCTACTGGCAAATAGGAGTAATTCAAATCAAATAGATAAGAAGTCTGATAAATTGTTATAACACTTATAATGTCAAAGAAATAAAGCATGAGAATAAGAAGGAGGAGGAGGTAGACATGCAGATGGATGAGGAGGAGGAGAAATAATTAGTAAATCTTTAAGACTTATTATTACTCTCCTGACTCCTAATTTTCTATACAAAGGAAGCAGATTCATAAGAGGCTCAGTTGAAAGTATATTTTCTAATCCCCACTTTAGATGGACAATGGCAAAGGAAAATCTCAGTGAGGGTAGAGTCAAGGGCCACAGAACAATAGACTGGGAAGCGCCTCCTAATAGAATCAAGACTCAGGCAAAGAATATTCTTCATCCTCAGGGTAACAGGCCCTTGGAATTTCTGCCTAGCAGAATTTCAGAATTGCTATCCATTAGCGACTACTGTGAATCTTTCCTATTTTTCATTTCCATACAAGAATGTTTGCTTCAGTTCTCCTCAATCACTATATATTATGTTAGAAGAAACCTATTAATTTCACAATTTTAGTTCACAAATCTATTGATTAAGAAGAGTCACATCTGGACCTAATGAAGAAATCACTTGGCTTTTCTCCGATTCCAGCAATTTGGAACCACTATGAATCAACCAAGATCCTAGACATTGACTTAATGTTATAACTAGGTAGAACTTTTGACTTTTATCCCATGACAGAGACAGAGAAGGTTCCTTCGCAAAAAAGATGAACCAAGTATCTGAGACCAAATAAGCAGAAAGTGATTTTCTCAAGTGATGTAGACTATAGATTTCTAGTTAACATATTCCATTCACAAGTTCTGGTTTCCTTCTGGTTGAGGGGGCTATTAAACTTGATATGAAAAATGAGTTGTGAATAAAAATAACACAAACAATTTGTGTGCTGGAAGATATAACTGCTGAGGCAGGACCAGCCAGAGGTCATTTACCTTCCTCCATGATGGTTGACAATCTCCCAGATTGTAAGTGTTCTGACAAGCTAGATTCTGAAAATGAGGTCTTCAGGAGTTCCTTGTCCACTCAAAATGGGAATGTATCATGATAAGAAACAAAATTTTGAAATTTTAAGCCATGGAAAATTAGGAATTACTTATGATGTTATGCACAAGCTAACATTTTCTTACTAATATATTTGACCCAAATTATCTTCCCATAATAGTCTCCAACTATCCACACTTCATTTTCTGCTCTTTCAGTTACCTGTGACCAATCTTGATTCAAAATTAGGTGAGTGTGATATAATAAGGTATTTTGAGAGCAAAAAAGAGACCACATCCACAGAAACTGTATTATACCATCTTGTTATGATTTTTCTATTGTATTATATTAGTTATTGCTGTTAATATCTCACTATTCCATACTTCATAAATTAAACTTTGTCATTGTTATGTTTTTGGAACCTATTCTCTGTGAAAAAGGGAGATGATTATATTCCAAATTTGTGAAACTTGAGCTATCCTTAACAAATTTTTAAAAATTTAAAAAGTAAAGAAATTTTATCTAAATCATGCTGTAACAGACAAAGCACAAGAAATATGTTTTTTATGGTTATGAAATGTGAGGAAGCAGAAGAATATCAGTTGGGTAAAACCCAATAAGGCCTACCCTTGCTCACAGAGGTTATATTCTTTTTCTTAAATTTCTATTTCTTTTATACATTCAATCATGTTACTTAGCTTACAAAGTGAATATTCCAACATGTGTACATTTCTCACCAGTCCAGCTCACCATACTAGAAAGTTATCTTCAAAAGATAATAATCCATTTATTTGTCCCATAAATGCCTTGCCTCTCTACTTTTCTCTTTAATGTCCTTTCTCAGACTCTTCTCCTTCACCCACACTCTTCCCACACTGTATCTGGTATTCACAACCATTTACTTAGTTTATATAGACTTTAGTCATTCAGTTTTGGCTATAGAGTGCAGACACTCGGTATATATAAAGTGGAGCCATGCAATGTCTCTCCTTCATCTTCTGGCTTGTTTCACTCAGCAGTAAATCTTCCATATTCATCCACTTTCTGTCAAAAGGCAGGGTCTTGGTGTTTCTTATGACTGACCATTATTCCATAGAGTATATGTACCACACTTTTTCAATCCATTCATCTGTTCATGGACATTTGGGTTGGTTTCATGTCTTAGTAATTGTGAATAATGCCACAATAAACATGGATGTGCAAGCACTTTTCCAATTAAGAATTCATCTGTCCTTTGGGTAGATACCAAGAAGTGGGATTGCTGTATTATATAGTAGTTCTATTTGTAGATCTTAGAGGAATCTCCAAATTGTTCTCCACAGTGGCTGGACCAATTTACATTCCTACCAGCAGTGTAGAAGAATTCCCCTTTCACCACACTTCTGCCAGCACTTATCATTTTCTGTTTTGTTTTGTTTTGTTTTGTTTTTGTTTGTTTTTTTTTTGAGAGATTTTTGCTATAGGGTGCGTGTGCTCGCCAGAAAGACAGAGAGAGACAGAGAGACAGAAAACAAGAAATCACCCTCCAGGAGGGATGGCCACACCACAATCCCTTCTCCTCCGTTCTCCTCTCGGGATCTTGGGCAAGGACGCACACATACCTGGCATGAGTTTTAAGCCACCAGATCCGGGACGCGAACCACGGTCGACTACATGGGAGTCCAGCGACATAGCCATTATGCTAACTGTTGGTCCCTTGTTTTTTTAATCTTGGTCATTCTGACTAGGGTTAGGTAGTATCTCATTGTGGTTTTGATCTGCATCTCCCAATGAGGGATGATGAGCATTTATTTATTTATATGCTTAGAGAATGGTATTTTCAACTCATTCTCCCATCTTTTAATACAGTTAACCAACTTTTTTCTGGACAGCTGCTTGAGTTCCTTGTGTATTCTAGTTATTAGTCCCTTATCTGACAGAGTTTACAAAAATATTTTCCCATTCTGAGTGCTGTCGATTCACACTAATTACTATGGCTTTTGTCAGGCAGAAACTTTTTAATCTGATATCATTCCACTTGTCTATTTTTGGGATTATTGACTGTGCTCTGAAGGTTTTATTTAAGAAGGCTTTGCCTACCCCAATGTCTCCCAGAGTTCCCCCAGTGTTTTGCAGCAGCAGTTCTATAATTTGAGCTCTTAGGTTTAGATCTTTCATCCACTTTGACTTGATTTTTTTGTCAAATATGTGAAGTAGGGGTTCAGATTCATCTTTCTGCAGATGGATATTCAGCTTTTCCAGTACAATTTGCTAAAGAGGTTTCCTTTCCCCACAAGATAGACTGGCATCCTTTGTCAAAAATCAGTGGGCTGTATGTCTGGGAGTTTACTTCTGGAGACTCTATTCTGTTCCATTCATCTACCTGTCTATTTCTATGCCAATACCATGGTGTTTTGATTACCACAGCTTTGTAGTACATATTTGGGTTAGAGAGTAAGATGCCACCTACTCCCCTCTTCTTGTGAAGGATTGCTTTGGCAATACAAGGTCTTTTATGATTCCAGACAAATTGTATGATTGCCTTTTCCAGATCTGCAAAGAATGTCTCCAGCACTGTGATTGGGATTGTGTTAAATATGTAGATTAATTTGAATACAATTGCCATTTTCATTATATTAATTCTTTCAATCCAGGAACATGGGATGTTCTTCCACCTTTTTTTGTCATTTTCTATTTCTTCTTTAGCTTCTCGTAGTTTTCCTTGTGGAGGTCTTTAACTTCTTTGGTTAGATTTATTCTGAGGTATCTTATGTTTTTTTGAGGCTATGGTAAATGGAATTACTTTTTTCAGTTCTATCTCAGTCTGTCTGCTCTTCGTATACAGAAATGCTATAGATTTCTGTATGTTGATTTTGTATCCTACAACTTTACTGTACTCATGCATTACTTCCAGGAATTTTTTCATGGATACCATTGGGTCTTGTATGTATATTACCATGTCATCTGCAAATATAGTTTCACCTCATCTTTTCGTATTTGAATGTCTTTTATTTTATACTCTTTTATGATAGTGCTGGTGAGGACTTCCAGTACTATATTGGAAAGGAGTAGAGAAAGTGGGCATCCTTGTATCAGGTTTTAGGGAAAAGGTTTCAACTTTTCTCCATTCAGGATGATGTTAGCTATGGGTTTTTCATAGATAGCTTTTATTGTGTTGAAAAATGACCCTTCTATGCCAATTTTGCTAAGAGTCTTCATTATGAAAGGATGTTGTATCCTATCAAGTGCTTTTTCTGCATCGACTTATATAATCTTATGGTTTTTATCTTTATTTCTGTTAATATGGTGTATTACATTTATGGTTTTATGTATGTTGAACAAGCTTTGCATCCCTGCTATAAAGCCTACCTCGTCTTGATGTATAATCTTTTTTATATGTTGTTGGATACGATTTGCTAGTATTTTGTTGAGAATCTTTGCGTCTATATTCATCAGAGATATTGGTCTATAGTTTTCCTTCCTTGTCCTGTGCTTATCTGTTTTGTGGATAAGGATGATGAAGGCTTCATAGAATGAATTTGGGAGAGTTTCACCCTTTGGGATCTTTAAAAACAACTTGAGCAGAATGGTAGTTAACTCTTCTTGAAAAGTTTTTTAGCATTCAGAGATGAAGCCATCAGGATCAGGGCTTTTCTTTTTTGGTAGCTTATTTACTACTGAGTCAATCTCCTGGCTTGTTATGGGCCTATTCCAACTTTTCTTTCTTTCTTTCCTCAATCTTGGGAGATTGTATGTGTCTATAAATTTGCTCATATCATCCAGATTTTGTCTGCTACCATATTCATGGTATCCTCTAGTGATGTTTTGCCAGAGAGATAGAGAGAGACAGAGACAGAAAGCGAGAAATCACCCCCACAGGGAGGATGGCCACACTGCAATCTCTTCTCCTCCATTCTCCTCTCAGGATCTTGAGCACGCGCACACACGCACCCGGCATGAGTTTAAGCCACCAGATTCAGGACTCGAACCACAGTTGATTACATGAGAGTTCAGTGACATAGCCATTATGCTAACTCCTGGTCCCGGCCTATTCAGACTTTCTACATCTTCCTGGCTCAATCTTGGTAGATTATATGTGTCCAGGAATTTGTCCATCTCATCCAGATTTTCTTGTTTGTTGGCATATAGTTGTCTATAGTATCCTCTAATGATGGTTTGTATTTCTGTTATATCTATTGTTACATTGCCAGCTTCATTGCAAATTTGATTTACCTGGTTCCTTTCTTTCTTCTTCTTAATAAGTCTCGCTAGTGGTGTATTGATTTTGTTCATCTTTTCAAAAACCAGATTTTACTTTAACTTACATTCTGTATAGTTCATTTATTTTCTATTTCATTTAATTCTGCTAGAATCTTTATTATTTCTTTACTCCTGGAGAATTTAGGACTTTTTTTTGCTGTTGCTATTCCAATTCTCTGAGGTACAGTGTTAGGTGATCCATTTGCCTTCTTTCCATCTTCTTCTTATGTGCACTAATTGCTATTATCTTCCCTCTTATGACTGCTTTTGCAGTGTTCCAAAGATTATGGAAACTCATGTCCTCATTGTCATTGGTTTCCATGAATCTTTTTATTTCAGTCTGAATTTCTTCAGTAGTTGTGAAGTCATTCAGAAGTAGGCTATTTAGTTTCCATTGTGTATTTTTGAGGATTTCTCTTGAAATTAACATCAAGTTTAATTCTATCGTGGTTGGACAAGATACTGAATATAGTTTTAGGTTTTGTTTATCTGAGAAGATTTTCATCTTTTTTCCCCATATGAAGGGTAATCTTGCTGGATATAATAATCTTGATTGAAATTGTTTCTCTCTTAAAATGTTTGATATATCTTCCCATTCTTTCTTTGCTTGTAATGTTTCTCTTGAAAGGTCTGGAGTTAGCCTTATGGGATGACTTTTTTAAGTCACTCCTCATTTCTCTCTTGCCAATTTTAGCATCCTATCTTTATATGTGGGCTTGGCCAATCTGGCTAAGATGTGCCTTGGGGAAGATCTTCTCAGATTCTAGTCTGAGTCCTTTGTGTTTCTTTTTTTTTTTTTTTTTTTTTGTTAAGTTTTTGCTATAGGGTGTGAGTGATCACCGGGCAGACAGAGAGAGAGACAAAGTGAGAAATCACCCCCCCAGGGGGGATGGCCACGCCACAATCCCTTCTCCTCCATTCTCCTTGCAGGATCCTGGGTATGCACGCACACACACCCGGCATGAGTTTTAAGCCACCGGGTCCGGGACACGAACTGTGATCAACTACACGGGAGTCCAACGACATAGCCATTACGCTAACTACTGGTCCCAAGTCCTTTGTATTTCTTGAGTATGGATGTGTGAGTGCTTCTCTAGACTTAGGAAATTTTCTTCCAGGATTTCATGGAATAGATTTTCCATGGCCTCAGTTTCTCACCTTCTGGGATACCAATTATTTGTATGTTTGGACATTTAATGGAGTCTAATATTTGTCATATATTATCCTCAGGGGTGTTTTTTGTTGTTATTTTCTCTATCTTTTTGGTGTTTTTTTCTAGGTCAGAGGTTTTATCTTCTACATCAGAGATTGAATCTTCAGCATGGTCTAATTGACTTTTAATACTTTCAAGAGGGTTCTTGATTTCCTGTATTACAGATTTCATTTCTAATAGTTCCATCTGATTCTTTCTTGCAGTGTCTATTTCTTCTTTCATATCATGGAAGGACTTCCTAATCTCCTGTATCTCATTGTATCTTTTCTGTTCCAACTCACATTTTGGTAACATCTTCTATTTTTTCAAGATATGAAGAAGAGTTATTGTGTTATTTTGATGGAGACATATTTCCCGGTTTATTCAGACCTGAGGCTCTTCTACTTCTAGACATGGGGAGAGGTATTCAGTTTTGGATACCTTTTTGTAGAATATTTCTTTGACTGGGAACAAGTGTTCTTTCCTTTTACCGTGGACTAATGTGTGCCGAAGTCTCTCTTCTGCTGTGTTTTGCAATGTGGTCTGCACAGGAAGAGTCTTCTATTCGAGAGTGAAGTGTAGTCTTTCCTTTTTTACAGGTGGTTAAGTAAAAGGGAGGATCCCAGGGAGCCTTACAATACCAGGATATTTGAAAACTGTGACTCTAGACCTGTCTAGCCCATTAAGGTGCGTGGAGAATAAGTAGGAGATGACAATATAAGATGGAAGAGAAAAGAGTATGAAAGAGAATAATAAAAAAGTTGTGTGCCACATGTGCAATTTCACCAGGGGACTAGAGATGGAAATGGGCTCTGCTGGAGAGCTGGGGGCAGTCCTATGGGATAAAGAGAAGTGGGAAATTTACAAAAGAAAGAAAAAGAAAAGGAAAAAAAAAAGCCTACCTTGCTCACAGAAAGAGAGTTTAGCTGGCTTTGGGGGAGCTGAAACTGTAGCTGGGGCTGTGGGGGAGGGGGAGCTACCTGAGTGTCCCTTAGGCCAGGGATCTGGGATAGAAATGGCTTCTGCTAGAGAACTGGGGCCAGTCCTTAGTGACAGAGAGAGTGGGTCGCTGGGGTTGGGGGAGCCAGAACTGCAGCTGGGGCAGGGGGCCCTTCCTCAGTGTAGCCTTAGGCCAGGAGTCTAGAGATGGAAAATCTCTTTTTTTTTAAGAGAGTTTTGTTTTGTTTTTGTTCTTTGTTTTTGTTTGTTTGTTTGCTATCGGTTGTGTGTGCTCAGTGGAGAGACGCAGAGAGAAAGAAAGTAAGAAATCAATTCTCAGGAGGAATGGCCATACCACAGTCCCTTCTCCTCCATTCTTATCTCAGGATTTGCGGCATGCATACACACATGCCTGGAGCGTGTCTTAAGCCACCAGGTCCAGGATTCAAATTCCTTCGTGACAGAGAGAGTGGGTCGCTGGGGTTGGGGGAGCCAGAACTGCAGCTGGGGCAGGGGGCCCTTCCTCAGTGTAGCCTTAGGCCAGGAGTCTAGAGATGGAAAATCTCTTTTTTTTTAAGAGAGTTTTTTTGTTTGTTTGTTCTTTGTTTTTGTTTGTTTGTTTGCTATCGGTTGTGTGTGCTCAGTGGAGAGACGCAGAGAGAAAGAAAGTAAGAAATCAATTCTCAGGAGGAATGGCCATACCACAGTCCCTTCTCCTCCATTCTTATCTCAGGATTTGCGGCATGCATACACACATGCCTGGAGCGTGTCTTAAGCCACCAGGTCCAGGATTCAAATTGAGGTCAACTACATGGAAGTCCAGTGAAATAACCATTATACCATCTGCTGGTCCCCCACAGAGATTATATTCTGATGTTTCCTTGCCAGCTTCCTTAGATTACCCATCTCCATTATTTTTAAGTTTATTTATTTATTTATTTCTTCCATGAGTAAGAGAGACTGAAAGATAGGGTGAGAGAGCGAGAGAACACCCCAACAGGGTCTCAACACCATGACGCACCACAAGCCTCAGTTAGCCCCAAATCACAGGCAAGTGTGTATCCAGAGTACTGTACCCAAGAAAATCTCTAGATTGGGATCAGGGGCCTTTTCACATGGGATTACCTTGCAGAGGCATTACCACTGCACTACTGTGTGACCCACTTCCCATCTCTATTTTTATCTCATTGTGTTATTTCGACTGTTCTTTTTTTTAGAATTATTTTTTTATTTAACTTTATTATTATTATTATCATTATTATTTTTCAGTTTTATCAGAGATAGAGAGAGAGGAAGTGAGGAAGCAAGCCACCAGGTCCGAGACTTGAACCGTGGTTGGCCATGTGGGAGTCCAGCACCTTTAACCACCATGCCACTTGCTGACCCCACGACTGTTCTCTTCTTATGACTACTCTGTGACTGTATTTTGGAGAACAAGCATTACTAAACTATTCTTTTGTTACCTGTAGTAAATTATTTTCAAAGGTATAGTCTTTCTACCTTTCATGTTGTTTCTTTTCCCCTACTTTGTAATATTTACATGTAAATCCCATATATATTTTTTCCTCTTGTCTTATTCAAGTAAGAAGAAATCACTGACTATAAAAATGTTGTGTAGAAGCCACTGGTATGGTTTGCTATTAAATCATATGTTCTTTGTTCAAATATTAATACTAGACATATTAATATGCCCTACCAAATGTATTCAATTTCTAGAATGTAGCATGCCCTTCATCCCTAGTGTCATTATTTTAATAAACAGAAAATATAATTCCAGATAATCCTACTGGTTGTTCTAATAATCTGAAGCAATACAATTTATGAAGAGCAAAAATTTCTGAATGTATTTTTCAACCAATTTCAATTCCCAAATGAAATCTTTCATTTGCAGATAATGTATACCCCAGATTAAGTAGTTATTGTTAGTTTCTTCTATATCTTTCCCTGTTATCTTCATAAAGTTTCAGCCTTTTTAAGCATATAGAAAAATGGTGCATATGAATACAGAAATATGGGTGAATTAGAAAACTAACCACTTAAGATAGAATACCATAACAGAAAAAACACCACTCAATTTTCTAGTGGACACTCACCCATCTTCTCTGTCCAAAGGCAGACGTCTTCACCAGGAGTAAAGAAGTATGCTAATTTTCTTCCAAATAGGTAGGACAGGAGGCAAAGCATGTGACAGGCTAAATTCTTTTCTCAATCCAGTTCAACATGATAGATACTGTCTGTTGTTTGTATAACAGCCATTTTCCAACGTTTCATTGCTGAAAGAACCATGAGTGTGCATGTATGTGTGTGGGTGTGTGTGTCTGTGTCTGTAAGAATAAGAGAGACACTAACAGGCAAACAGAGAGACAGAGAGTACCTGTCCCAGTACTAATTACTGGTCATAAAATTTCTATTCACCTTTAGAAGTGTTTGGGCAATGGGAGTGCTCATGCTACCCAGTTCCAGGCAATGATGTAAGACTGGTAGGGATGGGGGTGAGGAGGATGTGAGGGGGAGGGGAGAGAGGTGCAGAATTTTCCTACCTGATAAGAGAGAAGCATGTAAGAAAATGGATCATTTTTGCTCCTTTCCCTCTTCTTTCCTGCTTGAGAAGTTTCGGGGTTGTAATATAATATCTGGAATTGTGAGTTATCCTGGTGACAAAGTGATACAAAAACCTGAGGACAAAATGCCAACATCTTGCGAATACAGTGAGAGTAAACAAGGAAAGTCTAGTTTCTTGATATTCAGTGATTGAGCGATACAGAAAACACCTAATTACTGGCTATTCACTGAAATAATATTTTAGGTATTATTCAAGTATTATCTGTAACAAAATCTAACTTACTGATAGAAGCACAATATCTTCTTTGTTAAAGTGTCAACTTACTGATAGAAGCACAATATCTTCTTTGCAAAAGTGTCTCAGATTTTGATAATATTTTTGTCTGTTAGACTTTGTTTTTAATATTGCTACAGAATTTTTTCAGTTGTCTTTTACCTTTTCAAAGCTTTTAGTGGAAATTTTAAAGAGTCTACATTAGGAGTGACTAGGGAAATTCCATTTTAAATGAAAATTCTATTATTCATCTCTTGATGACTTCATATCCAAAAAGATTTTAGTCTCTGGAATGGGTTTTCTCCTACCTCCTCCTCACTCTCTCTTTTCCTTCTCTAAACACCATGATTCAGATAATCATACAGTCTTTCATGTGGCTAGTGCCTTACAAAGAGATTTAGCATGCATTAAAACATTTCATCTTCAATTCAAATCAGTTCAACAAATATTTATTATACACTTAATATGCTCAGAAAGGACCCTGGGCTAAGTATTATGATGAATACAAAGACAAGGTCTAGCAGCTGCTTCCTTATAGCCCCCACGCTGGAAGAGCTGCTGATACACATCTACCTAATGCTAATATCACTATGTCTGTGAGATATGTACTTTAAAGCATAAGCAATGTGTTTTCAAAAAAAAAAAAAGAAGAAGAAAGAATTCATTAATTCTTCACGGTGGAAAAATCACTGAGTTCAGGGCAAAAATTACATGTCATCCAGATGTTAGCTATCTCCCGGTCCTTTTTAAGGTACCAATAAAAGAAGATTTTCATATGTAGACTATAGTAAACAGTGTAAGAGAGAAAGGAGAAATGATTTACATAGCATACACCTGAAACCAGGTTCTAATGACACTGGCTGAACAATTTGGTACAAGTCACGTGACCTCCGTAAATGTCTTCACGATCATCTGTACTAAGGAGCTAACAAAACCTGTACTTTGGGATCTGTTACAAGTTTCAAAATAAGATTATCAGTATAATGTTTGTCTAATGGTGACTCATGTTTTTACTTTTCTTGTTGTTGTCGTCATTATTACCATTAGTAATAAGAAATTGGAAATGAGATTTTACACAGCCAAAAGCAGCACAGACAAAAAGACTTAATTCAGATTGTGAGGTTGAAGGGCTGGCTCCAAGTCCCAGATATTAGACTTATCTGGGATTTATTTTCTAGTTCTTTGCTATGTTTCAGTTGATAGAAGCTTCTGGCTAAGTACTTAAACCTAGGTAGTTTGTCACTGAAAATATCCTTACTTTATTTCAAAGAACTCGTCCAAATACAGCTACCTAAAATCTCAGTGCACAATTGGTATGAATAAGTTTTCTGTTTTCAGATACTCAGGAAATCTTTATCACTTATTAGGGTATGTTTTGTTTGTTTTAATTTAATTTTGAACTGCTTAAGTCCCTAAACCTTTTTATTTTTTAAGAGAGAGTTTTGCTATAGGGTATATGTGCTCGCCAGAGATAGAGAGAGAGAAAGTGAGAAATTACCCCCCCCCAGGGTGAATGTCCATGCCACAATATCTTTTCCTCCTTTCTCCTGGGATTTGGGGCACATGCCAACTCATCCACCCACCATGAGTTTCAAGCTGTCACGTCTGTGACTCGAAATGCAGTCAGCCATGTGAGAGTCCAGTGCCACAACCACTATGCCATCTGATGGCCCCAAGTCTCTAAAATTTTTAAATTACAATTCATGCAAAAGTCCACACTAGAATTGAAACATTCAAAAAAAAAAAAAGTTTCTCTCTTTTTTTCATTAGAGATAGATAAAGAAAAGAAAAAAACACAAAAGACAAACACACTCCATAAGGTCTCACACCATGTTCCTCTCCACTGTCCACCCCAGCCTTCCTAGCCAGCCTGGATAACAGGTACATATGCAAGCACCCAGCGTATATTGGTCCACCCAAAAACCAAACTCATCTCCCTCATAGCTCCCAGTACTGCAGAGCATTCTGCTAGTGTTGTGCCAAGGAACCTGGAACAGAGACTTAAAGCTTTTTCACATTTTTTCTATCACTCATGTGGAGAAGAAAGAGTTCTTCACTATATCCACAGCTGACATAACCACCAGGGGTGGGAAAAAAGGATGAGTCATTTACCTTAAGAAGATAAAATTAGATTTCCCAAATGACCCTGGCAGCAGAAGGAGACAGAAATGAAAATAACGACTTTCAACTAGTGTAAAAGTGCATGTTGAAATGAGAAACAAAGTGCAAAAATTCAAGATGAGAAACCACTGACATTACAAAGCCACAAAGGGAGAGTCACGGACATAGCTGACCTCAAGCTAAACAGGTGTCAAGGATGGTTCTGAGTAAGAAAAAAAAAGTGAAGTGTGTTGTGTTCTTGGGATGCATAAATAAGAGAAGCAGTAACATGAAGAATTAACTCAATCTTTCTGGACTTTTAACTAAATTAATTCAGGGGAATTGTGCAGAATTTGGAGAGGATTCAAAGGAGAGAGCATCTGTAACTTTTAAAACATTTTTTGAACAACCAAAAGAGTTTAGGCTCCATGGCAGAAAGTTAATTGGGATTCTCTAGTATCAGCTTCAGGTATTCCCAGAAGAGGTTATCACCTACAAGGTATAAAGGTACTGCTACCTAGAAATATTCCCTGTTCAATTGCCACAGTTCTAAAATCTTCCCATTTGAATCTTATTTATAGAATCATTCAATAGGGAAGCTAGATCAAGCTGATACTGTGGGAATGAATATACTGGACACTAGCCTAAAAGTAACCAGTTAGCTTTTGAATAAATACCTCTATGAAGGAGTGTTTACTATCTCTGATGATAATGGTCTTTGTTATTTACTGACAACCTGCTGTACAACCAGCTACAAATTATGCTGAAAGTTTTAAAAGCATGATAACCTTCCATTCTGATTTTTCGATGGAGGAAATTGAGTGGTTAAGGCACTTATCTAATGTTGTACAAGTGGTAGGATAGATAATCTGACTGTGTGTAGCCTGATTTTAGAGTCACTGCTGTTTACCACTAAACTATGTTGCTTCCCATTCAATAGATGGGGAAACCAGGTTCAGGGAAATAAAGCAACATGATGGTAAACTCCAGAACCTGACTTTGAACTCAGGTCTGTTTGACTGCAGAGCCTCTGCACACTTACCATCATGTCACAGTGCTGTCTAGCTGGCTTTCAGGAACAATTTTGTACATTTTCTGTGCTGTCCCTCAAGTTTTTACTATATACAATAATTATCAATTGAAGAATATAGCCTCCTAATAAATAGTCATTCAAAATATATAATTGAACTTATGCAAAAGCAAGCTGCATTATAAAATTATAATGTGAAAGCTATGGAAATGAAGTACCATGAAGAGAAACAAATTTATCTAAAGAAATACTCCTTTTACTACAATTTGTTTCCTAGAAAACATAATAGAATCTATGTCCTTTATAGTTATTTGTATAACCTTGAAAGAGTTTCCTTTAAACCTGGTCACTGCATCATAGTCAATTCATTTAATATTTGGCCTTTGTTATGACAAGAAGATGGCAGGGATTCAAAGCTCTGTCTGCTAAGAAATGGATAGAGATAGCCAACTCACTCACTGCACTTCACCAGAAAATCACTATAAGAGTAAATTTCATTCATGGTTAAACTGAATTCTGACCAAGGCCTAAGTAATGAAGACCTTGAAAACTTCTCAGCCATTTTATTCACCTTTGGGTCTGACTTTAAATACTCTCCACCAAGATAACCATGCTTAAACATTTGCTAAAACACTCTCTTCAAGAAGAAATGAGTCAGGGAGCATTCAAGGAGTCCTGAAGGAAGATGAAGTGGACTGTAAAATTCTCAAATATAATTATAAACTTAATAGTGTGTGTATTCAGTTCTGATTGGTGTATAATCACTTAACTAATAGAAAGAAACTAATTTGCCATTACAGCTGTTTTGAAATTACGGGGCCAGTCCTTAGTGACAGAGAGAGTGGGCCGCTGGGGTTGGGGGAGCCAGAACTGCAGCTGGGGCAGGGGGCCCTTCCTCAGTGTAGCCTTAGGCCAGGAGTCTAGAGATGGAAAATCTCTTTTTTTTTAAGAGAGTTTTTTTGTTTGTTTGTTCTTTGTTTTTGTTTGTTTGTTTGCTATCGGTTGTGTGTGCTCAGTGGAGAGACGCAGAGAGAAAGAAAGTAAGAAATCAATTCTCAGGAGGAATGGCCATACCACAGTCCCTTCTCCTCCATTCTTATCTCAGGATTTGCGGCATGCATACACACATGCCTGGAGCGTGTCTTAAGCCACCAGGTCCAGGATTCAAATTGAGGTCAACTACATGGAAGTCCAGTGAAATAACCATTATACCATCTGCTGGTCCCCCACAGAGATTATATTCTGATGTTTCCTTGCCAGCTTCCTTAGATTACCCATCTCCATTATTTTTAAGTTTATTTATTTATTTATTTCTTCCATGAGTAAGAGAGACTGAAAGATAGGGTGAGAGAGCGAGAGAACACCCCAACAGGGTCTCAACACCATGACGCACCACAAGCCTCAGTTAGCCCCAAATCACAGGCAAGTGTGTATCCAGAGTACTGTACCCAAGAAAATCTCTAGATTGGGATCAGGGGCCTTTTCACATGGGATTACCTTGCAGAGGCATTACCACTGCACTACTGTGTGACCCACTTCCCATCTCTATTTTTATCTCATTGTGTTATTTCGACTGTTCTTTTTTTTAGAATTATTTTTTTATTTAACTTTATTATTATTATTATCATTATTATTTTTCAGTTTTATCAGAGATAGAGAGAGAGGAAGTGAGGAAGCAAGCCACCAGGTCCGAGACTTGAACCGTGGTTGGCCATGTGGGAGTCCAGCACCTTTAACCACCATGCCACTTGCTGACCCCACGACTGTTCTCTTCTTATGACTACTCTGTGACTGTATTTTGGAGAACAAGCATTACTAAACTATTCTTTTGTTACCTGTAGTAAATTATTTTCAAAGGTATAGTCTTTCTACCTTTCATGTTGTTTCTTTTCCCCTACTTTGTAATATTTACATGTAAATCCCATATATATTTTTTCTCTTGTCTTATTCAAGTAAGAAGAAATCACTGACTATAAAAATGTTGTGTAGAAGCCACTGGTATGGTTTGCTATTAAATCATATGTTCTTTGTTCAAATATTAATACTAGACATATTAATATGCCCTACCAAATGTATTCAATTTCTAGAATGTAGCATGCCCTTCATCCCTAGTGTCATTATTTTAATAAACAGAAAATATAATTCCAGATAATCCTACTGGTTGTTCTAATAATCTGAAGCAATACAATTTATGAAGAGCAAAAATTTCTGAATGTATTTTTCAACCAATTTCAATTCCCAAATGAAATCTTTCATTTGCAGATAATGTATACCCCAGATTAAGTAGTTATTGTTAGTTTCTTCTATATCTTTCCCTGTTATCTTCATAAAGTTTCAGCCTTTTTAAGCATATAGAAAAATGGTGCATATGAATACAGAAATATGGGTGAATTAGAAAACTAACCACTTAAGATAGAATACCATAACAGAAAAAACACCACTCAATTTTCTAGTGGACACTCACCCATCTTCTCTGTCCAAAGGCAGACGTCTTCACCAGGAGTAAAGAAGTATGCTAATTTTCTTCCAAATAGGTAGGACAGGAGGCAAAGCATGTGACAGGCTAAATTCTTTTCTCAATCCAGTTCAACATGATAGATACTGTCTGTTGTTTGTATAACAGCCATTTTCCAACGTTTCATTGCTGAAAGAACCATGAGTGTGCATGTATGTGTGTGGGTGTGTGTGTCTGTGTCTGTAAGAATAAGAGAGACACTAACAGGCAAACAGAGAGACAGAGAGTACCTGTCCCAGTACTAATTACTGGTCATAAAATTTCTATTCACCTTTAGAAGTGTTTGGGCAATGGGAGTGCTCATGCTACCCAGTTCCAGGCAATGATGTAAGACTGGTAGGGATGGGGGTGAGGAGGATGTGAGGGGGAGGGGAGAGAGGTGCAGAATTTTCCTACCTGATAAGAGAGAAGCATGTAAGAAAATGGATCATTTTTGCTCCTTTCCCTCTTCTTTCCTGCTTGAGAAGTTTCGGGGTTGTAATATAATATCTGGAATTGTGAGTTATCCTGGTGACAAAGTGATACAAAAACCTGAGGACAAAATGCCAACATCTTGCGAATACAGTGAGAGTAAACAAGGAAAGTCTAGTTTCTTGATATTCAGTGATTGAGCGATACAGAAAACACCTAATTACTGGCTATTCACTGAAATAATATTTTAGGTATTATTCAAGTATTATCTGTAACAAAATCTAACTTACTGATAGAAGCACAATATCTTCTTTGTTAAAGTGTCTCTCAGATTTTGATAATATTTTTGTCTGTTAGACTTTGTTTTTAATATTGCTACAGAATTTTTTCAGTTGTCTTTTACCTTTTCAAAGCTTTTAGTGGAAATTTTAAAGAGTCTACATTAGGAGTGACTAGGGAAATTCCATTTTAAATGAAAATTCTATTATTCATCTCTTGATGACTTCATATCCAAAAAGATTTTAGTCTCTGGAATGGGTTTTCTCCTACCTCCTCCTCACTCTCTCTTTTCCTTCTCTAAACACCATGATTCAGATAATCATACAGTCTTTCATGTGGCTAGTGCCTTACAAAGAGATTTAGCATGCATTAAAACATTTCATCTTCAATTCAAATCAGTTCAACAAATATTTATTATACACTTAATATGCTCAGAAAGGACCCTGGGCTAAGTATTATGATGAATACAAAGACAAGGTCTAGCAGCTGCTTCCTTATAGCCCCCACGCTGGAAGAGCTGTTGACACACATCTACCTAATGCTAATATCACTATGTCTGTGAGATATGTACTTTAAAGCATAAGCAATGTGTTTTCAAAAAAAAAAAAAAGAAGAAGAAAGAATTCATTAATTCTTCACGGTGGAAAAATCACTGAGTTCAGGGCAAAAATTACATGTCATCCAGATGTTAGCTATCTCCCGGTCCTTTTTAAGGTACCAATAAAAGAAGATTTTCATATGTAGACTATAGTAAACAGTGTAAGAGAGAAAGGAGAAATGATTTACATAGCATACACCTGAAACCAGGTTCTAATGACACTGGCTGAACAATTTGGTACAAGTCACGTGACCTCCGTAAATGTCTTCACGATCATCTGTACTAAGGAGCTAACAAAACCTGTACTTTGGGATCTGTTACAAGTTTCAAAATAAGATTATCAGTATAATGTTTGTCTAATGGTGACTCATGTTTTTACTTTTCTTGTTGTTGTCGTCATTATTACCATTAGTAATAAGAAATTGGAAATGAGATTTTACACAGCCAAAAGCAGCACAGACAAAAAGACTTAATTCAGATTGTGAGGTTGAAGGGCTGGCTCCAAGTCCCAGATATTAGACTTATCTGGGATTTATTTTCTAGTTCTTTGCTATGTTTCAGTTGATAGAAGCTTCTGGCTAAGTACTTAAACCTAGGTAGTTTGTCACTGAAAATATCCTTACTTTATTTCAAAGAACTCGTCCAAATACAGCTACCTAAAATCTCAGTGCACAATTGGTATGAATAAGTTTTCTGTTTTCAGATACTCAGGAAATCTTTATCACTTATTAGGGTATGTTTTGTTTGTTTTAATTTAATTTTGAACTGCTTAAGTCCCTAAACCTTTTTATTTTTTAAGAGAGAGTTTTGCTATAGGGTATATGTGCTCGCCAGAGATAGAGAGAGAGAAAGTGAGAAATTACCCCCCCCCAGGGTGAATGTCCATGCCACAATATCTTTTCCTCCTTTCTCCTGGGATTTGGGGCACATGCCAACTCATCCACCCACCATGAGTTTCAAGCTGTCACGTCTGTGACTCGAAATGCAGTCAGCCATGTGAGAGTCCAGTGCCACAACCACTATGCCATCTGATGGCCCCAAGTCTCTAAAATTTTTAAATTACAATTCATGCAAAAGTCCACACTAGAATTGAAACATTCAAAAAAAAAAGTTTCTCTCTTTTTTTCATTAGAGATAGATAAAGAAAAGAAAAAAACACAAAAGACAAACACACTCCATAAGGTCTCACACCATGTTCCTCTCCACTGTCCACCCCAGCCTTCCTAGCCAGCCTGGATAACAGGTACATATGCAAGCACCCAGCGTATATTGGTCCACCCAAAAACCAAACTCATCTCCCTCATAGCTCCCAGTACTGCAGAGCATTCTGCTAGTGTTGTGCCAAGGAACCTGGAACAGAGACTTAAAGCTTTTTCACATTTTTTCTATCACTCATGTGGAGAAGAAAGAGTTCTTCACTATATCCACAGCTGACATAACCACCAGGGGTGGGAAAAAAGGATGAGTCATTTACCTTAAGAAGATAAAATTAGATTTCCCAAATGACCCTGGCAGCAGAAGGAGACAGAAATGAAAATAACGACTTTCAACTAGTGTAAAAGTGCATGTTGAAATGAGAAACAAAGTGCAAAAATTCAAGATGAGAAACCACTGACATTACAAAGCCACAAAGGGAGAGTCACGGACATAGCTGACCTCAAGCTAAACAGGTGTCAAGGATGGTTCTGAGTAAGAAAAAAAAAGTGAAGTGTGTTGTGTTCTTGGGATGCATAAATAAGAGAAGCAGTAACATGAAGAATTAACTCAATCTTTCTGGACTTTTAACTAAATTAATTCAGGGGAATTGTGCAGAATTTGGAGAGGATTCAAAGGAGAGAGCATCTGTAACTTTTAAAACATTTTTTGAACAACCAAAAGAGTTTAGGCTCCATGGCAGAAAGTTAATTGGGATTCTCTAGTATCAGCTTCAGGTATTCCCAGAAGAGGTTATCACCTACAAGGTATAAAGGTACTGCTACCTAGAAATATTCCCTGTTCAATTGCCACAGTTCTAAAATCTTCCCATTTGAATCTTATTTATAGAATCATTCAATAGGGAAGCTAGATCAAGCTGATACTGTGGGAATGAATATACTGGACACTAGCCTAAAAGTAACCAGTTAGCTTTTGAATAAATACCTCTATGAAGGAGTGTTTACTATCTCTGATGATAATGGTCTTTGTTATTTACTGACAACCTGCTGTACAACCAGCTACAAATTATGCTGAAAGTTTTAAAAGCATGATAACCTTCCATTCTGATTTTTCGATGGAGGAAATTGAGTGGTTAAGGCACTTATCTAATGTTGTACAAGTGGTAGGATAGATAATCTGACTGTGTGTAGCCTGATTTTAGAGTCACTGCTGTTTACCACTAAACTATGTTGCTTCCCATTCAATAGATGGGGAAACCAGGTTCAGGGAAATAAAGCAACATGATGGTAAACTCCAGAACCTGACTTTGAACTCAGGTCTGTTTGACTGCAGAGCCTCTGCACACTTACCATCATGTCACAGTGCTGTCTAGCTGGCTTTCAGGAACAATTTTGTACATTTTCTGTGCTGTCCCTCAAGTTTTTACTATATACAATAATTATCAATTGAAGAATATAGCCTCCTAATAAATAGTCATTCAAAATATATAATTGAACTTATGCAAAAGCAAGCTGCATTATAAAATTATAATGTGAAAGCTATGGAAATGAAGTACCATGAAGAGAAACAAATTTATCTAAAGAAATACTCTTTTTACTACAATTTGTTTCCTAGAAAACATAATAGAATCTATGTCCTTTATAGTTATTTGTATAACCTTGAAAGAGTTTCCTTTAAACCTGGTCACTGCATCATAGTCAATTCATTTAATATTTGGCCTTTGTTATGACAAGAAGATGGCAGGGATTCAAAGCTCTGTCTGCTAAGAAATGGATAGAGATAGCCAACTCACTCACTGCACTTCACCAGAAAATCACTATAAGAGTAAATTTCATTCACGGTTAAACTGAATTCTGACCAAGGCCTAAGTAATGAAGACCTTGAAAACTTCTCAGCCATTTTATTCACCTTTGGGTCTGACTTTAAATACTCTCCACCAAGATAACCATGCTTAAACATTTGCTAAAACACTCTCTTCAAGAAGAAATGAGTCAGGGAGCATTCAAGGAGTCCTGAAGGAAGATGAAGTGGACTGTAAAATTCTCAAATATAATTATAAACTTAATAGTGTGTGTATTCAGTTCTGATTGGTGTATAATCACTTAACTAATAGAAAGAAACTAATTTGCCATTACAGCTGTTTTGAAATTACATTTAAAGGCAGGATCACCCTGCACTGGGAATTGCTGCCATGGAGCCACCAAATGGATATAGCTTTAAAAAAAAAAAAAAAGAAAGAAGAGAATGTTTCTCTCTTATTTCTCCATTAATAGTGACTACAAACAGTAACTAAAAATGGAATTAGCATTGAAGTTGTGCAGCGGCAGTGACTAAATGAAGATATTGGCATGTCAATGCAAGACTGTTTCACAGACCAGGGGCTGAGACACCATTCAATAAGCTCTGAGGAATACTATTAGGTCGTTGGGAAAGTCATGACGTATTTTTGTATGTTTTTCTATGTAAAAAAGTGTCATGACTTTCCAAACAACCCATAGTTTGTGGAATTACTTTTTACTAGGATCAAAATGCAGGAAGTCTACATCAAAAAAGGCCTAAAGAATTGGGAATGCTGACAAAACTTCTTATTTATGTTGGGTAATGACAGGAGAACTGTTCATGAGTCCTTATACTCTTTTGAGAGCATGTCAGCTCTTAACTTTGACAAATTAAGGAATAGAGACAAACAGAATTAACACAGTATCATACACTTATTATGTGGTATAGATTTAAATTATCAGTAATAATTACTGTCTGTATGTATAGGGTAACATTTTTATGTAAAGCTATATTATTAAAGAAAATTGTTTAATCTTGGGGTCCAGTTACATAGCTGGACTCCTATATAATCGACCATGGTTCAAGTCCTGGATCCAGCAGCTTAAAAACAACATGCTGGACACGTGTATATGCAAGCCCCAAATCCCAAGAGGAGACTGAAGAAAGGATTGCAGCATGGCCATACCCCTTGGGGGGTGATTTTTCACTTTCTGTCTTTCTGTCTCTCAGATGTGTGCACATGCCCTATAGCAAAAAAAAAAAAAAAAAAAAAAATCTCTCTTAAAAAAGAAATATTATTCAATCTTAAGGCTGTTGACATTTTGAGCCAAATAATTCTCTTTTGTGAGAGAAGACTATCTTATACAATGTAGAATATTTTAGCAGTCTATTTGAACTCTACTCACCAGAAGGCTATAATATTCACATCAGCAGACATGAAAACCAAAAGTGTCTCAGACATTGTCAGATGTCCCTTGAGCAGCAGACTAGTCCCTGGATGACAATCAATGGTGTAAGGACTACTGGAAAACATGAGTTAACAGGGCAATACCACTACCATAAAACATTTGAGGACAAATTTCACAAATAGTAATTAATTTTAAGTGATATATAAAATGGCCTTAAAGTGGTTTAATATCTCAGGAGGAAATATTAGTTATTATTATTAGAATTTAAGATTCTCAGAATCTATTTATAGAGCCATGTTAACAACTTAAGAGGAAAGGATAAAATAATCTGAGAGTGTTCTAGTCCAGCAGTTATGGGACAGCCCAGAACATCAGGGGCAGAAAATGGTGCTTACCTAGTGATATTTAGTTTAAAACAAGCTGAGCTGGCCCTGCTAGTTCTCTGTCCCCTTATCTGATACTCAATGACTGCTTGATAACCAAAGTCAACATTTTCTATTTTTAACTTTAACCAAGGAAATGTTAATCCCATCATTTTTCATTTCTAAAAACAGCATATTCCCTTGGATCAGGCAAAGTGTGTGCAGCTGAACCCAGGCAATAAAATTGGTTTTACTACCTTCATTTATAATAGGTTTTTATGACCTTGAACTACTTTTCCTTATTTAGATTCTTTCCCTCATATTTTTAAGTTTTTATCATAGGACACATGTGCTTGCCAGAGACAGAAAGAAACAACAAGAGGGAAAATGAGAAATCATCCCCCATGGGGATGGCCACACAATCCCTTCTCCTCCATTTTCCTTTCAGGATTTTGGGCACACATGCACATGCGTCCACTGTGATTTCTATGCCACCAGGTCCAGGACATGAACTGTGGTTGGCCATGTCGAAGTCCAGTGCCTTAACTACCACTAATACCACAAATACATGCATTTGGATTTCTCCTTAATAAGGATCATACTGGTTTTAAAACCATCTTGATATTTCTAAAGTTTAATGAGATGGGTAGTGACAAATGTAGGAATAAACATAAATATAAAGTGATCAAATGATTACACTGTATAGACTATTTAGAGAAATTCATACTAAATCATTAAGATACGGTCAGTTTTATTAGAAACAACTGATCAAAGATGTGTGGAAAGGAAATGTACTTTCCCTGGAAGTCTACAAACCAGCTCATTCTGCCTCTGGCCCTTGCATGAGCAGTTATCAGCTCTTAGCCTTTACTTCATAGGGCTAATTAAGTGGGCAAAATCAATTATCTTGAAAGTAGACTCCAACTCAAAAACTCCATGATTCTTTGCATTTATTTTCTGCTCATATGTTCAACATTACACTTTCAATTGAGAGTAGAGGGAGACAAGACAAATGACACTGCCTGTCAAATATCTTGGAATCTTTTAAAAGACAAATTCAGTGACACAGAATAGTATGACAGAATATAATTCTTTTTTTTAAACTATAGAGACTACTGAGTATAACAAAAATTTAGAGAAATTAAATAACAACAAAGGCTGTGCTCATTTTTGTGGCTTCTCAGAAATGATGTTCAAATGGGCAATAAGGTACTTGGAGGCCAGTGGCAAAATGTGCTACTCTGAAAGGAAGACCCACATGGGAAAGTTGCCACTTCATGTTCAGAGGTCTCGCTTAGTACACAGGATGTGCTTATGCCAAGATCCAGACTGGCTAAGGATGGGGATGGATCATGGCATCAGGACCCTATCAGGGATATTCTCACTGTCTCTTCTTCTATCTCTCATACCCATGGAATAAATAAATAAAATTTATTTTTAAAAAAAGAAGAAGGATCTTGGAAGTTACTGTGAGAGCTTAAAAACCTAATATTAAAAGGGTCCTCTAGTCAAATTATACATGAGGAAACTGAGTCTGTGTCATGAACTAATTCACTCAAAACTTACAGCTTTTAGTGGCAAAACTAAAACCCAAATCTCTGACTCTCTGCTTCCTGCTTTTCTTCAAATTAAAAGGCTGATATCATTTGTGGACTTTATTTTTTTTTAGAGGTTTTTGCCTTAGAGTGTGTGCACTGGTTGGAGACAGAGACAGAGAGGGGAAATGAGAAATCATGCCCCCACCCCTCTTGGGAGGATAGCCATGCCACAATCCCTTGTCTTCCATTCTCCTCCCAGGATCTTGGGCTCTGCTGACATGCACCCAGTGTGATTGTCAACCCATTGGATCTGGGACTCGAACCACAGTCGGCCATGTGGGAATCCAGCAATATAACCATTATGACATCTGCTAGCCCCACCATTTGTGAAATTTTTGACCCAATTATCCAGAAGTACTTATGTCCTCACAATTTATACCAAGGAAGAAGTCCAGGGAGTGGTGAAAAATTCCCTTGAAAGAAATATATTGAAAAATTAACACAGCACTCTATTCCAATAATAAGCCTGAAGTTTATCATCATTCCTAATTCAAGTAATACCCGAGCCACTGCTTTTCTTTGTGGAACTGAGCAGAAAATAATCTTCATGTTCTGCTTCCTGCATATTTCCCAGAGATGCAATGATGAAGAAATAAAAAATCAAATCAAGCAAGAAAGTGTTCATATATCATGAGAAGTACATTAAATTTATGGTTCTCCACCTAGCTGCACTTCAGAATCACTTGTTGAACTCAGCTACCTTCTAAAACCTACAGAATAAAGCCCTCAGAAACTTAAGCCTGAGAATCTATCATTTGAAAGCTCAAAAATTATTTGTATGCATGCCCCAGGGTAGGGGTCACTACATTAGATGTTTTCTTTAAGTTCCTTTAAATCCGAGATTCCCTGATTCTATGTATCTAAGTAGACTACAGTGGTGTCAAGCCTGAGGAAAAAATAAGTATAACAGTTTTACGGTACAGATATGTTCTGAGAAATATGTTGTTAGGTGGTTTCGTCATTCTACAAGCATCATAGAGTGTATTTACACAAATCTAGACAGTATACAATACTGCACACCTAGGCTATATGGGATAGCCTATTGCTTAGGGGCCTTGCCTACAAAACAAGAGATTAAATCAAGCACAAGAAAAAAACGACAAAAACAAGGCAAATGCAGATGTGTCTGTGGTTGCTATCAGTATAACCCAGCACAGTATGTTATAGTAAACTTGGTTTAACAAGTAAAAGGAGTATACCCTAACATAATGGTAAGTACAGTAAATAGAGAGACCACTTTTATTACCATTATCAGCATCATGTTCTGTCCCTGACTGTAGTGCGCAATATTTTCATCTGACTGCCAGTACAGTAGTTTGTTTATACAAGCACCACCACAAACATGTGAGTTGTGTTGCACTGACAATTTGACAACGATTATGTCACTAGGAAACAGGAACTTTTCAGCTCTATTATAATCTTATGGGACCATCATCACCTCTGCAGTCCATCGTGGACTGAAACTTTGTTATGCTGCATGGGACTGGAATTGAGTACCTCACCTGGTACTGACTCCGCCTGCCTTTGGGGCATCAATAGAAGGCAGGAGGCATGCTGGAGACTTCTCCTAAAAAAAATTCTCTATCAAGAAGTTATATCTGAGAATATCTGTACCTGCCAAGGTCTCAAAAAATGTTATCTTTCAGAACCTTTGGGGGGAAAATGATCATATAAATGGGCAAAGGTATTATTGCATCTGAAAGAGTTAGTATGTGAGCACCATAGACTCTGAGATTAGAGCTTCTGATTCACTCTTTACTTTTAAGCAGAAACCAAAGGTCTGGGGAACAAGGATAACAGGAATATGTGTGGAAGGGGAGTCTATGTAATGAAAGGAAATAGAGAAGAATGGCATGACACACAAGAACGATATGAGTCTTGGAATCAGATGTCCTGAGGTTTGAGACCCAAATCTTCAATCTGCACTTTCCTAGATGGATACCTTTGAGCAAATCATATAAACCACATGATTCGCAGCTTTCTCATCTGCAGAGTGTTGAAGATAATACTGTTCCTATATTGTCATACTTTTATAATAATTATATATAAGACATCTGGGACACTCACCATAGTTTTTGGCTCAGGTAGGTATTCAATAAATGTCTACAGGTATCACTGTTACTGGCACTATTCAGTGAGGTGAGACATTGTGGAAAGTTGGAGAACAAACATGCAGATAAGAGTGTGGAAATACCAGTTCAAAGCAGAAAATTCCAATAAGGCAAAGAGGCATTTTGTCAATCTACTTCACAGTTTAACCCAGCCTGTATAATATTCTTCACCTTGCATGATAGAGACAGTCTCTTGATCTCTACTCTCTCCCTCTCTATTCTCCTCTAACTCTTTCTTCCTAGCCACTTATACTCCCCAATGAAGAAATTGGTAATGGCGCCTGTTTGTTTGGGTTTTTTTTTTTTTTTTGAGAGTGAGAGATTTTTGCTATAGGGTGCGCGTACTCACCAGAAAGACAGAGAGAGAGAGAGAAAGCGAGAAATCACCCCTCCCCAAGGGGGCATGACCATGCCACAATCCCTTTTCCCCATTCTCCTCTCAGGATCTTGGGCACATGTGCCCTGTATGAGTTTAAGCCACTGGATCCAGGACTTGAACCGCGGTCAACTACATAGGAGACCAGCAACATAGCCATTACACCAATTGCTGGTCCCAATAATGGCACCTTTCTAACATAATGGCAAAACTAGTGTGTGCTGGGAAAAAATTAAAAAAGCCTTCTGCCACCAGCATTGCCAAACATTATGTACCCAGAAGATACATGACAGCAGGGGGAACCAGTAGTTAGCACAATGGCTATGTCGCTGGACTCCCACGTAGTCGACTGCAGTTCGCGTCTCGGACCCGGTGGCTTAAAACTCACGCCAGGCACATGTGCGTGCATGCCCAAGATCCCAAGAGGAGAATGGAGGAGAAGGGATTGTGACATGACCATCCTGTGGGTGGGGTGATTTCTCGCTTTCTGTCTCTATGTCTCTCTCTCTCTGGCTGGCTAGCGCACACGCCCTATAGCGAAAACCTCTCCAAAAAAAAAAAAAAAATACGTGACAGCAGGATCCCAAATAATGTTGCTTTATAAGCCAAAGTGGAGTTGTCCGGAAGCAGGTCAAAGCAAAGGAATGTACCTGCATATGAAAGCACACGTTTGAACAAGAAAAAAGCTGAGAAGAGTCCATACCACTTCTGCAGCCAATCTGGCATGTGAAAGTCAGAAATAGGGAGCTTTTTTGATCCAAGGTAATCAACACCTTTTGTGGATATTACACAGAACTCCAAGCAGCCAACAGCTTTCTACATAATTGCTATGTCTGTAGGTCAAAGGTTATAGTGGGCAGCAGGGGAAAGTGCTGACCACACACCCACAATCAAGCACCTAATATGAAGGCTGGTGCTTTACAAGCACTAAAATCTATTCAGCACTATTCTCATATACCAGTCTGCAAGTGAAATGATTCTCAAGGGTACTTGGGCTGGCTGTCACCCTAGGGAAAAATGTCACCATGGATGAAGTTTGTTTCAGCAGCTATCTATTGCCATTTTTACTTCTATATAACTTTTATAATACACTCCCTTTTCTTCTCTCTACTCCAAGAATAAGCTTCTATTGAGCGCCTATTACATGAAAGATGCTGTGGTAGGGATACAAAGATGAATACGCCTTGGGTGTTGACCTGAATATATCCACAGAACTTGAACAGATAATGACAGTACAACATGAGACATATCCAGGAGATACTAAAAGTGGCAAGGATGGAGCTTAATTCTGCCAAGGGAATCAATCAGGCATCATAGAGGTAGAGACATCTGAGACGGGCATGAAAGGATCAGTATGTATTTATGGTGGAGAGAATAGCAAAAGCAGTGCACAGAAGTCTCATAGTGGGAGATCTACTTGGGAAGTGACCATGTTCTCTGTGGGATTTTGTACAGGAGAATGGCACACTGTGAGGCAAGAGAAATAGGGAGATTCTCGAAATGCTAAATACCATAGGTACCCACTGACACTAGCTGTCCTTTCACTCATTCACATCTGCTGAGTGTCCAACACACTCCAGGCAAGGTATATAATCCATGGGTGTGACTGAACAGTTCATTATAGGATCCTCTTCAGGGTCTTCCCTATATTTTAACACCTTCCACTCCAGAAAGCTTTCCCTCCTTGGGCTCTGAGCCCTGAAGGAATTATTTCCTGTGGCATAAGAAAAGGTAATGGTAGGTTTTCACATTTTAGAAGGAGATTCAGGGAGACCAGCAGATGATGTAATGGTTACATCGCTGGAATCCCGCATAGTTAACTGCAGTTCAAGTCCTGGACCCGGTGGCTTAAAACTCATGCCAGGCATGTGTGTGTGCATGCCCAAAATCCCAAGAGGAGAATGGAAGAAAAGGGACTGTGGTGTGGTCATCCTCCCTGGGGGATAATTTCTCACTTTCTCTCTATCTCTATCTCTCTGGAGAGCTCATACACCCTATAGCAAAAATCTCTCTTTCAAAAAAAAAAAAAAGGGCTTGAGGCCAGCAAGTGGTATAGTGGTTAAGACTCTGAACTCCAACATGGCAACCATGGATCGAGTCTTGAATCCAGCAGCTTGGCAGCTTGACAGCTTGAAACTCATGCTGAGCATGTGTGCATATGTGCCCAAAATCCTGAGAGGAGAATGCAGAATGGATTGCAGTGTGGCCATTCCACTTGAGGAAAATTTCTCATTTTCTATGTCTCTCCAGCAAGCACACATACAAAATAACAAAAATATCTCTAACATAAACAAACAAACAAAAAAGGGGCAGGCAAAAAAGAGGACTCATTCTAGGGCAGGATCTGGTTCTATTGCCTTGTGGTTAACACAGATGGATTCCACATGACCAACCCTGTGGTTTGAGTCCCAGTCAAATCATTGACCCAGAAGCTTGAAAATTCATGCTGAACATGTGTGCATACATGCCCATAATCCCAACAGGATGGAGAAAAGGAAAAGGGATTGTTGCATGACCATTTCCCATGGAGGAGGGTTGGAGAGTGATTTCTAGCTCTTCCTCTCTCTCTTTGTCTATCTCTGGCAAATCCATGTGCCCTTGGCAGAACTGAAAATAAAAGAATATATAAATAAGTATGTAAATAAATACATAATAAAAATAAGAGGACCTGAATTGATTCAAGTGTAAAATACAAGGGTAAGATATTTTTTTGAGCCAGAGAATCACTCTGCCATTCTAAGCTTAGCATATCTGTCACTCCTCATTACTTCCACTTACTCTTATTTCCAAACTAGAAGAGTAGAGGCCCACCTGCTTATCGGTGCTCTTCTTCCATCTGATTTATCTCCATTAGAAGCCACATCAATTCTCACAGGAGTTCAAGAGACTTCAAACTCACCCTGGCTACACATTCACATGACTGATGAGGTTTGTATGTGGAACACATTTCCAAGTGCAGTCTACATTATGGCCTGAAACACAAATACAATTAACCTGAGATTCTGTGAGGTTACTGGGGGCTTATGTCTACTTCCATCCATCAATCTCTCACTAAAGAAAGGATACTGAGGTGAAAGCAATCCTGGGTTATTATAGGGATAATCTTGAATCCACTCTAATTTGTTTTTGGTTTATTTTTTATCTTTTTTTTTTTTTTTGAGAGGTTTTTGCTATAGGGCGTGTGCGCTTGCCAGACAGAGAGAGAGAGAGAGATAGAAAGCGAGAAATCACCCCCCAGGGGGGATGGCCATGCCACAATCCCTTCTCTTCCATTCTCCTCTCGGGATCTTGGGCACGCATGCACACGCGCCCGGCATGAGTTTTAAGCCACCGGGTCCAGGACGCGAACCGCGGTCGACCACGTGGGAGTCCAGCAACATAGCCATTACACTAACTGCTGGTCCCCCAATCCACTCTAATTTGTGAAAGAAGGAAATTGTTAGCAAATGTAGTTACTGTATTACTAGTATCACAGCACATGGGACCTACTGCTAAATGATCCTTACACTCCAGTGGGACCCACTTGCAAGCTGGAGAATCACTGGCAAAATGTCCAACTGAAATATACAAACTGACATTTCTCAGTAGAACTGTGTATGTCAGAATTGCATATAGTTTTCAACAGTATTCCATCCTTAATGTACGCATTACAAATGGTTTGATCTGGCCAATTATTTCACTACAAGTATATCATAGAGTTCTTATAACCTTTTATAGACACTCCTCACATAATGACCTACCTGTGTAATGATTGCCCAATTTACAACCAATTTTCCAGCTATGGGAATCCCTTTTCCCAGTCTGTATGAGTCTTAGGAATCCCCTTTCAAAATCTTTATCTCTTTCCCACAGTCAGATAGTACTCACTACATGAGGCATTCACAATCACACAAGACTACATATTTCACTTATAAATTTGTACTTTATTGTACCCATAGTAATTTCAGAATAACTAAAAACAATTATGCAGGATTTACATTATGATGTTGTGGTGTATCTTGTCACTTGCTGGTGCTTATCTAATGTATGTTTTTTGTATGAATAGAATTATAGTAGTATGGTATCATATGCTATCTACTAAAAAATGCATGGCCTATGGCACCATTACACACCACAAGACATCCACTTCCAGGCTGCTTGTTTATTGACCAATTTACTGAAAGACCAACCTAGTTATCAAAAAATAACTTGGTTATTAAGTAAGAAGTGCCTGTATTCTTTTATAAATTGTCTTTTAATTGGAAATTTCCTATATTGGAGGGTTCAAGATCAGCAGGTGCTTGCTTCATTTTAAAAAGGAACAATATCTTACACTTTAGTTGGCATATAAGCCTTTTTGGAATGCTGTGGTTCAAATTATTTTTTTCTAGAGGTTTTTGTCCTAGGGCCTGTGCACTTACAGAAGGAGAGAGACAGAGACAGTGAGAGGGAAAGTGAGAAATCACCACCCCCACCCCCCACAACCCCCACACACACACACGCCCAGCATGAGTTTCAAGCCACTGGGTCCAGAACTTGAACAGTGGTCAGTCATGTGGGAGTCCAGCGATACAAACAGTATACTATCTGCTGATGACTCAAATGATTATTTTTTAAAAGATAAAGTAATATTTGTTTGGGTACTACGTCTCTTGATCAAAACTCTGAGGGTAATCTCAAACAAGGTCTCATGTTCTGCATTAGTCAGCTTGCCACGAAGGAAGCATTCCAACATTTCAAGGGTTTGCAAGTATATTTTTTCCCACTCACATGTCTGCATTCATGGAGTAGATACGGCTGCTGCAGGCTCTGTTGAGCTTTGCCCCACATTTCCTCTCCTTCAAGAACCTCAAAGGCATAGTCCCTAAGTGGAAGATGCTGATTTTCAGAGCAGAAGCTAAGAACAAGAAACAATTACGCTTGAAGCTTTTGCTCCAATAATGTATCTCACTGGCTCACATTTCACTGGCTAAATAAAGCCAAGTGGACTAGCCCAGCATGGAATGAGAAAACACACTCTGCCCATGGCAACAGAAGGAAATAAGTATTTGCAAAGCATAACACAATCTGTCACAGACCATCTTCTCTGGATATTCACTTTCTTTCCTTTCTCACTCAAACTTGCTCACCCAGTTCATACCCTGTAAGTGTCATTCCCAGATGGCAGCAGGTGCAAAACTGAAGATCTCACAGTAGTCTTTAATGTAGACATATAGTAACTTATATGTGCCCATAGAGAATAGTGAAACAGAGGGAGAACAACTAAGACAAAAACCTTTATTCATAAAGAGGAAGAGAAGAAGGAGAGACATTTAGCCATCACGGATAGGCAATTTTGAAATTCTATTGGAAAACCATTCTCAAGTTTTCCATCCTAGGGCAGGGAATGTTCCTGGAATTAGGCTTCTGTTCTAGTGTTTGAGGGTAACTCCCCAGTTCATCATTCTCTGTGTCTTGACTCTACCCTCCAGAATGTCTCTTCTTTTCCATTAAACCCTATTCAATGCATCTGAGGAGGGTGTTGGCAACTCTGCTCTCTTATAGGAGTGAGCGGCTTCCTTAGCCTACTTCTTGCTCAAGAAAGTTGAAGCACAAATAGCCTCAATCAATTACTCTCTTTAAATTGAAAATGGCAGTGCTTTTGACAGTACAACTATCTTAAATAATGTGTTGGCCATTTATCTATTTGATTCCATTTCTGTGTGCCAGCAACCACCACAATGTAGACATACTTTTTTCCTAGATTCAATGAAAGATAATAAGGGCTTCTCCAGTTATGGCAGAATTGTGCCTTTGAAATTTGAAGCCACACCCCAAATTGTCTGAGCTTATGTCTTACTCAGTGACTTTGATGCAAAATATTTATCAATTTTTTGTTTAGCAATTGAAATTTTAAAATACTTCCAATGTAGACATACTTTTTTCCTAGATTCAATGAAAGATAATAAGGGCTTCTCCAGTTATGGCAGAATTGTGCCTTTGAAATTTGAAGCCACACCCCAAATTGTCTGAGCTTATGTCTTACTCAGTGACTTTGATGCAAAATATTTATCAATTTTTTGTTTAGCAATTGAAATTTTAAAATACTTCCATTTTTTTAACCTTTATTTTCCAAAATTTGTGTGTGTGTATGGGGGGGGGGGGGTGTCCTCTTTTTTTGTTTTATTCTTTCCTGCATTCAGGCCAATGTTTTTCTGTATTCATTTAAAAAGAAATATCTTATCAAATGCAGCTAATAACAGTCAATTCACACTAGTAATATTTCATTTAAATACTTTACCAGACCAAACCACAAGTTCATTAAGTATACTTTCTATCTCATAAGGTATTGCCACTGAAGAAAAATTATTACATTGGTCACCAATTTTTCAGTTTCCTTCAATAGTTTTCTCACCACCTATAGTTTTACTTTGAAGCAATTGCCATGTATTTTTTATTTTCATACAGTAGGTCCCCACTTCTCATGTCAATTTCTCTACTAGTCATTTTACAAAAAGCAACCACCGAACTCCAGTGGCTTACAACAGTAAACACATTTCTTACCCAAGTAACATGCCAGTCGATGCTACTTGGCTGTGAATACTTTGACTTCTTTCTACATATCTTCACATACAGGGACTCATGCTGAAGAGGCAGTGACTATCTATATACATAACATATGAATTCTTATGGCAAAAGGGTCAAGCAAGAGGCTATTAATTCATTTCAATACTTTGCTCAAAGGTGGCATAGTTACATACTTACTTCGTTGACAATACTCAGCATGATGGAGTGGGCATTCTCCTCCCATTAGGAAGAAAGTAAACATTTTTTTAAATAACTATTCTATTTTTTATTTATTCATTCATTGATATTTTTTTAATTTGACCAGAGAGAGACAGAGGGTGAGAGTGAGAGAGAGAGGAAGTGAGAAAGCAAGCTATCAGGTCCAGGACTCAAACCCTCATCAGCCATGCGGGAAGTCCAGTGCCTTAACCACCACGCCACCCACTGGTCCATATTTTTAAAGAATAATACAATCTACGACATGTCCTACTGAAAAATAAGACTAATAAAACCTCAGAGTTGGAGATATGCTAGCCTGATACCATAAAATTAGTGTAATAACCAGGATTGTTATGAGATCAATTATTAATTCATCATTCTACAAAGAAAATATGAGACACCAATCTCAATGCAGATAGCTGTGTGCTGTAAAACATTACACAAAGATACAGAGCCAAAGTGATTAACAGGCATGATTGCACCTTATGAAAGTAAAAACACTGGAGGATAAGCAGTTTTTTCCTTTGCTTTATGAGAACAAAAACTATAATAGCGAACTATATTTTATGTACAGTTGCACGGGCAACTTGGATTTGCTGAGTCCCTCCCGCTTATATAATACTTGATGCAGTCAAGGACTTTGCATCATAACCAGTGGGAGCATTAAGAGAAAAAAAATCCCATCCAGAATTTTGGGGTATTTCTGATTATTCCTAAACAATTCACTAACTGCAGTAAATGCAGTGTTTCCATTTGAATGAGAGCCCTGCTGAGCCAGAGGCTTCAGAGAGATCAGAGAGTGAAGACTGAACTCTAGTGGTAATTCAAAACTTTCAATTTGTAAACAGACCAGAGCCAGAGAATTTCATTTTCTTCATTTTGCTTCTTAATCTGGACTGGGACCGGGTTGGGGCAGGGGTAGGGGGGTATTAAATCTTAGAAATATATCCAATATATTCAGAACATCTACGACTTCTTTTCCTTGAGTTTGAAAGTCATTAACTTGATGCTGAAAAGTATCAAACAATTTAATTCTCACACAATAACAATAGGTGCTATTTAGTCTGTTAGTCTCTCATCGTAAAACTGTCATAAACATATAATCAATTTTATTTTTAAGAAGGAATAAAAATTTTCCCCCCAGACGGAATTTAAACAATTTGCAATTTAGATTTTGTTGTATTGATTACAGGTCAGTGCAATCAACTAAAAGAAATAGCTAAGTTGTTTTTTCCTCCCTATATTTCCAAAATGATTACACATTTTATTAATCAAGGTCATAGTCACCTCATTTTACTGGTGTCAATGAAAACCTGATGCTGTGTGTTAATTAAGAATCACCATGGCAATGAAAATGGATCTTTTAAATGCTGGTGCTGCTGCTATTCATGTGTGAGTTCCAAGCGCCCTCTATTGGACAACATGCAGTTGGTGAGCAAGCTGATTCTATTCAGGATCAGCAGTCTCCTCTGGAGTTCATGTTCAAGCTAAAATTCTATTAAAAAGATGTAGCAGCTCAACCCATGCAGAGACTATGAGATCAGGACTTATATTAAAATCTTGGAAGGAAAAAATCATTAAAGCTTTATTGTATTTGTATGAAGAGTTTTCAAATACGATGCTTTTCTTTATTACTCAAATCTCATTTCAAATATGATCGCTTCTGTGAGAAATTAGACACTATTAGAAAACAAGTCATGGATGGTATTTTTAACCTGTCTTTTCTTTTCAGCACTTACAGATGTATTCCTTTCTTCACCTAACAGGGCTAGAGTCCAACTTACATAGGTTTTTCACCCCCTGGGGAGCTATAGTAGGTTTGCTAAAAATACTCTGAGCTCCCAAAAAGGCAGTACCTCTACTGTGTAGTTGAACGTGTTAACATTTGCAATTTCTAACTCAAGTTTTAGGATTGAGGATAGCTATAGTCTTGTAGAGAAAGTGGGAGGGCTATTTTTTTGTTGTTCTAGTATCGGTAGGAGCTATTATTAATTCTCTTAGTCAGACTTCCATTTGTATTAATGTCTGGGATCTTGCCCTTATGAAGCCTGGCCCACATTGCTTTTTTTCTTTTTTTTCTTATTTTTCCTCCTTTCCTGTGGTCTTTCTAAGCTATTATAGCCCTAAATTCATTTCTGGAGTTCTGGAAAAATCAATCTTAAAAAAAAAAAAGTAGAAACATGTATTTTCTGCACTCAGAAGCAAAACATTTTTTGTCTACAGATGCCTTTTTCTCCTGGAAATTCTGAGTTTTACCAAAACATAAAATCATACTCTAGTTCCTAGTGAGCCCTAATAAATATATCTGAAGAAATGAAAATGAAACATTCTGTTTCCATCACTGTTTAACTATTGTATGTATCTTCTAAGATATGAACAAAATAACAAAATAGCATGAATATTACTGTATGCCTTAATTTTCTCCCATAAAAGTATTCTGGATGAATTTAGCCCCTGAAAGTTTATAATGCTGAAGTCCCAAGTCCTAGTACCTCAGAATGCTATATTTAAAGAGGAAATTAAGTTAAAATGAGATCATTAGGGTGAACCCTTATTCAAAACGATTAGTGTTCTTATAGCAAAAGAGATTAGGACACAGACACACATAGATGACAAACCATGACGATACAGGGAGAAAATGGTTATCTGAAGCTGAGGAAGGAGGTCTTAGAAAAAACTAACCATGCCAATATATTGATCTCAGACTTCTAGCTTCCAGAATTGTAAGAAAATACATTTCTATTACTTAAACTTCCAGGTCTCTAGTACTTTGTATGGCAGCCTTAGCAAAATAATACAAAAAATGAGATTGGTATTACTTTCATGTCTCCATAATATTAAAATAGGTAAGTCAGTATTAGCCTTTCCCTTCAGCATTTTGCCTCATGGTTGATAACCAGCTAATACAGCTCCAGGCATCATGCCTCTATCCAAGAAAAAAAGAGAGGAGAAGATAGCCTTCTTTCTTAACATAAACTGAAAAATATGACATATATGTGTATATAGAATCTTAGATACACGTGTGTGTGTGTGTGTGTGTGTGTGTATCCTTTCTGTGTCAAGTATCTTAAAATTCAGAGAGTCAAACTCAAACCTGTTGGCTTCAAGAATTAGAAAGTCTGGGACCAGCAGTTAGCATAATGGCTATGTCGCTGGACTCCCATGCAGTCAGCGGAGGCTTGAGTCCTGGACCCAGTTGGCTTAAACTCACACCAGATGCGTGTGCATGTGTGCCCAAGATCCCGAGAGGAGAATGGAGGAGAAGGGATTGTGGCGTGGCCATATCCCCAGGGGGCTATTTCTCGCCTTCTGTCTCTTTGTCTCTCTCTGCCTTTCTGCCGAGCGCACACGCCCTATAGCAAAAACCTATAGCAAAAAAAAAAAAAAAGAAAGTAAGTCAGTCCAGGGACAGTGCTAACTTTAGCATGCCAAGACTCACAGATCAAATGACATTATCTGGATTGAGATTCTCTTTATCCCTTGATTTTTCCCTCACTTTATTGCCTTTACTTTCCTTCTTCTCACATTTACCTCTAAAAATTTCAGACTTTTTCCTCAAAACAGCAAGATGGCTACTACTACTCTTGCCCCACATTCTTTCAAGATCCAATCTGATAGCAAGAAAGAGTTTCTATCTCTCAGAATCTCTAGGTGAAAATTCACATATGCTCCTTCCTTTGGCACACTCTTCTGGCATTAATTATGTAAAATACCTCTATCTTGGCCCAAGCATTACAAAGTCTATGTTGACATAATAAAGCTGAGGATCAAAATCATACAGGGAAAAGGGTTATTATATTTTTTCCTTAAGAATTACTTATTGAGTTTTATTTACTATTACTATTTTTTAATTTGACCAGAGAGAGACAGACAGTGAGAAAGTCTCCAGGTCCAGGACACAAACTTTGGTTGGCCATGTGGGAGCCCAGTGCCCCAACTACAACACCATCTGCTAGTCCTGAAAAGGGCTATTCTTTATCAAGCACTTACTTTGTGTCAAACATGGTTCATTTTCTCCTTGAATCACACAATCGAATGCAATAAGAACAATTATTCCACTTCAAAAATATTATTGAGGGTCCAGCAGGTGGTGTGGAGGTTAAGGCACTTGGCATTCCCATGTGGCTGACCAATGTTCAAGTCCCAGCCCTAATGGCTTGCTTTCTCATTTTCCCTCTTTCACTCTCTGTCTCTCTCTGGTCAAATTAATATAAATGAATGAATAGATAAAATAAATACTTCTTTAGAAAATATTTTTTAATATCTTACAATTATTTTAAAAATAACAAACCTCCGATAAGTCAAATAACTTGATACAGTTCACTGAGATAGAAAATAGAGCCATTAACTTAATACATTTCTATCTGGCTCTGGAATCTTCATACTCTTAAACATGTTTTTGATCCACTTGGCTATGTATTGTTTTTCACAAGAATGAATGCTTCTATCTTTGTTGTAAGAATCTTCCTTACCGTCTTTTCTGTCCACAGTCAAAAAGTTTCCACTTAGTAGGATTATGCCTCTCATCTATTCACTTCATGAAAGGGTAATTATTAAAAACAAATGCTCCTCTCCTCTCCCAACCACTCAAATTTTAGGAAAGAAAGACTTTCCCTCTTTCTGGTAATGAGATCATCTGAATCTTATATATTCACTCCACCCCTAGCCCTTTACAAGCTTACCCACTTTCTTAAATTTCTCTGATTTTAGGATTATGCAGTGTCCTTCTCTTATAAACATAGTTAGGAGTTAGTCTTTACAATATGCTGGTGATGTAAAACACACAAAAATACACAGACATCAGCTATATCAATTGATAAGGATCACAAAGAATGCCCTACCTTACATGGCCTTCTTTTCACCAAAGATCTATTTTCACTGCAGAGGTCAGATGAAGTCAATGGTACCTCTCTGCATAAATCAGAAGCATGATGGCATTATTAGCAGTAAGCAGAGTACAGTGCTGAGTGAAATTATAGAGAAACTTGAAAGATATGGACCTTGTCTCTGTTGCAATCATAAATCGAGAGGATACACGATCATATTTGACAGGTGATTTTCTCATGGCTGCATCAGCTAGCAGGAAAAATTTAGAAACAAGGTGATGTTAAAATATAATTTAGCCTCAGGCCAGCCCATGGTCTGGTGGTTAAAAATCCACTGGGTCCTACATAGCCAACTGCTTGGTTCTAGTTCCTAACCCAGTAGCTTGAAAAATATGCCAGACACATGTGTGCACATGCTCAAAATCCCAACAGAATGGAGAAATGGAGAAAGAATTACAATGTGACTATACCCCATGGGGGGGGGGACTACTTTCTCTATCTCCCTCTTTATCTCTCTATCTCCAATGAGTACATGTAGACACAGGCAAACTATTTATATGTAATACCTACATACTTTTCTAACAATTACTCTAAATCTTCATTGATAAATATCTATAACTTACATGAACCAATGAATCTTATAATAACATTTTTACGTCAAGCTATTACATAGGGAAGAGCCAACGAAAATAGGCCCAAGCAATCCCATCCCCTGGAGTGGCCCTGTTTCTATTCACATTGGCCAGAACTAATCTCATGGATTTAACTTCAAAGGATCTAAAAAGTGTATTTTTCTCAGTGCTCAAAAAGAGAAGAGTATGAGATATTGGTGGACAACAGTAATGTTTGGCACAGGAACCCACAAGAATAGAACAAGTTCTGCAGGTTCTGACAGCAGCCCCATTTTAGTTACTATAAGCTGCTCTCTGGTTGCAATTCCTTCCTTCTATGCAACAACCGTCTCTAAAGCCTTGTCCAAAGTTAAAGCATTGCCCTTAGCCTTGCTATAGGGATTAAGGATATTCTCTCTCTCTCTCTTTCTCCCCCACTCCCCACCAGACTATATCATAACGTTAACAGCATAAATATTAGGTAAGTCAGAGGCCCCATGACTGCACACAGCAATCAGTGGAATCATGAGCTACAGCCTTGGACAGAGTGGCGATCAGGATTTCAAAGCCAGGCAGTTGAGGAGACAAAGAAATTACAGAATCAACAGACTTCTAAAGAATTTCCTACAAACACTACAGAAAAGAGAACTTCTAAGAGGGTTCTGAGGAGAGGGAGATGACTGGGAGCCATTAGACAATGGGGTACACCTGCATCAAAGAACCTGATATCTGCATTGGAATACCTTTCTTCTCCAGAGACCTGCTCTATGGCTCAGTTCCTCAAAGCTGGATCTGATAGCTAAGTTCCCTTTAACCTTTATAAAGCTTGTGTGTGGGCCACTAGAAAGATAATGGGCACCATTAACATATAGGTATTTTATCTATTTCCATGTTATTTATATCTTTGGAAGACTTTTTTTAAAGTAAAGGATGGTCTTTGATTGCTGATCATTAGGAACTGTTAATAGCAGGTGAACAAGATATTTTGGGGTGATAGACTTTTTATTACTCCTCATACCTCATCATTTATACTTTAACATGGTGCTGCTATATCCAGTCATCTTTAGAGGATTGGCAGCTTAGATATTGATCATGCCATACGGAATCATGTTTGTTCAGCTTCCCTCATGTCCTTGTGTTAAGTTCTAAAATAAAACATTCCCCAAGGACACTGATGTTTGGGAGAAATTCACATTCCACAATAACTGGAATGGAAGTAAACTCTTGAATAGAGAGGAGAAGGGTGAGGAGGCAAAAGGCAGTGGGCACAAGAACAAAGGAATTTATGCAAAGTTCTACTGTACAAAGTTGGACAATGGGCTGAGTCCATGTATGAGAAGAAAATAGAAGTTTGCATATTCAAGAGGAATAGCTTCTAATGTGTAAAAGCAAAGTGTATGCCACAAGAAGTAAATGAGGAATGCCACATGAGAAAGATAGGGAGTGGGCCAAATCCATGGCCGAGAGGTAGAGGCAGCCAGATTCCTCATAGCCAATTCACAGTTGGTGTCCTAGACCTGGCCTCTCTCTCCCTGGCTCTCCATTTCTCGCTGATGAATGTACACACACTCCAGGGGGAAAAAGAGAGAGAGAGAGAGGAAAAAGATAAGTTGTGGGACCAACAGGTGACATGGTAGTTGAAGTGCTAGAGTCCCACATAGCTGATCGCAGTTTGAATTCCAGACCTGGTAGCCAGGCATGTGCAGTGTGTGGCCAAAATCCCAGCAGGAGAATGGAGGAGAAGGGACTGCAGTATGGCCTTTCCCCAAGAGCTGGGGTGGCAGAGTTCCTTACTTCCCCTCTCACTGTCTCTCTCTGTCTCTCTTCAGAGAGTTCATGTGCCCTATGGCAAAAACCTTTTTAAAAAAAAGATAGATGGCAATGCTTGCAGCTTTAAAATTTATTATTGAGCTCCTAGTTCAAGTCCTATGATGGCTAGAATGCAAATATCCCTCTGCTACACAAAATCAATGAAAAAATAAAAACTGTGCTTCACTATAGCAAAATCAACATGTGCAACTCATTTTCAAAAATTTCATGTTAGATGTAGTATCCAACCAGAAGTGGTCTTAAGATCAGTGCAACAGAGAGACTAAAAGAAGAGAGAATAAAGTCATTGAAGGCAGCATGGCCAGAGTTTATTAATTTATTCAACAAATATTTATTAAACACCTAAAAACAGGGAGTGTGCTCAGTGGAGAATATGCAGGAAAAAATAATATAGTATTTCTTTCAAGGAGCTTATAGAGTTCTAAGAAGAGGGAATCTGGGTGAGAGAAAATCACATAAACTCTGCTCAAAAGACAATGTAAGAAGTTCTATGATGGAAAAATTTCAGAACACCATGAGATTATCCAAGAGAGGTACCATCTATAGGTTTAGGAGTTCAGAAAACAATCCCCAGAGGAAGAAAGTCTGGGCTGATACAGGAAAGAAGTATAGGGGCTAGCTAGGCAAGTGTGGAGAACTTGGTCTGAGCAAAGGACAAAGCATGTGCAAAAGCCCAGAGACAATCAAATACCTAGTGTCTTTGCAAAATGAATATGTGTATATATAATATGGGTGGGAGGGTATAAGATAAATGTAAGAATAAACAGAGGTCAGATTATAAAGGGCATTGCAAGACATTAAACTGGACTTTATCATGAGAGCAATGAAGAACCAAAGAGAAATGTTGAACAACCTGAGGTAAACAACTTCTTCTGATTCTTTCTATACATATAGTAGAGCTTAGCAGAGTTCACAAGATGGTGTTCATTTTAACAGCTGGATGAAACTTTCCCCGTCACTCAAAATCTTAATTCTCTCTGCCAATAGTTCTTATCCCATTGGATAACATTTTGTCTGTGAAATGTAAATGGCAGTGCATTTATGCTCTCATCTATCCAGCATCTCATCAAGTTTCCAAATATTGTCTTAAGATCAATATTGTTACAGTAACTTCACCAAAGTACCTTAGAGGAAATTATATTCTGGACAGTACAAGGTCAGTACTAGTTTATAGCAGAGTTGTATTGACTGTCAATTCCCCTGCCTCCACTAAAAACACTAAAAAAATCTGTGGTCCAGGCAAAGCTATATTTATTATACTTATTATGGTCAAAGAACACCACCTTGAGAGAATCTTAGCAACATTTTAGAATGGAAAATTAGGGCAGGGGTATTTGTAGGGTTTGAAGGTCTTGACTGAGCATTTTTTGAGGTGAGTCTTACAAGTGGAAAACTGGTTGAGATTGGGCAGAGGTGGTTTGGTTTGGTTTTGTGCTTTGTTTTGCTTTATTTTGTTTTAATAGTTTGGAGTGGTAGATAGTAAAACAGGAGTCTGGGAGCAAATCTTGATGAATAAACTGTTAGTGGTGATAAGTAAGCTGTTTCATTGATTTACAGTCTTTTCTCCCATGAGCAGTCATTTTTAGAAAGAAATAGCTTACTTGTTTTTACGTGGTCCCAGCACTGCTTAACATAAGAGTAAGAAAGAATGTCTATTCCCAGTATTGTACAACATAGCCACAAGGAATAGTGTTGGTTTCAGTTCTCAGTAGCCACATAATTTCTTTGACCACAGTCTCATTTAACAAATAAAATCCAGAATAACAAATAGGAAGAAGGAACATTTATACAAGTTAACACAACCTCCATTCTGTCATTGTTTAATACCAAGAATAATGAAAAAATGGAATATAAATAGAATTTAAGAGGAAAGATAAAGAAGGTGATATAAAGATAGGTGATACTACCATTATTCTTCAGTGAAATTTCCAATGTGTGAAAATAATCACATACATTTTACTATTTAGAGACATATCTTTTTATCCAAACTACCTAAAATACAACACAAGATCTTTCCTGGTCTGGCCTCAGCCTCATCACATATGATACTATAGTCTCAGAAAATATCAATCTATGTAAAGTTCTCCAAAATACATGTTGCTTTTTACAGACCTTTAAACACTAATGTGATATTTCTTCTGTCTATGGAGTTTTACCTTCTTTAAGCCTTTCTCCATTTACCTGAACAAGTACCATCTATTTTTCAACAGTCAACATAAGTATTATATATTTAAGAAACTTCCATGATACTCCCCAATTATGGTAAGTACCAGTCTCTTTGTTCCTATAATTCTCCAGGAATATCTGTCTCTTTTAGCAGAATTTACATATCAAACTTGCCCCTTTCTCCTACAAATCTATGGATGCCCCAAACCAAGGACTGTTATTCATTATCATCATGTTCCCTAGTGCTTTTTGATTGAATATCGTGGGACAGTTTAAACTTCCTACATGAAAGGATATTGATTAGAATGGATTTAAGTGAAATTTCTTATTATAAATAAGTTTTACATGTATGTGTTTTATACTTTAAAATTTTTTAGAATTGTTTTTCAAAAAAGATTTTATGGATTGTCATATGCCAAATGGAAGAATATTGACTCTTGAAAAAACTAAGTCTACTCTTTATGTACATCATGATTTAGCCTATAGGGTTCTTTGTCAAATCAGAAGTCAATTCTAATTAGAGTAAATTCAGATTTCTAGTTACCCAAGCAAGGGAAATGACAATATCCAATTTGGGGGATAAATCTCTCAACCTTAGGAAATATTATCAATGTTAAACAGTCTACACAGAAAGTGAAAATAAAGACCACACATTGAGAACCACAATCCAGACCTCAAGCAAAGGACAATTACTTGATAAGACTGCTCAGGGAGTAATCATAAAAGAGCTTGTATAAATCTATCATTGATACTTTAGAGAATGTAGTCTATTAGTTATAGCTAAATGGTTGTTTTCAAGTGTAATTATATGTGAAATCTTTTTAAAATAGCAAACATATACCTGGATTAAACAGCCAATGTTTCACTGTGCAGTGGTGTTAGGTTTTGTCTTTGAAAACTCTAGTTGAGGTGGCACTTTAGACAAGATGGTAATCGGCCTTTGCCTCCCTGACTCCACCAAGCTCTGCACACTAGCGTCTTTCATCTGTAGGCTCAGTTTTGTCTGGTTCACCAAAAAATCATGAGCAGAGAAGAAAATGTGTTGGATATCTGTACCCTTCCTTACTATTTGGAATTTGGAGTCATTCTGGGGATGGGTGAGGGGCTTTCCCACTAGCCATGCACTGAGTCTATTGCCTGATCCTCCATCTCAGTTTCTGAGCAACAGTCTGGTTTTCTGTTGGAACATGAGTCTTTTCTGTAATTCCAACCCATTTATAGGAGTACTTAAAATGCACAAGCACTGAGAAATACCGTTTTCAGGGTTTGGAACCTGTGTGGTGATATCCATGACACTAACTATAAAATGAAGGTTCACCTAAAGTCCTACTCTGTGAAACACCATTGGATATTGTCTTAGTCCATTTGGGCTGCCAAACAAAACATCATACATTGGTGGCTAAAACAATGAAAATGTATTTCTCAGAATTCTGGAGGATGAAAAGATCAAAATCAAGATTCTGGGATGATTTGGTTTCTGGTGAGGGCTCTCTTCCTAGATTGGTGACAGCCAACTTTTTGTTGTGTCCTTATGTGGCAAAGAAAGCAAGAGTAGACTGTCTTTTGTCTTTTGTTATAAGGATACTATATGCATCAGATCAGAGATCCAGATTTATGACATCATTTAACCTTCATCATCTCGTTACAGTCATAGTCTCCAAATACAGTTACATTAGCATTTGGGACTTCAGCAAGAATGGAGCAGGGTAGCGATAAAATTCATAGCAGACATAATCTCAATCATGCCCAAGTTCTTATGTACATTTGAGAACAATAGCAATAATAACAACATCTACTATCTTTCACCAAAACATTTCAAATTTTTAGGATATTACTAGAACACATGTTACTTTTCCCTACTTTGCAAAAAAAGATTTTGAAAGCTTATTTTGAAAGCTTACCCAAACCACATAGCTACAACATTATTCACATCCATATTTGTAAGAATTCAAAGCCCAAGTAAAGTCTTTCCATGATGCCCTCTTACATTAAAACTACAGTAGGGATCACTAAACAATCTTAGTCTTAGCCTCTTTTCTTTCCTCATCTATCTTCACTCTGAGATTATAGTTTTCCTCACAGGTACACCTGAGTTTTGACAATGGTGGTGCTGACATATATTTATTTAACATCTATGATCAGATGTTAGGTGGAGCACTAGCTTACTACTTATATATCTTACATGTGCCTGAAAAGATAAACGCAAAACAAGAAAATTCAGAAGATACTTTGGTTTACTCTAATCACATTGTACAGAGCTCTGCCTCTTCAGTTCATCCTTTGTGTATACATGTGTGTGTGCTCTTCAAAGAGAGATAAAAGCACTCCCCATGTAAGTGGTCACACCACAATTCCTCTCTTTCAATTCTCATTCTGTTCAGGATTTTGTGCATTCATGCATCTGCACCTGGCATGTTTCTCAAACCATATTTCTGGGACATGATCTGTGCAGTTGAGCATGTGGAATCTGGAGCCTTAACCACCAGGTCATGAAGCCAGCCCCATTCTCTTCTACTTTAAAGTTCCATGATGCTCTTTGTGATATGCCAGCTTTTAAACTGACATCACATTTATGTTGTTCTTTGTCTTTTCCAGCAATTTGTTCTTTAATTTAACAAATATATATTGATTATCTAATGTGTCAGATGCTGTTCTAAATACTTGGGATACATTAGAGAAGAAAAGAGGTAAATATTGCTGCCCATATAGAGCATGTGGAAACAGAAAATAACTACTAGGCATATGAAATAAGTAAAATAGATAGTGTGAGAAATAATAAGGACTATGGAAAAGGAAAAGATAGGACAAGGTAAAAGAGATCAGGGTTGTGAGAAGAAGGGGTCAGCACAAACCACGTTAGGAAGATGACATTTAAACAAAGATTTAAGGAGGTGATAGACATCTGAGGAAAGAGCCTTCCAGACATGGTCCACGATGTGTACAAAAACCACATGAAAGCAGCCCTGGCATGTTTGAAAAAGAGCATTTCAGGAGTCAAGTGAGTAGAAGACAAATCAGAGAATTAATGGGAGTAAATAATGAAGAGCTTATTATAAGAGCTTTCATTTTTACACTGGATAAAATGGGAAGTCATTGCAGGACTCTGAGCAGAGTGACAGAAATAAGACTCGTGTTTTAAGAGATCATCCTAGCCAACATATGGAAGACAGAGTATAGGGAATGATGCCAGCAAGGAGACTGTTACAATAATCCAAGTAAAATTAAATTGTTGACTTGGACCAAAGGGAGGGGTAGTGGTGAAGGGAAGAGATTGTTTTGGATATATTTAGAAAGTAAGAGAAACCTCCTCTACTGACCAAGCTCTGCCTCAGTTCTTGGGCCTCTAAGAAGTACATCCACAACATTGGCCCTTCAGTGCAAAAAGTGAGAGTGCTCGAATTAACATGGAGTAAGTACCTTGCAGTCATATGGAAAGTACACCTTGTAAGATAAGAAACTAAAGTACACAAACATTTAAGTGACTTAAGTTAGTGTTCTGGTCCACTATGTTGGTTGATAACTGAATACCTGTTACTGTTATTTATAGGACTAGAGGTTTATTTGGCTCATGGCTTTGAAGGTTCAGTGTCAAAGGTTTGTATCTGGTGAGAGTCTTCTTGTTGGTGAGGTCCAAAGATGGCACAGAATATCTCCCAGCAAGAGCTTGAGCAAATGCCTGCAACTGTGTGTCTACTATTCTTACAAAACCACCAGGAATCAGTCACGGGACCCCATCCTGTTAACTTTATCCAATCTCGATCACCTCTCAAAAACATCACCTTTCAACACTGTAATTAGGTTAAGTCTAGACCCTCTCAACACCATTATGAAGCTCACCAAATTTTAATACATGATTTTTGGGGAAAAACATTCAAATCATAGAAGTTAGTAAGAAGATCTGGGATTTGAACCAAGAACATCTAGCACTAAAATTTTCATATATAACAAGTCTGCACACAGTCTTCTGATAGAGGCACACTTTGAAGATTTGAGATCTGGCGACTCATAAATAGCTGGAACTATTGCACCAAGGGTGAACTAGGCTAACCCTTGAGGTGTGGCAGTCCCTAACACACCACTGAGGCAGAAACAGCATTAAAAAATACTGGCAACTAAAGAGTTTAATTATGAAATGAATAAATCTCTGGGCACAAAGTGATTCTGTACCAAAATGACTCCTACCTAGAAATATGGCAGTTTAATATATTTCCCTGCTTTTAAACAGTGTATGACACATGATTTAACACTGACTTAATGACTGGAGACAAAGTTATAAATATGCGCTAAGGCACCGGGATCCAAGAAGCAGAGCTACTTATGCCATTTAGCTTTGGGGGAGGTTTTGGTATGTTTCTTTGTTAAAAGAGTATATTGAAGTTTGAAATGAGAAAAAGAGATTAAGTAGCTGGCAGAGCATGAGAAGTGTTTTTGCAGCTTAGTCTTGGGACAGATAAAGAGAGTCAAATCAGAGTATAGTTGGACTATTGGGACTACATTTCTGCCTCCAAGTAGGGACCTCATGATGAATGAGAAGGGATTTAAGAGGTAATGCTGCCCTATGACTGGTATTTTCCTGGAGGGATTCAGAGCTATATGTGATGTTAAACACACACACACACCCTCTCCTACTCCTGAGACTTGCTTAGAGGTTGGACTTACAGGTCTTCAAACTTCCCAACCATAAACAGCCAAAGTTCACTGTGCCTGTAAGCTGACAGCTGACAAGAAAGAGAAACTGAACAATGCAGGTGATATTGTACCAATTGTCTTGCTGGAGGGAGAGCAGCAAGACTCTGATTTGGTGGAAAAGGAGTCCACACGGGCACTGTCATTACTTTGTGTTTGGGGTTTGACATGAGAGATCAGGGAAACACCGGAATTTGAACTAGAGGGGATTTTAAAATAGTTTCAAGTCTTCCAAAACAATCTCTCATTTTGAATTAGGATGTTTTTAACCCCTCCTCAGAGGGTTCATTTACTCACCAGAGAAAGACAGAGATGGGAGACAAGGGAGGAAAAGCCTTTCCATAGAGCCATGGTATATCATGCTATGACCCCTTCTCCTCCATTTTTCCATCCTTTTGGAATCTGCAATACACACACACACACACACACACACACACACACCATGTTTTTCAAGCTACAAGAGCTGAGATTTGAGTTGCGCAGTTGGCCATGGGGAATTAGGCTCCTTCAACCACTAGACCACAGGAATCATATTTTTTAAAGGATTTTTATTCAATCACAATACAATTCACTGCTATTAAAGGCAGAATACTGAGATATTTAATCAAATGTTAATCTAAGTTGCTGTGAAGAATTTATAGTTATAATTAAGGTCCTAAATCAGCTGACATCAGACAGGGAGATTATGCTTGGTGTCCCTAAACTAATAGGGATAAACCCCTCAGAGGGACTGGTCTCCTCCTGCTAGAAGAGATTCTAAGAGTGGGAGGAAGGAATGCACTTTTAGAGAGACTCTCTGTCATTTGTTTAGAAGTGGGAGAGTGCTAAGTAGCAAGGAATATGATGGCAACTGGGAGCTGAGAATAATTCCTAGCTGACAGCTAGAAAACAAATGGGGACCTCAGTCCTGCAGCCCCAAAAATCTGAATTCTTCCAGTGACCTAAATGCAGTTGAAGGTTCCTCAGACATTCCAGAAAGTAACACGGTACAGCCAACACTCTGCTTCCAACCTGTAAGTCCCAGAGCAAAGAAAACAAACATGTCTGGATTTGGGATGTACAGAACTGAGCTAATAACTGGCTGCTGTTTTAAGCTACTAAATTTTTGGTAATTTATGATATTATGCAGTGATAGAAAGCTTATATCATTGCTAAAAGCACATTTTGGAAAATTAATCACTAGTAGAACTGTATATTTAAATAAGATAATTTATTATCTGCACAAATCCTTCCTTCACCTGGATACTTTCTTTCATTTTTAACATATACCAGACGTTTATATTTTGTATTTTGGGGACTCATAAAAGAAGCTATGTTTTTTTCTTATGTTGCTACTACATGGTAATCACAAATGTTAATTTCATTATGTTTAGCCAAAATCAACTAGAGAAGAAAACAATTCCAAAAATGGTTTTAATAAATAGAACTTGGTTAATATGAAACAATTTGTGAATAAAGTATTTTACTTTCAATAGTTCATCTCTTATTTAAACTATCATCCCAGTTCTTTCTTCTTAATGAAGGCATTTCATGCCATTTAAATTTAAGGATTTTGCCATAGGGCACAAGCACTTGCTGGAGAGAAAGAGAGAGAAAGAGAAATGAGAAATTGAGAAATCACCCCCCAGGGGAATAGTCACACCACAATCCCTTTCTTCCATTCTCTGCTTGGGATTTTGGGCACACATTCACATGTGCCCAGTGTAATTTTCAAGCCACCTGATCCAGGACTTGAACTGTGGTCAGCCATGTAGGAGTCCAGCTCCTCAACCACCATACCACTTGCTGGTCCTGCCATTTAAATTTTTAAAAATAATTTTTAAATCATATTATCAACAATATTTATATTCTCCATTCAACTGATTTATACAATTACCATAAATAGAATATTTCAGAAAGACTCTTCACAACTCCAAAGAAAAGGGCTACATAACAATGTAACATCATGGTCCATGAAAGAAAAGAAATCATAGTCTCTGATTAGAAAAGTTTAGTCAGAATGGGGCTTTTTAAGATTACAAATACACATTTCAGTTTGAAATGTTGGCTTTCATGGTACAAATAGCGCAAATACATTGAAAATATTATTTAATGTACTCAAATTTTTAAAGTTGTTACTGGAGAGGATTTTAAAACAGCAAAGGGAAAAACAAATCTTCTCCTTTCATATTTAATAAAAACGATAAATGCATTTGCTAAATAAAATCTGTATGTCTTCCCTCCTGTCTATTATTTTAAAGGCAGAGTCAAAATTCAGACCTAGAGCAGTGCGTTGAGGTCTGACTCCTGCTGGAAAGTGATGGAAACTTCAAAGACAGAGTCCGGATTCCAAGATCATAACTTTGACATTAGAAGCTAAGAAGGCTCCTCAAAATGTAACATACCAAGGACAGACATGTGTTTCTAAATTGGCGGCAGCAATAGAAGTGGATACCCACCACCCCCACTTCGCACCAACAGCTGTGTTGACAAGAAGCGCTTTGAAATGAAAAGGAAGAATGAAATAGCCTTCTGGGCCTGAGATAACTGTGGGTGATAACTGTGCCATCTAGAGGAACCACATCATTATGGGTCTTTGCATAGAATGCCAAGCTAACCAGGTATCTGCGATTCCTGGTACTGTGTACTGTGGCATGAGGAGTCTGGTCTGTAATCACACGTTTCACTTCTACTGCATCTCCATGGAAATGGGGAATTCCAAAGGTATGGGCACTAGAAAATGAATTCTTCCATCAAGTTTAATTGTTTTGTTATTCACTTAATGACTTGCCCTCCTGTTACTTAATTATAAATTAGAATCTTTTCTGCTTTGCCTTTTTAGTTTGCTGTTCCTGTAGCCATGTTGTATTCTGTGTCAAATAAAGTCCAGTTGGATCCTTGGAAAGAAAAAAAAAAAAAAAACTAACAACCCAACAACATGATAAGACATTAGAGGAGTTTAATTGCTAGAGAAAATCTAAACGTAGCCAAGGTCCTGTGGTCACTCAACTCCTAAAGTAATTCCCAGAATCCTGTAAATTTGCCAACAGACTCGAAATTAATGTTGGAAAGAAGAAATCATGACGTATTTTTCTGTATTTTTCTATGCAAAAATGTGTCATGACTTTTCCGACAACTCAATATCCTTGGCTTTACTGCTAAAGTAATGAAACCCTGATGTAATCAGCTAGGGACTCTTAATTGCAAATTACAGAATAGTGCTTAAGCAAAAAAAATATATTTTGAGGTTATTTAGATGAAAATCAGAGGTAATGCTGGTTTAAAGAACAGCTAGATGAAGTACACAGATGTTGTGTTTTGACCTCTATCTCCCACTCTCTCCAGCAGGTATGGAAGTCTTCAACACCCCAAGCCTCACAAACTATCAGCCATACAACTCTAATTGAAATAGAACATCTCCAAAATCTCTGAAAAGGACTTCTGAGGAGTCTGACCCTCTGGCTTAAGATCGTGTGCCTGCCCTGCAGCCGGGAGAAAAGAAGGCAGGGTTGGGAAATATGGCAAACATAGATATGTAGTTATACTTAAAACACATGGAACGTGTCTCCTTCAGAGAAGTCATGTTCTATAATCAAAAGAGACTGTATACTGGGAGACAAAATGAACAGAGGTCTTTATACCTTTGAAAGGGAGCCATTATCTATGCCACTCTTGAGAATAGCCAATAGATAACTATAGAGATACTCCTGGCAAGCAGGACCTGAAAAAAAAAAAGTCTATCCCTATAGAGTAACTCAGTACACTACCAGAGCAGGGAGATCTTTGATGTACCTATCTAGCAAATGTAATTTATATTATAGGAGAGGGACTTCACTGTGTTCGTTCCTTTATATAAAACAAAAAATTTTTTGAGAGAGAGACGGAGATTTTTGCTATAGGGTGCATGTGCTCAACGGAGAGACAGAGAGACAGAAAGCAAGAAATCACACTCCAGGGGTGATAGCCCCACTGCAGTCCCTTCTACTCCACTCTCCTCTCGGGATTTTGGCATGCTTGGCATGAGTTTTAAGTTGCTGGATCTGGGACTCGAACTGAAGTCAACTACGTGGGAGTTCAGCAACATAACCATTATGCCATCTGTTGGTCCCAAAACAAGAATTTTTTTTTTTTTTACTTAAATTTTAGATAAAGGTAGGTGGGGAAAAATTCCATAATGTCATGCATGCTACAAGGAACTGGGTTAATTGGGAGAAACATAGACCAAAAGTGAAGGGCAGTAGAAGTCTTTCATGCAAACTGAAATTTAAAAAAAGGCAAGGGTCAAGATACTGCTATCAGACAAAGATTAAAATAGTAAAAAAAAATAAAATAAAATAAAGAGAGAGAGAAATAAGGATACTATACAGTTTTAAAAGAATTAATTAACCAAGAAGATAGAACAATTGTAAGTATTTACAAGCGCAACACTGGGGCATCCAAATCTGTAAAAGAAAGACTGCTTGATCTAAATGGGGAATATTTGATGCAGCACACTAATTGTCAGGGATTTCAATGTTCCACTGTCACCATAGAGTTAGAATTTGAACCATGGTCAGCCATGCTACCTGACTCCCTTAACCACTAGAATATGCAGCTAGCCTCCTTCCCATTTTTTTGAATATATATATAAAAGTTTGATCCACCTGGAAGTTAGATGGTACACATAATAGGGTAAAAAACTACATTTATTTTCTTAAACGGTGGTCCAATTTTTACAAAACCAGTTTTTACCTAATTCACTTTCTCCTCACTGACTTTTAAACTATTGCTATTTTTCAAAAAAGGAAGACTTGACTAAGTTTATGGAAAGATTAAATTAGAACTCAGGGACCTTTCTGGTGAGTGCACACACCCTATAGCAAGTATCTCTCCAAAAACAACAACAAAATCTCAAGTTGTGGACTGGCAGTAATTTAAGGGAAATAGTCTGCCAACTGCAGTTCAAATCCTACCCCTAGTGGCTTAAAGAAAATGCAAGGTGTGTGTGTGCGTAAGTGCTCAAAATCATGTTGGGAAGGAGGAATAGATACAAAAAGTATTATGGCATGACCACACCCCGTAATGGAGTACCTTCTGTCTTTCTGTGCCTCACTCTAGTGATTCAGGACTCTCTGGCAATTAAAAAAAGGAAAAAAAAAAAAGAGTTTACTTTGGTGCAAACAAAATTTGTAGTCCATGAGTAATTTATTTAATATGCATTTCTACAAACATTTTGAGGACCCTTTATATGAAATTCATATATATATATATATACACATATATATACTTTTTTTTGTTTCTGGACTTTCCAGTTACATTAATCTTTCTATTCCTCTGACAATATCAGTCAATTTTAATTCTATAGTTTATCCATTTCCTTTTTGTGTGTTTGTCCAGAAAAAAAGTTTAAGCTTTTCTTTAACCTTTAGTTACCAAAATTATTTTTAGAGCCACTTTGGAAATCTAAGGTTTCAATGGAAATTACCCTTTATTTGTACATAAATCTGCAGAGAGCTTACTTCCTTATAATATTAAAATTTCATACCCAAGAACACTTACTTAATCAAGATTCTTTTGTTTCTCGACTTATTTATAGTTTTCTTCGAGAAAAACTTGAACACTTTTGTCACATTTATTCCTAAGTGTTTTCTAATTAGATTTTTTTAAAAAAAAGTCAAGACCATGACCATTCTGTTTTAATTTCCACATATAATCTTATTCTCGTCCACTATAGATTCTTCTACACAACAATTTTTAAGCGTTCTAAACACTGAATGGGGGTGGGGAGGACCAGATATCTATTGCATACTAAAACACTAAGTGCTTGAGTTAATGCTTTTGGTTATTTTTTCTCCCACAGTTTCCAAATTCTCTTTAAGATGAAAATAATTAGAGGGCATAAAAGCAGTGAAAATAGTTATGGATGCTGAAGACAGTGTGGAACAGAGTGGGAGAAGGGAAGAGTATATAGAGAAGGATAGCAAGAGAACAAATAGGCATGACATTAATGGGAGACAGAAAAGGTTTATTACCTGTTGATATATAGTAGTCTCAACTGGACGGGTCTGAGAAGTATTGCATGTTGAGTAAATTATTTTTACAAGCCAAATGATATATAGTGATTAAATGTTTTAAAAAATAATGAGAATGATAATAATCTGAAAAAAATGATGAAAAGCTATTTAATGATGATGATATAGATAGTAATGTCTTTGTCTTGATTGATATGCATGGTAATCATGCTGGAAAAAGAAATGTAATATATTGTAAAGATATATGTGATTCAGTGTAACATAAAAAAGTTTATGATAATAAAATTTCTTTAAAAAATTAAAAAATAAATTCTCTCTATAGCTATATAAAGACCTTTTATTTAAATTTTTTCAACAATCACTGTATATTATTACAGCTTGCAAAATGAATTTTCCCAGCATGAATACACTGTATTCATGAATACACTGCATTCATGAATACACTGCCCAGATAAAGATACTACTACATACATTATCATCAAAACATAATTTTCTATTTTTTAAAACTCCCACACTTTCCATTCATAACTTTGGTGTATTAGTTGTAGACTCCCTAAGATTTGTTATTGTTAGTCAGCCCAAATAGATTACAAAGGCCTTTAAGTGTTTTGTTTTCTCTGCAACTTTTACTTGTGTCTTTTGTAGCACCTAGTACAGTATTATGAAAATACTATGTGCCCAGTAACTTCCTCCTCAATGATTTATGTGGTGATTTGAATGACTAATGCAGAGGATCGAGGAAAGAACAAAATTGGATGTGGTATTTCCAAGTAAAATATGCATTGTCTTGTTTTTTTATATGTGGTTCTTGTACGCATGGTTTACATCCTCAGCTACACTTTAAACATCTGGTGGCTAGGTGCTATACTTCATATTCCCTCTTTCACATTTCCCCTTACACAATTTTGACATACAACTTAGTGATAAATCCTGGATTGACCAAAAATAAAGCTTCATATGCTAAAGAATCAAATCAACCATAAATATATCAAATAATACAAAATAGAGGTTATACTGACATTGCTAAACAAGCATTTTAGACCCTTTATCTGATACTATTGATAGCTAGAATGGTCGTAGTCTTAGCTAAAAGATTGTAGCAAAGTAAGCATTGTTTTTGTCAGTGAATGGTCTTTACTTTTGGTTATATTGCAAAGTACAACTAAAACAAACAAAAAAGAGTATCATTTAAAAAACAAAACCTCTAAACAATACATTTAAGATATATGTAAATATGGATCACCTCTTGGTTCTTGTTCTGAATTTAGTAAAATAAAGATGAATGTTGAACTGCCAACTATTAAGTTATTATACCTGCCTTCTTAGTAATGTAATTCTCTAATTAAAGTAGTTTAGCTTTGATGAGAAATGTAGGAGAAATTTCAGATTCCATTTTATTTGTGACTACTCTCCCTAGTTCCACAAACAATCAAGTTATATGTATTTTACCAAGAACTGTATAAAATCAAAATACTATTAAAAAGCTGAGTCAATATTCTGAAACACCACAAGATGGAGTTATTACTCCGTTTAAAAGACAATCGTACACCCGCCCCACAACTCTTCAAAGCCCGTTTAAAACTCACCAGAAGCCTTAATTTGGGCTTTGTCAAAAATTAAGTTTACAAAATCATGTATGTTTCAAACAGTTATAGTCAAAACTAAATCAAAATTATAGCAGATATGTCAACTTTAAAATGTGTCAGTGGAACATGAATTTTATCTTTCTTTTTCTACAAGCTGCGTACACTTGTCTTTTGTATAATATTTTATTGTGTCTATGTGTCAGGTGTTCGTCATCCTCTCTGTCACTTATTTTGTCCTTCTATGTAATAATTCTGTGTCAATGTAATTGTCTCTACCACTAAATTATGATTAATTCACAATCGCAACCACAATATCAAATGAATTGTGTTTATCTATATATCTTTGTCATCTGAAAATGTTAGAATGCTATCCTTTATGTCCTTATTCTTCCTTACTTCTGTATTTTCCATGTTAAAAAAAATCATAATACAATGAAAATACAGGTAAACCACAATGATGCTCAAGAAGTATTTCTTTCTCTCCTCTCATTTATCACTATACTAATCATTAAGGTTTTTTTTAATTAGTTATTATTGAACTGAATTAGGAAATAGGGAAGCATTTTACGTGTTTTACATGTTCCATACTGTGGTGTGTAGGTGTGTTTATGTGTTCACTAATTTTTTCCTGTCTGGATGTCTTGTATTTGAAATGAAGGGTTTCCCATATGATATCCTTATGTGTTCTCTGAACACTAACTTAAGTAGAAGAGAAAGTCTCCTTTTGATCCAGTGCATTAGAAATCACGGGACCAGCAGTTAGTATAATGACTATGTCTCTGGACTCCCATGTAGTCGACCGCGGTTCGCGTCCTGGACCCAGTGGCTTAAAACTCACACCGGGCTCATGTGCATGCGTGCCCAAGATCCCAAGAGGAGAATGGAGGAGAAGGAATTGCGGCATGACCATCCCCCTGGGGGGGTGATTTCTCACTTTCTGTCTCTCTGTCTCTGTCTGTCTGGCGAGCGCACACACCCTATAGCAAAAACCTCTCCCCCCCCCAAAAAAAGAAATCACTGTTTGCAGAGAAATTCAAATTTGTTTCCTCTACCTTTCTTTCTTTTCTTTTCTTTTCTTTCTTTCTTTCTTTCTTTCTTTCTTTCTTTCTTTCTTTCTTTCTTTCTTTCTTTCCTTACTTACTTACAAGCTTGCTACCTATTGGTTACATTTTGATATTCTTTTATTGGGTATGTGCGCTCGCTCGCCAGAGAGACAGAGAGACAGAAAGTAAGAAATCACTCCCCAGGGGGAATGGCCATGTTGCAATCCCTTGTCCTCCATTCTCCTCTCAGGATCTTGGGCATGAACGCACATGGTGTGAGTTTAAGCCACTGAATCTGGGACTTGAATCCCAGTTGACTAAATGGTAGTCCAGCAACATAGTCAACTGCTGGGCCCATTAAATTGCCTATTTCACTATTCACAAAATAATAAAATATTTTCTTTTTAAAAGTAACCATAGCCCCATAGTCCTATTCAATATCATATTGGAAAGTCTTTATTTAATTAAATGATTTGAAAAAAAGAAATGACACACTGATTGATTAGAAAAGAATAAAAATGCCTTTGTTCACAGATAACATGATTGCTTAGAGGGAAAATTTTAAAGAATCAGCAACATGAAACAAACCTGCTGGACCTAATAAGTAATTATAGAAGGCTGTAAGATACAAGGGTTGAGATATAAAAGTTAATTACTTTCCTATATACCAGCACCAAACAATTGGAATTAGAATTTAGAAATACATTACCACTTACATAAGCACAAAAGACTGTGTGTGTTGGGAAAAGGGGGGTCCTGAGTTATAAACCTTACAAAATATGCAGAAATCTGTAAAAAAAAAAAAAAAAAACTATGTAACTCTGATGAAAGAAAGTTTAAAATATCTAAATAAATGGAGATAAATTCAGTGTTCATGGACAGGAAGTTCTCAATGTTTTCAAAATGCCATTTCTTTCCAACTTGTCTTACAGTATAGAAAAAAATCTCTAGTAAAAGCCCAGCCAGTTATTTTACAGATATCAACAAACTGATTCTAGAATTTATATGAAAAAAACAAGAGAAACCATAGCCAACACAACACTGAAGCAGAAGAATGAAGTCAGATAATTTATATCATTTACTTTAAAATTTAGCATTAAGTTACAATAATCAAAACAGTATGGTGTTCACAAAAGAATATACAAATAGTTCAATGAAACAGAATAGAGAGCCCAGAAATAGACCTGCACAAATACTGTCAAATGATTTTTGACAATGAAGCAAAAGAAATTCAATGAAGAAAGAAGAGTCTTTTAAATAAATAGTGCTGGAAGAACTGGGAATCCACAAATAAATAGATAAATGTAGACACGGATTTTATGAACTTCATAAAAATTAACTAAGAATGATTTATAGACCTAGCCATAAAATGTAAAGCTAAAATTTCCAGAAAATACATAGTAAAAAATATACATCAACATGAGTCTGGATTTTAATTTTTAGATACAGCACCAAAAGCATAGGCTATAGGGGAAAAATAGTAAGCTGGACTATGCTAAAATTAAAAACTTCTGCTTTACAAAAGGTACTGTTAAGAGAATAAAACAAATGATAGACTGAGATAAAATATTCACAAAAAAAATTTCTGTTCAAAATATAACAAGAACTCTCAAAACCCTACCAAAAAAAAAGGTCAAGCCCAATTATAAAGTGTACAAAAGATCTGAACTCATACCTCATCAGAGAATAGATGACAATCATATGAAAAGATGTTCAACCTCAAATATAATTAGGGAATTGAAAATTAAAATAACAATGAGATACATTGTCTGCCTATAAATGGCTAAAATCTAAAACACTAAAACACCAAATACCAGTAACATGTGGCACAACCGCCTCCATTTATGGCTGATGAAAATGCAAAATGGTACAACTCTTGAAAAATATCTAGGCAGTTTCTTATAAAATTATACAGTCTTGTGTGATCTAGTAATTGCTCTCCTAGGTACTAATTCAAATAATTTGAAAGCTTAGGTCCACACTAAACTCCATGTACAAATTTTCATAGCAGCTTTATTTGTAATTGCTAGAAATTGGAAACAATCTAAATGCCTTTCAAGAGGAGTATGCATAAACAGACAGTGGTATATCCATACAATGGAACACAAGGCGACCGTGAAACATTCCTGATGGAGCCAGGTGGCAGCAAAGTAGTAACACAATTGGACCTACATGGGTAAAGTTCCTGGGTACACCTTATAGAACCTCAGTGTGAGTGCAGGGACAAGCGTGCATGCATGTCTGTGATCCAGACTGGCTGACACAGAAGTGAGGGTGGAGAGTAGGCTAAATAGTTCGTCTGAGATGCCTCTCTCTCCTGCTCTCTCTTTCACACAGAAGAAATAAACAAAGAAAAAGTCTGTGGCAAAAATGGAATTGAAATACTAGTCTATATTGGTAGAAAAAAATTTTTGAAATCTGTGCAGTTTTTTCATAGTAAGCATTTTACATGAACTTTTTTGAAGACCACTCAAATTATTCAGTGATAAGAAAAAAAGAGCTATGGATACATAAAAAGACAAGGAGGAAACTTAAATGCATGCTGCTAAACAAAATAAGCCATCTGGAAAGGCTATACTGTATAGTTTCAATTATACATCATTCTGGAAAGGGAAAAACTATGAAGAATAAAAAGATCAGCAGTTGGAAGGAATTCTGGGAAAGGAAGAAAGAGTGATGAAGAGACAGTACTGAGAACATTTTTAGGGTACTGAAACTATTCTTTATGATACTATAATGGTGGATACATGACATAGTGTATTTGTCAAAACCCATGGAAATGTACAATTCAAAGAGTGAAACTTCATGTAAATTATGGGCCTCATTTAATAATAATGTATCAATATTAGTTCATCAATTATTACAAATGCAATTCTAAATTTCATGACAGAGGTTATGTCTTATGTTAATATATCCTATCCCACCTAGTCCAATGTACCAAGAACTTAAAAATATTTTTTAGGGAACTACATTAGAAAATTTATTAAAGAAAATTGTGATTATCTAAAGAATAATCTATAGTATGTTGACATAAGAGGTTAATTTTATCATATGGATTAGTTTACTGTGATTTCACTGAGATTATTTGAATAACTGGATGATAATTATACAGATTTCCTTAAAATTAGAGAAATAGCTAAATGTCACTCATAGCTGTAAAAATTAATTTTACAGATAAAAGAAAAAATGGTTAAAACAAATGTAAAATACAGTCCATCTCTGACCCTCTGGGTAGAGCTTGCATGGCTATGAGGCCCACCAGCCAGGGATCCCCCTTCCAGGTCCCAGAGCTAGCCAGGACAGAAAGCATCCAGGCCAGCCCACCTCTGACTGTGTTGGTCCTCTGGGTGCAGCTTTCATGGCTGTGAGGCCCTCCCTAGTTCATTGACCTGCCGTCCAGACCCCAGGTCTGGGCAGGTAGACAGGTTTCACTGTTCATCTTGCTCTTTTTTTTTTCTCTTAAAAAAAAAAAGAAAGCTTTTCAGCCCCATGTGTACCTTTCTCTGGTTTGTTTGTCTCCTCTCCCCTCAACTAGGACAGAAAGCATCCAAGTGACTCCACCTCTGACTATGCTGGCTCTATGTGGTAAGCAAGTGCACTGTGCAGTTTTCTATTTTTAGCCCAAATTCATTATTTACCATGTGATTTCTGTTTTTTTTTCTTTCTCTTTTTGTTCTAGTTCTTTTCTGCCCTTTTCTTTGCTTTTTCTTTCTAGTTCTTACATTTTTTTTTCTTTACTTTCCTGTTTTACTGCTCAGCCCTTATCCACTTTTTAGAAAAGAGTAGGTGCATAGTAGCTAAACATCTGAACATTGTGAATTTTAGACAATTCTTTGCACCTCACTGTACTTGTTGCAAGAAGAGTGAAATTCCCCTTCATAAATCAGTTTGTAAAACTTATCCTGTGATTCTCACACTGGAGGACATAGTATAAGGGAGAAAATAGTAACAAACTATTCCACAGTAAGGGAAGTACATGAGCACACAGACACAGAATCCCTCTCCAACAAATTAGACAAAAGTGAACACATTACCAAATGACTAAGAATCGGAGAAGAGCCTCAAGGATGAGAGAATCAAGTAATACATCTCCA